>NC_040907.2:172998906-173291406 GCF_004126475.2 Phyllostomus discolor | reverse complement strand
AGAAGGGGCTCTTTTGAGTGTGTCTGCTCCTTTTAATTAGACCATTACTGCCATTGTAATGCGCGCTCCAGTTTAATCTCTTATGAATAGCAAGGGGCCCTTTAACAGGAGTGCTGCTGCCCCGTGTCATTTGGGGAAATACACTGAAACAGTTAAGTCTGAATAATAAGTGTGGCTGCTCTTCACACACACACACACACACACACACACAAATGGTTTGAGATCACTTTGGAGAGAGACCCCCGTCTCTTGTTCCGTGGGCGCTGGGCTAGCGCACGAGCCAGCACACACGCTGTATCATGCACACTAGCCCGCAGAGAAACTTGCTGGAGAGCGTCCGTCTGTGCTGGAAAACACAGCAAAGTTTTCACGGCCGTAACCGCACGAGGGGGAAGGGAACACTGAGCCAGCCGCTCAGCCCAGCCAGGGAGCAGAGTCACAGAGCCCTCCGCTCTCCCTCTTGCCGGGGTCTGCCTTCCCTCTTCCCCTTTCCTCTTTCTCTCTTTTCCTGCTCCCCCGGGCTCACCTAGCACGCCCTCCTGGTGTTTTCTCTGCCATGCTCTCTTCACCTCCGCGTGATGATGGATCTGGGCCATCTGTGGGGTGGGCAGTGGTCGGTGGGCCGCCCGGTGACACGGCCGGAGGGCCGTGTGAGCACGCGGGGCCGCGGGGGGCTGCAGCCGGGCCGGGCACGGAGCAGCCGCGGAAGGCGGCGTGCAACAGCAGCTGCATGCTGGAAACCCTCACGGCCACCGGCTGCAAATGAATAACCGCTCAAGGAAGTGAACGCACGACACGATCATTTTCACAGACAATAATCAGTGTAATTGATTTGTTCGAACGGCGCGGTGCGGGCGTGAGTGATGGCGGAGAGCCCCGGGTGTCGGTGCCGGCCGCGGACCAAGGGCAGCGCGGGGTGCTGCAGGGGAACTCCTGCAGCACGAGGCTCGGGCGCCGGGGCGCGTCTGCAAGGGGCTGCTCTCCGAGCGTGTGATGATGTGGCTTCCGTGCAGCGCCTCTTAAAGTATCTTAAATAATAAATAACTTATTAAAACATGTTCAGTGTAATAATGGCCCTTTTCATGAATTGTTGTAAAAGAGAGATTAGAAAAGTCGGAAGCAGCCTTCAGGGGGAAATAACAGGGATTTCTAGCAGTAGACTTGTGTAATGGTTCTCTATTTTTTAAACGTGCCTGCCCTCCACTCAGAGTCATTTAAGTGCTTAAATAAGCACAATAAATGTAAATAATTTACTGCTTTGCAAACAGAAAATTGGGCAGAAAAGTAATTTTGAGTAGCCTGTCGGCTGGCGATCCCGGATGATTTGGGGCCGGTCACCGCCCGGACACGGCTGTTCATTAAGCTCAGTGCTATCGAGCCTTCTTCCCATTCATTAGCGATTAATTCAGACAGATATTTCCCTTAATAAGGTAAGCAAATAAACAACAAAAAAAATCGCTCTCTGTGCCTTAAGGTTCTCAGACTCCTAATTGCTTTTGTGCACTAATTATCAAGATTAACACCTTATTATTCTTTGCCCACTTCGTTTTGCCTTGCAAAAAAAAAAAAAAAACAACCACCAGGGTATTTTGAAATCTTTTAAGTGGGGAGTGGGAAAGGGTTAAGGATTTTCCTTCCTTACAGACGAAATGACCACCCACCACAACGAGAGGCTCGGGCTGAGCTGTGCGTGGATTTTTTTTTTTCCAAACGTTTGCCGAGCGAAGGAGCCGCACACATCTGTGCAGAGAGCGTGGGGCTCGGAGGGAATCTCGGGCAGGAAGCGCAGCCTCCGTCCCTGGGACCGGCCGGACCCGGAGAGGCGGCAGCTGGGGCCCCGGCCTCCCTCCCGGGTCTCGGGCTGCGGCGTTCTCGGAGCAGCAGGAATCAAAGCGTCGCCGTTTGGCTGTTACATTTGAAAGTTGATGTTAACTTCAGATCCTCCGTAGTTATCAACACTCTGTAATTAGCGGGAAAACCACGGGCAGGTTCTTTAATATTTACTGTGATAATATTATTCATAATGGAGCCATTCGGTATTCATGTGGCTAGCACACGCAATTCCATTGTAATTTAGCGTTAATTAATGTCCACTACGGCAGCATATGACAGGACAGGAAACAATTTCTGACGAGAGACACAGTGTAATTTAAGGGTGGATCTGGCTGTCATTTGAATAATGATATGCATTGCTTCGTGTCTCCGCACCTCGGCCCCGGCCCCGGCCCCCTGCTCGCCTGTGAGCCCGGAGGACTCTCACACACACTGCACACAGGCTCGCACGTGTGCACACGCACACACACACACACACCGGCGTGTGTGGTGCCGAAGAGGTATTTGTAAAGTCAACGTTGCTTTACAGTGTTTGGCCTCCCTCGAAAGCGCTCTAGTTCGCCCCTCCGGAGCCTGGTGCACCCTGCAGCACCCACCCACCCCGCTGATTCAGTCCCTCTCCTAAAACATGCCTTGCGGTGACACAGTTGTCCTTCAGCACAGAGCGCTATTTAAAGGGACAGCTACAAAGGGACTTTAAAAATAAAAGCAAATATCCATCCAGCTGCCACCTCTCTCTCTATCCCGTGGTTCTGCGGTCCACCTCTTAGGGACGACCTCAACACGGACCCTCCTGAGCAGGGCCATTTGGAAAGCGGGAAGGAAGGTGCTTCAGCCGGCCGGGCCGGCGGCTGTGAGAGGCCGCTGACCGCCGCCGTTTGCCCGAAACAACTCCCCGGCTTCGGGTTGCTAATTGCTGCTCGCCGGCCTTGTAAAAAGTCATGAAGCTCCGCCGGCACTCTGGCTTGAACTTGACACCGTGTTTCACTCCTTCCCGCGGCACGAGGGGATGCGAAGCCTTCTTTTTCCCTTTAATTCCTCTCTCCCTTTAATGGGTGGCTGGGTAGATTCAGCGGTGGGTTCCTGTGACACCGACACAGCAGATAAGTCTAGGATGCACTCCCGCTGTGTGGCTTCAAAATCCCTCACCATATGTTTCCTCGCTGGAACGCCGCGTCTTGCAGAATTACAGGAACCAGAGCTTAAAAACACAATTAGGGAGTTTAAAATGAAGTATTAAAGAAATACCACGCGCATTCAGATGGCTGCCCTGTTCTCCCCCTCGCCCCTTTTTCGGGGTTTGTTTTGCTCCCGGAGCACTCAGAAAGCCTCTGCTGCGTTTGATTTTTGTACTAATCATGCCCCATATTTTTTGGATTATGTTATATAGGCTGCGGTTAAATTATAAATGAAAGAATGAACTACCAGACTCCTTGTCATAACAGCGGCTTTTATGTTGTTACAAAAAAAATGCAAGGAAAGAAAAAAGGAGAGGAAAAAGGCATTTTTGCATCGGAGGGTCCCTCACTTCTTCTGGGCTGCTTAATGTATAGAGGCGGGCGAGCGGAGCAACCCGGAGAAATGCTTTTTGCAGCGTTTTGAAAGGAAAGCGTCGCCTGCACCCTCCGAGGGGAGAAAGGGAGAGAGAACTGGACGCAGCGTGCATAAACATGGCCGTGTCCGAGCCACACTGCTCTCCCTCTCCCGCCGCTCCCGCGCCCTCCGTGAGGCACACACACGCACACGCATGCACACGCACACGCACGCACGCCAACAGGCCGCGTTCAATTTTTTGACCGAGTTATAAGCTGAATAAACCACTTCACGCGGTGGCAAACCCACATGCTGTCGTCCACAGCTCCAAGGGCCTTCTTTTTCAGTTCCTGCAAAAAAAAAAAAAAAAAAAAAAAAAGGAGGAAGGCAACCAACAGCCCGTGTGTGTGACCGGGGCAGGACGCAAGGACTCGGGTGATGGCTCCTAACCTCTACATGTTTTTGTTTTCCCTTCAAGCTTGTTTCACACTCGCTCGACACAAAAACACAGTGAAACGTTTCACGGGCGTCTCGCACCACGCTGCTCAGGCTCTCGGCCGAAAGGCCACTGCGTGCCTCCGCCCTCGTGGACCGGAGTTTTAGGGCGTGATTTCCACTCGGCAAACTGATGACATATTTTGTTTATGGGCTGGTGTGGTGTTTTAGGTCTGTCGGAACCGCATCCCTGGTAAGTCTGGTCCACGGGGAGGCACGGAGGAGAATGTTCTGCGTCCCCTCTACTGCCACGCTCCCCCGTTTCGTCTGTCCGCCCCCCCGGCTTCTCCCCACTGGACGGGGTGGAAGAGGCCAGGGGGGCCCAGGGCCCGGAGCGGGCTGTCCCTCGGTGCAAGACTGTGCACTGGGCTCTCCCCAGCGGGTGGCCAGTTCCTCCCCTGGAGCCGCCTGTCCGTGGCTTCCCGGAAAGGGCAGACCCCGTGCTGGAACCCATCGCGGAGCCTGTGCCCCTCGTTTGCAGACATGTGTACTCCTGAATGCCTGGAAGAGTATTCGATGCAGAACTTAGGGCAGCGCCGGAGAGGCATCTCTGCCTTAATTGCCTTTCTCTCTGCAGTGATGTGAGCCACTCCGGCGGGGGCCTGGAGAGGGGGCCGGGCCGCGGCTCGGCTCGCTCCGTGTGCGGGGGCTGGGGCCGCTCCCCGCAGCCAGCCTGGAGCAGCCCGTGTGTGTGTGTGTGTGTGCATGTGTGTGTGTGCGTGTGTGTGGCTTTTCTTTCTTTTTTTTTTTTTTTTGGCTTCCTTGACAAACTGTCTTCCCGAGGTAACAAAGCGTCTTTGGCAGCACTTGGTGGAGTTTTGTGAGGGGCTCCCTCCGAGCAGCGTGGACCAGGCCTCGCCTGTGTCTGCTGCGCGTACCTGGCTCCTGTTCGGAATCAGGGTGCGCGGGGGAACCGCCGGCGGCCACACAGATGATTAGTCCACCAGATTTGCATCTTTTCAACAGTAATGGGGCCGGATTCCGCAAATGCTCTCAGGCTCTAAATAGATGTTAAGTGGTTGTTTCTTGTCCCCTCCAGCTCCGCTCCCGGGGGCCCCTCGTCGTCCTGCCCACCGGCAGGCCCGGGCCTGCCCCAGACTGGCAGCCGGTCCCCGGGGCCCGCAGCCGGCTGGCGGGGCGGGGCCTCCTGGCCGGGGGCCTTCTGGGAGCCAGGGTGCTGCGCTGCTGCCTCCCTGTGCACCCCGCACTCGGGTGGCAGGAGGGAGAGCCCAGCGCACCCTCCTTGCTGGGTCACCGCGCACACCAGGCCTGGGGGGCCCCACCGAGGGACACCTGCCTGCTGGTGCACAGGCAGGCCTGGCGGGGGTGCAGGGCTTGAGGAGAGATGGGGTAGGGTGGGCAGCGCAGGCTGGGGCTGGGGGCCCCCAGGTGAGCCGGAGGGGGCAGTCAGGGGCCCCCGGAGAGTGCCCCAGGGCCAGGGTCCGGCTCACGACCGGGAGCTGGACCAGGGGCCGGGGCAGGGGAGGGCTGTTCCAGAGCAAATGTTTTTTCTAACGTGGTTTTGATTAGAGACGGGATAAAGTTCTGTGTTCTGAAACTGGAACAGATGTTCGTTCTAATTTTTTAACACCCTCTGCCAGCACCCCCCCCGCCTCCCCGGACCAGCACGTCGGCCACCACGGCCGCGTGGCCGTCTGGTGGGTGAGTCCTGCGGGGCTCGGCCCGGGGCCAGGACCCGGCTAGGGGACACACTGCCACCCTGGGCCCCAGGGACCCCTGGAGCAAGGGCTTCTGGGAGAGCATGTCCCGCAGGCCCGCTCTATTCCCTGCAGTGTCTGGGAGACCTCGGGAGCAGGTGCCTCCCAAGAGCCCCGGCCCCCCCACAGCCACAGCCTCCCCCGCTCACAGGGGTGTGCACAGAGCCGAGGGTGCCCGCCACCCCTCCCTCCAGGGCCCGAGAGGTTCTGGGAAGCCCCTCGGGGGTCCTGCCCTCGGACCGAGTTAGCACCTGTCGGCTCCTTGGGTGGGCTCTCCAGCCGCCGCGCGTCCTGGGGTCCCGGAACTGCCCCCTCCCCCCCCACTGCCCCCTGCGGCCCTGCACTTCCTGAGGCCCACCTCCCTGGTGCTCCCAGGGAGGGCTCGTGTGAACTCACTGGCCCCATTTCTGCCCTGCAAAGCTCCAGAAACTTCTGTCTGAATCCAGCCTGGAAAAGTGCTTTTTTTTTTTTTAATGGACATAAACCACGGCGCTTGGGTTTCTTTCCCTGGAAACAGCGCCCGGTGCATCGCGTCAGCCCTGTAACGGATCGAAGGCCACGGCATTCCCAGTGTTCCCGCAGAGCTGATGTACAGCAAAATCCATTCTCTCAAAATACGATTTCTCCCCTTTTCCGTGTGCTTAAATGTGTGTGCGTTAGATCTTTAACATCTGCTACAGAGAATTGGATCCCTTTCCCCTCACTGTCTGTCCACCGGGGTCCCCACCGAGGAGAGCAGCCAGAACACGGAGGAGAATTCACGAGTGGAAGTCCGGGCCGGCCTTCTCCAGACGCCGCGTCTGCCGGGTCACGCACGGCGCCGAGGCTGCCGGGCCCTTCCGCGCAGAAACGCCTGCAGGGAGGCATGGCCCCCCCCCCCCCCCGCCCCGTCTCTCTCCCAAAGCTGCCTCTTGCTCGAGCTGCCCCGTCTCTTCATCGCCGCGGACGGGAGCGGAGGGAAAACACAAGGAGGCCATCTCCCTGTTGAGACAACAGAGGGTGAAAGTGAGGGGGGAGCCAGCGGAGACAGGGGGTCTTGGAAAACACCCGGTTCCAGCCCCGGTGGCTCAGTGGGGTGGAGCATCGTCCCCACACACCAGAGGGGCGCGGGTTCGATTCCCGCAGGGCGCACGTGCCTGGGCTGGGGGTCTGACCCCGGGCCAGGGCGCCACAGGAGGCAAGCAAGGAATGTGTCTCTCTCACATGGGTGTTTCTCTCTCTCTCTCTCCCTTCCTCTCTCTCTCAAATCAATAAACACACCCTCGGGGGAGGATACACGTAAACGCCCAGTCCTGGGAGGGGGTGGGCCCGCCGTGGAAGGCGTGTGAGAAGAGGAACTGGCTGGGGGGACCCGCAGGGGACGCTCAAGCCCCACATCCCACAATAGTCCCAGCGGGAACTCTGCCACCCTCACGCCCACGGGGCGCGAAGGCTGCGCTGGAGCCTCGGGGCGGCCTGGTCTGGCCTGCAGCCCGATTGCTGCTCACGCAGGGTGGGTTCATGTCTTCTCCTAACTAACAGTTGCATCGGGTGGGATTGCTCATAACCTTCAGCTTTCCTCTGGAAGGTGTGAGCCCCCCTCCCCTCCCCCAAAAAGGCCCAGCTGCCCTGGGCCTGCCTGCCCGGGGCCCTTTGCTGCCAGCTGCTCCCCACCCCGCCTGCGGTCACCCCCACAGCCCTCCCCTCCGGCCACCTTTGTCCAAACTCGATGCCCAGGATTTCATGGCTCCGGGGCAGTCCCTTTCGTTTGTGTCTTAACACCCTCCTTTCGTTGTATGTTTTATACGTCAGGGTATGTCCTTACACCAGAATAGAAGCCAGGTCAGCAGACATGAACTAAAATTAGAAAAAAACTGTCTATTCTTCTCTTAATAACAAGGTAAGATTGTTAGTCACTTCCTTATTTAGAAAGTAGATTGTGCTGAACAGGAGAATAAAAATCAAACATAAATAAATAAATGACATATGGCCTTGGTTGAGTGCATTTAAGAAACAGTCATGGATAGATTTTATTTGTCATTTATTTTTCTTTGTTTTTTTTTTTCCTTTTTCAATGCTTCTGTGAAACATACACTAATTGCTGTACGATGCATCGGACACGAGGCAGCTATCGGGGCAATTCTGTTTGTATGTGTGCGCTTGGAGGTGACAGAGGCGGGCTCCCCTCGTGCCCCTTTGCCGCGGGCCCCCGGGGGAAACCTGTTAGAAAGCGTGTGTCCTCCAGCCTGCCCCCCATTCTCACTGAAGCCGAGGGCTGTTGGGCTGACGCGCGGCCACCGCCAGCGTGCGTCTCTGGGAATCCCATCACTGCGGCCACACTCCAGCGCTGACCCGGGCTCCTCGGAGGTTTTCGAGATGAAGTCATCGCTGGTTCGAGTTACCGGAGAGCCGAGAGTTCGGCCAGCTGGGCTGCCTCAGCCGCGGGCCCCAGCTCCACCCCGACAGCCACCCAGCCGCCCCCTCCGAGAGACCTCGGGCCGGAAGGAGGGGGCTTGGGACAGGCGACCACTGGGGCGCTGGCAGGTCACAGGCTGGTCCTTGCGAAGGTGACGGCCGACAGTGAGCCACACGCGCCGGTCGGGCCGACCTCCGTGGGAAACACTGTCTCCAGGGCTAGAGCCGCGATGAAAAATTCCTGGGACGTGATCGGGGGCTGTACGACGAAGTGGAAGGCACATTTCAGTGTGTCAGTCCTGCAACACGAAACACCGGGGGCTTTGGGGGGCCCCCTGGCCCCGCTCCGAGGCCTGCAAGGCCTTCTCCCTGCTGGAACGGGCTGTGTGGGTGGGTGGGTGCCGGGGGGCGAAGCGCCCACACTCGCAGCTCTGGGCCGTTTGCAGAGCGGTGGCCGTGGCGGGCAGGCGTCCAGGGGGCCCTGGGCACCGAGACGCTGCGGGGGGGGGGAGGGGAGGGAACAATGGCCCGCCCCCAGCCGCTCAAGCGTGGCCCTGACCTCCCACCCACGCAATTACCACATAGCATCCAGATGTCCGAAAGCATTTTCTGAGAGCGCGGTGAAACTTGATAGAATGTGAAACGTGATAGGACATGAACTCGGTGACATAAACTGTAAAACAGCCTGAAGTTCCATAAGTAAAGCTGCGTCTCCCTCGGAGGTTCGCACCACAGCTGCCCCGGGGCGGAGGGGGGGGGGGGTGGCCGCGCGGGGCCTGCTGGGAGTCCACCTGGGCCCTCCTTTCTCTGCCTCCGGAACGCTGCCCCCCGGGGGCTGCCGCTGCCCCCGAAGCTGCCCCAGAGAGGCAGGCGTTACTCCCTACCATGGACGTAGGGGGGCCCGGGGACCTTTCCAGAGACACAGAATGCCTGAGTGGCAGAGACCTGCCTCAGACACTTGTGTCTCAGAGACAAGTGCCTTCAATGCAGCCCAGGACCTGTCCCCGGCCCCGCACACCTGGCTGGTCTCACCTGAGCTCACGGGCCTCCTGGGGGGGAGAGAGCAGAGGAGGGGGATGAGGGGCATGGTGTCCTGTCCCTGGCCTGTGTCCCCCGAACCTGGGAGGTCCTGGAGGGCAGGCCTGAGGCCCTTCTTTTTTTTTTTTGTCCCATAATAGCCGTTGGCTCATTTTGGCTGAAAAACTGCAGGTATTTATATTCTGAGCAGCTGACAGACCCCACACATGCAGGAGTCTGGGGTGAGGCTGTTCCTTGACATTACAGACAGTCACTTTCATGAGTGGGGACAGATGTGCCACCCGCAGGTGTCTGGGGAGGGATGGCCTGGTGCCCGCAGGGTCCCCTGCTGAACTTGAGGACAGGACTGCCCGCCACCCAAGGGCTCGGAGCATCCAGACAGGCAGGCCTTGTCCTTGTGGTCCGGCCTCGAGGTTAAAGTGACAACTTTGCTGGGGTCCGCACCAGGGTCCGAGCCAGCCCCCGCCGACCAGCTGTGACACACAGCGCCCCCCCCCCCACGCCTCAGTTTCCTCCCTTGTCAGAGGGAGATGGTTCAGCCCAGACAGGCCTGTGCCGTGGGAAGGCCCCTGGTCCACACGGTGTTAAGGAGAGAAAACCGCGTGTTTGCTGCCGCTCGGAAAGTGTCGGTGCCGACTGAGCCTCTCCTTCCCCTTGTGTCAAAAAATTACTCCTTTTTTAAGAGATCGTATGACAAGAGAAGTAGAGCTTTTCTTGTAAAACCTCTATATCGCAGAACTTTTTAAGACATGGATTACTCGAAAAACTGTATCCAGCCATACATTCACGTCTTTGGGTTAGCATTTCGGGGACTGGGCCTTTTTTCCGAGTTTGACCGCGCCGATGCTGTCCTGCAAGCGTCCTTGCCTGACCACCCTCTGTGGTTCGCGTCCTTCCGCACGCCTTTCCCTGTTTGCTCCGAGTCAGAGACTCTTCTCAAAGACCCATCGTAACGGCAAACCCTGCGGGTGGATTTAACATCGTTTACAACCTACGTTTAACATAAAGGCTATTGCTGCGTGTTCGAGGGGTTTGGTTCTTGGCGCGCAAGGCTCGTCCCACGTGTACGACTGTTTCTCTGGGTGGGTTTCAGGCAGTATTCCTTCTGAACGAGAGGACTCGGCGACATTTTTTTCCAGAAACATTTGTCAGATTCGCACTCACGTCCGGTGTGGATCACTCTCCTGTTTTCCCCTGCCCGTCAGAAACGGCAGGCGCCGGCCCCGGCTGGGCAGCTCTGCGGGTGGGGCCGTCGTCCTGCCGCCGCCAGGGTTTCGGATGCAGTTGCAGGAATTGCACAAGGCAGGAATCAACCAGAGAATGAATCCACATGTGGAACCACAAGTCCATGTCTCTCCCTCCCCCTCTCTCTCCCTCTCTCTCAGATCAACAATAAAAAATACCAGGAACTTGCAAACAAGGCTCGCTGTTGGGGCTGAAGTCTTTCTGTTAGCAGTGGCCCCGGACAGTCCCTGCCACCGTGCATCCTTTGCCTGCTCCGCGTCAGAGGGAAGGATCTGGTAGCAAGCTCCGGCTCCGTGCCCACGCTCCGGCATCGTCGCAAACCCCGCACGAGCTACGCCGGCGGCCACCGGGATCATTAGTGTCGCAGAAGTTTTCACTCGAAAAACCCGCCGAAGTAAAAGAATCAGGCGAAGATCTCTCCTTTTCTCCCAGCTTTTTGTTTCCACTAAATTGCCCCCATCTCTTCTGCTTTTGCAAAAGGCATTAAGAATGCACCACCGCCCTGATGGCTCCGCAGGCGGAGCAGAGCAGCATTGCCCAGTCTCACCGAACAAATATTCCCCTTTTCCCACAGCGGGGCGACCTCACTGTGGCCGTTTATGTGTGAGCGCCGTTAACCGCTTCAGTGCCACACCCCGCTGGGGTGACAGTCTGGGCCTCAGTGGCCGTTTGCACTGTAAAACCAAGGGTGCGTTCTCAATCTCTCTCTCTCTCTCTCTCTCTCCCCACCCCCCCAAAAGGGGGTCCCATAGCGGGGAACCTTGAAGGGTAAGCCCTGAGGATCGTGACTCAGAGGATCAAGACCCTCCTGAGGTTGTTTCAAAGCAAAGGGGACAGAGGTACCGGCCACGCTGGCAGCTAGGAGCAGTCGTCAGAATTGGGCCATGGTGCTTTGGAGTTCGGTGGGTTCCTATCAAACCCATAACCCTGCCACGTTCTGGAACCTCCTCTGGACAGTAAGCGTGTCTGGGGCTATTGCTCTCATCCAAGGATGCAAACTCTATTTTCAAGGCAGAACAAAAGAGTTTGAGAAAAAAGTTCCTGTTCTGTCTCCGCGCAGACCTCAGGGTTCTTAGCAGTAGACGCTGGTTTTGAAGGACTCCTTTGGAGTCGTTAGTGAGAAACACTTGAGTTAGCGCTCATTGTCCAGATTCACCGTGTCTCTGGGGCCACGTATCCGAACAAGGAATTAAAATGTAATCGTGTTTCTGTTGAGACCACAAGGGGCCTTGTCTCCCGTGGCTGTCACCAGGTTTCAGGAGACACCCCAGCCGACCTCGGCCTTGCTTTCGTTGCCGGTCGGAAACCAACTGAAACCGGCACTGAAAGGGTTAGGGCTCGAGGTTACGCCGCATTTCCAGAACCATTTTCCTGGGGACTCTCTGTCGGTGTCCCGTGTTCTTCCCAGTCGGAGAGATGAAGGGAGAGTGGGGGTGCGGGAGGCAAGTGATAAATGCCAATTAACTTAGTGCGTCTCTCCCCCCAACATCGTCCCTTTCTCCAGAGTCGGGACTCGTGTGGTTAATCAGTCTTGTTGGGGCTCAGAAGACCCAAATTGGCACCTACAAAGGGGAGGCTTCCACTTCCCATATTATCCCATCCTAAGCAACATGCAATTATTGTCATTTTAATTTGGGGTTTTGGACATAACTCTGTGAAGTGCTTCATGTAGATGAAGTTTGCAGCTGAATAATAAATAAATGAGTTGCCAATAACTTCGAAACGGCGTAACGACACCTCCTTTCTATTGTCAATCATTTTTAGCACAAACTTCTGTGTTTGGAGTGTCTTAATGAGTGCCTGCCGGCCGCGGGGAGGGCTTGAAGTTCCTGCAGGGGAATCTTCAAGGAGAAGGTGCCCATTTCAGGTGTTACATTGAAGGGTTCCCGGCTCGGCGAGCATACAGTTGTCACAGGGTGTGTGTGTGCGCACGTGTGCACACACGAACCCCCCCGCACACACAGACCGAGACCAGAGGTAGAAGAAAAGCCGGTACAAAGCCTGATGGGGAACACGCCAACAAGCGATGTATTGAAAAGACACTTTGAACGTTTTTATTTAACATATATTTATAGAGAACATTTTAATGAAAAATTATCGCCACGTTGGCTTCACGGCCTTTATTCAGACTGCGAGCCCGGTAAGTTATGTTGTTAATTTCAAGCCTTTCGGATTCCGTGTTAATATACTTGTTAGAACTAATGACTCCCCCTTCCTCCCACTCCTTGCCCCCCCCCATTTTTTCTTGCGGATTTCAGAAAAGCGCGTTTCCCCCTATTCCAGCAGCTCCCCCTCTTTTATTATGAGTCCCTATTTCTTTCCTAATTACGGGCTGCACATTATTTACTCAAGTTTTCAATTAAAAAGCCAACAAGTAATCCGGCGGCAGGCACAGCTCCCACATCAGGGAACGGGCCGTGCGGGTGAGCGTTTCATCCCTGTCTAGGCCGCGGCGGTGCGGCCCTGCGCCCCGGAGGGCCTGGGGAGGGCGGGCCCCTCCACCCGGCCTCGGTGCCATTCGACTGAGCTTCATTAAGTTACTGCAGGGCCAGTTACTTAAGCAGAATATTGATTTTCAGTCCGGCCCGTGTTTAACATAATTCTACGTAGGCAACAGCTAATTCTACACGCGAATCTAACGCCCTAATGGAATTACAAGATGCGGCCTGACCACGGGGGGCCCTCAGCCCTCCCAGCCTGCCTGAGGCAGCCTCCCCGAGACCGCCCCCGGCTGGGCCTCCTCTCACCCCCCCAGAGGTGGGGTCCCTGAGCCCCCAGGACCCCTGAGCGGCTCTTCCTTTCACCGAGGGGCAGGTTCAGGGGGCCAGGAAACCTCGTCCACGGCACATGGCTGGGCCTGAGTCGGGGGATGCTTATGGACGAGGTTCTCGGACCTGGGCTGGTGTTCTTTGCGCCTCCGATGAGTAAGAATGAGACTCGTCTTCAAACTCAGTCTTACTCCAAGCTGGCCTTGGACGTCCCCATTTGTGGTGAACGTTTTTAGGTAAAAAAAAAATAATAATCACACATTGCCTACCTGCATGGATTATTTGTTGGTAAGGATGAGCACAGAAACATTTTTAAAATGTAATTGAGACATTGTTTTATGATTGGTGGATCACAGTTTCAAAAATGGTGATTTCCCCTCCCTCTAAAATACACAGAAGCGGAAGTGCACGAGGTTGTGTGCCGTCCTCTCAGACCCAGACTCAAAGCTCACTGTCTGCAGGGCTTTGTCCAAATGCAGGGTCACATGCTCCTGTCAGGGAGGAGAGTGGCCGGCACGGCACCGGCCACAGGCTCGGACCGGGGGCAGAGCGGGCGGGACGGTGAGCTCGGAGACGCAGGCTCGGCATCCCCAGTCTCACATCAAGGAGGCAGACATGCCTGAACTCACCCACCACCCCATGTGCCCCTGAGTGGGCCTGCTCAGGCACCCCTGCATCGCTCCTGGAGATTTCTGCCCTGAAGTCCTCAGACCGCGGAAGGGCCCGTGGTGGGACTGACGAGGGCGGGGCGGAAGCCCTAGGTAAGGACACTCTGCTGGACACCGTGTGTGTGTGGAGTGAGGGCGGTGTCCCCTGAGGGTGCGTGACACTGGCTGAGCCGGGGCGGTGCCCGCAGGGGGTAGGGGGGGAGGCAGGGGCCCGGGAGAGGGGCCTGCAGCCGTGGGCAGTGTGTCCGACCAGTGTCCATCTGCATCAGATCAGAGGAGACCAAATGTCCTTTCTCCAGGTCTTTGTTCAACTCAACCAGACTTGGAGTTTCTCCGAGTCCTGTCTGTCCAAGCAGGAGCCGGGCTAGGTGGCAGGATGCTCACTGGACTGGTTCTTGATGGACAATAACGGTGACACTGGGGTCACAGCAAGCAGATGGCCTGACAGGGGACACTTGTCACGTTTTCTCCAATGCCCTGTGTTTCTGAAGGGGCTTTGAAGCCTGTGACCCAGGCTACTCTTCCCATAGGCTGGCCAATCAGATTACCCCATGTTCTTTGAGCTGGCCAATCACTTTACTCCATATTCTTAGTCCAGCCAATTAGCTTACTCCATGTTTGTGAGCCAGCTAATCAGATAACCCCAGGTTTGTGAGCCATCCAATCAGATTACCCCGTGTTCTTAGGCTGGCCAATCAGATTACCCCCATCCACAGATGCACGTACAGATTTGTGGGGCTGGGTCCCTCTTCCCCCTGGGGGAGAGTTCTGTGTGGGGCTGGAGGAAGGTCCAAGCAGGGCAGGTCCCTTCCCCTCCTTTGGGGCTAACTGGGGGGACATGAAGCCAGCGGCCACAGGGACACATGAGGGTGGACCCAACCGGAGAACAGTTGACTCCAAGCGGTGGACGGAGAGAGAGACGAAGGAGAGGCTTTCCTCTCCTCCTTGGGTTTGTCCGGGGTGGAGCCGAGCGCACCTGCATCTTTGCTTGGGCTAAAGGTGGGGGTCTGTACGCAAAATCAACAAAGCCCCACGGGACACCTCTCCCTGCCTCTCGGGGGGTCCAGACTGACGGGAAGCCTTTGTGCTCCCCTTGGACCCGTGCAGGGTCCTGCACCCCCTCCCGGGCCGAACGTGAACACGGAAATCGGAGAGAAAACAGAGGCGAGCTGAGCGAATGCCCCCGAACCGAGCACCGTGGGTGGCAGTGCACAGAGGCCTCCGCCCCCTCCATAATGAGTTACGTGTGCGCCGAGCTGGTGGCCTCATCCACGTCCTCGATTTGCCCTGATAACAACTGTCCCCATGTTTGGCCGGTTTCTACTTTAGAGGTGGAAGGGTTGCACGCTAACAAAAAGCCATACGGCTGGTAGGTCGGGGCAGGCCTTGGGCTTGAACGGGCCTGGCCTGTCGGCCGGGCCGAGGGCATTTTAACTGGCGCCCAGGAGAGGGTGGGTCTCGGGCTCCCGCACATTTCTCAGCCGGGCCCCACAGCCGTGGCCTGGTGACTCCCGTGTGTCCGTGAGCTCCAGCTGCCCGAGTTCAGTGTCCGACGGGTGGCCTGTGAGAGCAGGGGCTGGTCTCCCACGGCTCCACGGGCCGAGGAGCCCGCGCTCCGGTGTGGCTCGGTTCTGGTCATCCCCCTCCTGTTCCTAGGTGCCACCTTCCCTCCGTGTCCTCACAAGGACAGGAGCCCAGGGAGCTCTGTGGGTCTCTTCTTTCGAAAGCACCAATCTCACTCACATGAGTTCCACCCAGGTCATCTTTGGGGGTCGGGGTTTCCAGCCTGAGGGTCCCACACCTCGGGTCTGCAAAGTCCTGGCCCACCGTGGGCCCCGACGCTCTGCCAGCCTGGAGCCTCCCCTTCGGCTCTTGTGGCCGAGCGGCGGTTGCCAGCGTGAGTGGGGGGGCCAGGCATCATTTCAGGGCCCCCTGAGCCCGAGACGAAGACTCCGTTTGAATGAACTACGCAAAACCCTGGCATTAATTCTCTGTCTTCCTCCCCTGGGGACTCTCCGTTTCCCAGCTCTAAAACACCTTTTTAGAAGGGGACACATTTTATAAAGGAAAAAAATAGGTTACTACTTTTTCTGTGCATGCACTTAGATACACTCCATTTTCTTCCACACTGGATATATAGCCTTAAATAGAGACCGGCCACCCTGTTGCCATCTTTGATTCATAAATATTTGATCATCGCGTCAGCCCCCTGTACACACTGCGCTGTGTGCTCTGGGGCCACTTTCAAATTTGTGTTTTTAGTAAAATTGACGAAGAAAACTATGCATTGTTGGTGTCTGTCTCTCCGTGTCTGGAATAAAAGAGAATTTGTTCTTAGACCAACTACAGGTAGAAATACTTAAAAAAAAAAAATCTCTTGTGGTAGATTAGCTTTAAGAAAGCTTGAACTGATATTTAAAAAATACCCCGGATAATTCACACTAGGAACTAGTAAAAATATTTATCCTAAATGTCACTAAATGAAATAGCAATGCATGATAAATGGGAAAGATTCGCAGGTTGTCAATTTGACACTAAATATCAAAACATGTCCCACTTTTCTGTTTTGCTTTCCATCAAACCCACTGACACGGAGGAGGGCACAAACTCGGCGTGTCCCATTTCACCCTCTTCTAAACACTGTTTCTGGAACACCCGGGGTCCGGAGTGCCACGGCGAGCGCTCCTGCCGCGTCCGTCCATCCTGCTGACGTGTGCAGAGCCCCTTAAGAGGGGTCCCGATTAGGAAGGGCCTGGATGGAGCCTGTTTATTCGGGGCCCCCTGGGTGTCTCGGGAATTTGGAACCGTGTTCTCGGACGGCCATGCTTGGCCGAATGAAGACACCAACCGCGTGGCTGATGGCACCTCGGGAACGACAGAAGGGCACGCCGATGCCCAGAGAGGGACCTGCACGTGTAAGCGCCAGACCGTCTCGGGGCCGGGCCCAGGCAGGCCTCCTGTCTCGGCAGAGTGGGTCCTTTGCCTGCAGGTTGTTGCCATCGAGGGTCATCTTGGCCGACTGGGAGAGGGTGTTCCCGTGGGCTATGCCACGGAGCTGCTTGACCAGGTGCCAGAAACCGGTTTCTCCTTCCTGGGTGCACGGTGCACCTGCCTCCAGCCCCAGCCCCTGCGGTGAGGGGTGGCCGAGTCCTGCCTGGGGGAGCTGGGGAAGCATGGTAGGGGCTGCTTCCATGCCCCAGCCAGCACGGCGGAGGCTGAGGAAGGACAGGGACGGACGACGTGGGAGACCCCGAGTCTTCTCATTAGCAGGGGGAGGGGGGCTGCCAGACCATGGGAACACCCACGTCACACTGCCACACGGCTGAGACACACGCCTGCTGCGTTTGAACAATGGTGCCTGTTGGGTCTGTGTGTTATCACAAGTCGGCTGGCGTGGACATCGCCCGGGATGACGGTCAAGGTGAGATTCCGAGGTCCTGGTCCCAGAGAGCCCGGCTCACTTGGTCTGGGGCTGGTGTGGACCGTTCCACTCTCTCTGTCGCTTCAGGTGACACCAGCTCAGGGGCACTGTGACAGGCCATCCTCGCCTTTCAGAGGGAACGGACGCGAAGACCTCACGCACTGCTCTGCGGTGGGGAGAGAGTGCATGTAGCCAGTGATTCAAAGTTCAGGTTTGGATACATGGTTGACGTGGGGCAGGCCTTTTAGACCACAGCGTTCTCCTTTTGTACATTACACCACTCCCTCTATTAAATTTTTTTCCTAAACTCTGCTTGGAAAGAATTGTAACAGGGACTAAAAATCAAACACTGCGGAAAAGTTCACTGCAAACTTGAACTCCCCTGCGGGGCTCCCCTCACCCCGGGCCGTGTCCTGTGAGAAATCACTCTTCGTTTCTTGTCAGTTTTGTTTCTGCTTCCAATCCAGGAGCTGCCCGGGTTCATTTCCTTGGCTTCTTGGTTTATCAGCTTTCAGTGTCGCTTGTGAAGTGATGGCTGTGAAAGAAAAGGATTCAGTTGCATTTTTTCTCCTACGTCTTCCAACTGGACCATCTCACGGTTTTAAGTTCACCAACTGGTGATTTTTGAAAACCCAAACAGCACCATCGAGGTCTTTCCCGTGGGAGGCATTCCTTCGCTGCCCACGCACGGACCTTCTGTCCACCGCTCTGCCCTGTGCTTCTCAGTTTTGTCAGATGTCCTTTCCCTTGCACAGTGTCACCAAGGTCGTACCTTTGCATCCTAGCAGGGATGCTTTCCGTTAGCTTTCACTGAGTTTTTTCTTCAAGTGGGTTTCGAGGTTTCAAAACCAGTGACCACCACTCACACTGCCGTGATTCTGGAGACGGCAGACACGTGTTCTCTGTGAAAATTACATCCCCCCTCCCAAACGCCCAGCGGAGCACGGCCGCCGTGTGAGAGGCCCCCGACACCGAGGTCAAATTGAGTCTCCTTATTTACCTTTGAGAAACTCTAACATTTTATTCAAGCTGGTAGGCACAATCTCACCTATGGATTTTCTAAAAGGGGACCTCCCAGAGTCTGAAGTTCTGATTTGTACTACTGCATTTCTCGGCCCATTGTGCAAATGTCATGTTTGAAATACACTCTTGGTTCTCCTGGGCTGATCGATTGATTTCAGGTCTCTCTTAGTGGAGCCGGGCTTTCATACTATTGTGTGTCTGAAGAAGTCCTTGTTCTGCCTTCATATTTGAATAACAGGTGGACGGGGTACAGACAGAACCGAAGGCTGAAAACAGAACTTCCCACCTTGGGAGGCCTCATTCCACTAACTCCCAGCCGGCATCGTCACTGTTGAGAAGTCTGGCGTCCATCTGATTTCTTCCCTCTTATAGGCAAACTTACTGTTTTTATAGCAGCTGATATTTTTTTCTTCTTTCTTAGAGTCCTGATGTTATGATGGTGGTTTTTGTATGCTATAAAGTGATTGTGGTTTGGACACTTTTGATCTTAAGACGTTTTCTTCCGTTTTGGTTAATTGTCTTTCATTATTGTGTTCCTCTTGATTTCTCTGTTCTTTTTTCCTGCAAATCTTTTTAGTTGAAAATTATACTGATTTGATATCATTCCTTTCTCTTGCTTTATTTTTATTTTCCCTGACAAATCTTTTTTTAGGGAAAAAATTCAATTTCACATTTCAACCTATTACTTTAAAAATGTCAGAAAATATATTATTTTTAAATTTCCAGAAGTCCTTCTTGTTCTGTGTTCTTTTTTTTCCATCCTACCATGCCCTTATTATGTGGATGCAAGATTTATTATCCCTCTGGAAATAATGTCTCTACATAATTTCTCTTATTTTGCTGGAAATATGTGTGCCTTTCTGGAATCATGGTTTCTACTTCTCTTGGTTTTTATTCTTTTTTATTCTATTGAATGATTTCCTTTGGTGGTTGTGTTTCTTGTATTACATTGAGAAATTATCTGTCTGAAAATTCTGGATGATACCGTCATACTTTAGAGCAGGATGCCACAAAATTGACCGGTAGCTCATTGTTTGGTGCCTGGCAAGCTTTTTTGTTTCTTAAATAAAGGTTTTGTTTATGTTTAGAGAGCAGGGAAGGGAGGGAGGGAGGGGTGAAGAGAAACATTGATCAGCTGCTGGGGATCCAACCTGCAACCCAGGCAGGTGCCCTGACCTGGAATTGAGCCTGTGAGATTTTGCTTTGCCAAAAGATGCCCGACCAACTGAGCCACACGGGTCAGGACAAGCTTGTTTTCTTTTTGTTTTTGTTGTTTGTTTGTTTATTTGTTTGTTTGTTTGTTTGTTTTAACTGGGTGAGAGGTCAGTGATTGACTGGAAGAGCCCATGCCAAACTTGCAAGGGCACATTTGGGTCCCTCACACCTGAGGACCAGGATGCTTGTGGGAGATGATGGGGTTCAGAAGGCAGCATTGTTGTGTGATTTAGACGACAAAGATGAATGCAGCTTCTGGGGGGTTTCTGTCCAGGGCTCTGGGGTCCATCTCCTTCCTGCCTGATGCCTGTGCCCCGGGATGTGGGGAGAGGGGTGTCCCCATCTCTCTCTAGGATGTCTTAAGCTGGGCTAGGTGCTGGGTCTCACTCACTTCTACTGCAGCCGGGGCCGGCTGTCCCTGCCTGAGGTCGTCTGCTCCGTCCCTGTTTCCCTGCCCTGCATGTCCCCAGGTTTGGTGTCTGTCACTGTTTGCCGCCACCGGTTGTGAATGGGCCCAACAGAACACCCAGACGGAGGGGGGCGTCTTTCCCTCCAGTGAGTTTTCAGGGTTTCACTGAGGATTGGGAACTTTTGTTTCCTCCAGTTTATGTCAAACAGGAGGTGAATGGAAAGGCATCCCCACCCAATGGGGATGGGGGTGGTGTGAAGGGTCCCTGCCTCTGATGTCTGGCTGCATCAGAAGGTTCCCTGCTCACTGCTTCACGTACAGTCACCTCAGTCCTTCCGCTCTCGGCTTCCACCAACCTCCCTTCCCGGAGCTCCTCCGAGACCCAGCGTCATGGCGTGAGTCACCGCGGAGGTCCAGGTGATGAGCAGGAACGCGATGTACAGAACCGATGTACAACCCCCTGGGGACCAGCCACGGGCTCAGGGACCTCCCTTGGCATCTGTCGGATCGGCCGTGTCAGGCGGTGGGTGACGGGGCAGGTTCTCGAGATGCTGAGCGTGATCCATCACCAATCACACCGGCGACACTCGGGCTAGAGACTCCTGTCACGGAGGGGTGTGGCTTTGATTTTCTGGAATCTTCTCAGGATGATGATCTCATCTGTAAAATAGTGAAAATCTCAGAGATACGGTGAATCCTAAACTGTGGCAGTTTGAGGGGAGGGTTTAGGGTACCCCCTCGGTAGATCAAGATTTAGCAACTGCTAACAATTCTTTGAAAAGTTGCACATCCTTGTCATCTTTTAATTATGTACTGAAAAGAAATATGCACAAATTTCATGCCCCAAATTAATCGAAAATAGTGAAGTTGCTGGTCCAGCAGAAAAATGATAGAGACTTCATGTGAGAGGAATTAACTACGCTAACGCAGTCGGCACTGGCCATGAGGAGCGCTAAGTTCAGGGTCAGGCGAAGAGACTGCCGCTCGCGGAGCCGCCTGGGCAAGTGCGGCAGCATCTATTTCAACACGGTGAGCACGGCTTTCCCACAGAATGTCATAGAATGTGTCGGCCCACAAATGTCTAACTATTTAAAAATAAAAACAGATATATTCCATTACGTGGAAGTGAAGACATCTGAAATCAGAGCAGATGACAGGTAAACGGAACTTCTAAAGACCGTTTTTGAAAATGCAATTACAACAGTGATTACGCATTTCTGATGTGACTCTCCACCCAGTCAACCACGTGGGGCGGCGAGCCACTCACGGGGGTGAGCGATGACTGTGGACAGCCCGAGCCCCGTGGTGGGGGGGGGGGGCTGGGAGTGAGAGCACAGGTGCACGGGCTGTGGAGGGGAGGGCGGCAGTGGCCGGGACTCGCCTTCACCCGTGGCTGGTCGAGTGAGTCGGTGTCACCCTTGGGTGGGGTCCAGCAAGCTGCCTGGCCATCTCCTCTCTTGAGCGTGACACTCAGGACAGTGAGATGAGGCCCGTGGAAAGGAGAGACGTGCAGGTCTGAGCCGATGTGGCAGAAAGGCAGGTGTGGACGGCGTGGCCTCATCGCGATCACAAAGTCTGCCCCGGACCCCAGGAGACGGGCCGCCGAGCCTCTGCGCCACCGCCGGAGACTCTGGACGGAAAGGGGGTTCACCTGCACGAGGGCGCGGTCCCTTGGCGGGGCCCCCCCAGAGGCCGGGCGTGAACACTGCCCCCCAGTCAGAGGAAGGTCGCCCCTGACCAAGGGCCCATCTTTTTATTGGCCCTCTTTGTGACCTTTGGCCCCAACTCCAGGGGTGTTTTCCCCAGGGGTCCCTGAGAGGGGGGTCCAGAGCGTCCTGCCCGAACAGCTCAGCTGGGAGCGCCCCGCTGCGGGGACAAAGAGCCCCAGAGAAGCGAGAACACCCAGGGCAGTGGCGCCTGCTTCTGCTTTAGGGGGGTGTTCTCTGGGGAAGAAAGAGCCCCCTCCGTGTTTGCGGGATCACACCAGCTCCACGGAACCCCCAGTCCGCGTGGGGACCGAGGGGTGTGACCTAAGGCCCTCTGCTCCGTATTAGAGCCGCACCTAGAAGCGGGGCTCTTCCAGATGCCACCGAGGTGGCCTCGTCTTTAGACTGCCCTTGACGGCCAGCACAGGTCTTCTCTCTGTCGTTCTCAGGGGGCTGAAATTCTCTAGATGCCCCCTCGTCAGCTGCCGCCACCCGCCGACTCCACTGCGGGCGTGAGGTGGCTCCTCCAGCCAGGGACACCGCCCACGTTGGCCCCCAGGGCCCTGCACCTTGGCCCCTCCTCCTTCTGGGGTTGTGATCCACTGTCCACGTCTGTCCTTGCACCTAATGACCTCGCCTGTCCCCTGAGCAACGGTGGCCTTCATCGCCGCGCCTTCACACCGGCTGGTGCCCGAGGGTGGGTGACACAGCGGCAGCAGCAAGAGTGAGACTCCTGTCTAAAAGCCGCGGACAGCGGATCAGGCCTGGAAGGACAGACTCTCGGCGTCTCGGGGGGACGGCGTACATTGCTCATCCAGCTACCAGGTCCTGCATCCCAGCCCCCCACCACCCCCGCTGCCTGTGCTCGGTGGGATCCCGGCTCCCAGTAGTTCTGAGCTGCTGCTCCGCGGCAGGGCCGGCTGCGCCCGGGAGAGGTCCGCAGCTGCGGTCCGGGGTCAGGACGAGGGATCCGGGTGGCGCCGTGGGTGACCTGCGGTGACGGTGCTTGGCGACCTGCTAGGCGATGTGTGGGGACAGATGATCGTGTTTGCGCCGTCCTCTCCAAGGGGGGGGCCTTGCCGGGGGGTGCACGGCACACGTCTTTGCGACGTCTCTCAGAACACAGGGTGTTTCCAAGAATTAGACAGGCCTTAAAATTGGAAACTTATTTGTTTTCTTTCAAAAATACATATTTTTCCATCGATTTGAGAGACAGGCAGAGGCAGGGAGGGAGGGGTGCAGAGAGAGGGAAATGTCGATTCGTTGTGCCGATAACTCACGCACCCGTTGGCCGATGCTTGTGCGTGCCCTGACCGGGGGCAAGGCTCTGCCCCACTGAGCTGCCCGGCCAGGGCTTCTTGTTTCTCCTTGAAAAGAAAGACTTTTTTCTTTTATGACCTTAATGTGCTATGGTTTAATGTACGCGATTAGAGCAGATTATAATACATTAGAATAAGCATCTGGTTTAAGAACCGCTGAGCGGCTTCTGTGTGCCCGGCGCCGTGCTGAGCACTTGGCTGTGAGAGGGAACAGGAGTCAGTAACCCTGGAGGGGGAGGCCCTGGGAGCCGCTGGGAGCACCTCGGGGGTGGGGGTGGGGGTGGGGGTGAGGGTGGGGGAGCCCCCAGAGTTGGAGATGGGGTTGCGGGCCAGGCTGTCCTTGGAGAGCTGTCCCCCATCTTTGCACACACCCTTGCTGTGCAAGAATGCTTCCAACCGTGGTGATTCAGAGGAACAAAGGCTTCTCCATTTCCCACCTCTCACATACTCCCGTTATAAGAAAGAACCGTTTTTAACACAAATCTCACGTAATTCGGCATTTTTATCTTGTCCGCCCAGAGCCCTCCTTCCTGTCAGTTACAACACCGAACCCCACCACTTGGGGCCACGCCCCCGGGTCCCCTCGCCCCGCCCCTAACCCCACACCTGCAGGGCTCTGTCTGCTTCCTGGGCGGGAACACCGGCCCCTCCCAAGACCGCTGCGGGGAGCCTGGCCGTGGACCCCTGGGTGCCGGGTTGGTTTGTTGTCGTTGTGTTTAGTTGTTGATCTCCCGGCAGACTGGAAGCTCCTCCGCACAGACCCCCTCTGTCTGGCTCGTGCTCAATAGTCCGTGTTTGTGTGAAGGAGGGGCCGAATTCACCTGATCGATGAATGGACGAACACACGGCCCAAACCGAGAACCTCCTGGGACTTCCCGACCGCCTGCCTAGGAGGGGGCGCTCCTTCCAGCGGTCATAACGTCGCAGGGAAGGTGTCCCGGAGCTTCTGGCGGGCTACTCGGCCTCCCTTCCCCTCCCCCACCCTTTTCTTCGACCTCTCCATCTTCCTGTGTCAACACAGTCACCCAGTCTCATGAACCGCAGGGGCGCTAGCCTCTCTGTCCTCCTGTGCGGAGACCCACGGCATCCCTGGATCCGCCTCGGTCTTTCTTGGATGTTCTCTCGCCCGGCCTCTCCCGAGGGATCAGGGTCAAGGGCTGGGCCCCCCCCCCCGGCACCCAGCCTTCCTCCTTGCGCCACCCCGCCTCCTCTCCAGCCACCCCCCCTCCCCCGCACTTGGCTTTCCCTGCTGCCAGCCCTCGTCTGCGCTTTCCTTACGCACCTCCTGTCCCCGCCCCCGGCCCGGCCTGTGGCCCACGGTTTCCACCCCTGATGGACCACTGGAACCTAGCCGCCACCAGGCCACTGCCACTGGGTCTGCGCACGGGTGCACCTGCTTGTGCAGCCAAGTGCATGGCTCTATGGCCCCCACTACACCCCCCCCCCCCCCGCCCCAGCCGGATCTTCATCCTTGTGGAGCCCCCTCCGCCTGCCGGCCACGCCCCCCACCCCGGCTCAGCCCCGCCCTTCGCCCCGCCCTTCGCCCCTCCGCACTCTGGCGCACCCCTCTCTCCTCCACGCGTGTTGACTCTTCCCGTGCGGGGCGCAGCGCCCGCACCCGCGCTTCTGAGAAGCACTTTAAAATTAAATGCTCATTTTGTGTTGATCTGCCCTGAGGGCTGGGTGACGCCTTGCATTTTCAGGAGGCTGCCTCGCTCGCTCGCTCGCAGCCGAGGCGAGCAGTCAAACCTTCCCCTCTTCCCCGCGAAACGCGAGGACGGAGCGGCGGAGCTGATCCGCCTCCCAGGAGGCCGCGCGAGGGCCTCGATGTTAATTGCATGGAACCTACCGTAGGCCCTCATTTTTTTCTTTATACAATAACTAATATGTAAACTATGATTGCACTTGGAAATTACTTTCACTTAAATTCTATTATTGAGGCCCAGCACGTGAGAGAGCTATAAGCACTTCATTACCAGCCCGACCACGCGGGTGTGGGGCTGGCAGCCCTTTCTAAATGAGTCACACTGGCAAACGTGACATATTGCTGGGCTGCTGTTTAGGTGTGGGGACAGGAACAATGGTGAGCGTATAATTAGATGGGAAATTCAATTCGGGCGCAGTGGAGAAAAGGAGAACTTTTTGACTATAATAATAACAATTTTCCTCCCCATAAAAGTTACCCCTGATCGATCCCGTGTAATGGTATCAATGACCATGAACGTGCTCGGAGCTGTGGTGTAATGACTCCCACTCTTCCGGAGGGGTTTTGACGCGAGTCTGCTCAAGTTCATCCGAGTCCTCAGCTCACTGGGCTCCTCTGAGCACAGGCCAAGGTCAAAAGTGGTTGGTGGATGTGACGGCTCCGAGCGGGCTTCGGGCACTCATGGGCCTGGAGGAGAAGCCGGCTCTCCTTGCTCCTCCATCCCTTTCTCTGGGGCGACATCCCTGGCCTGTGTGTGGCACCGTGGAATGGCCCTGACAGAGAGACCGTGAGCTCGGAGAGGGGGGCAGGCCGAGGGCCGGAGATGGGGGCACCGCCCACCATGTCTCGGAGGGAGGGAGGGTGGGACCGGCCTCCCAGCCGCCTGGAGTCCAACTCCACCCCTGGCGGATGTCGGCCCAGCCCCTGCAGCCGCTGCCCCTTCTCCATGGCCGACCAGCCTCCCGCCGGGGGTGGGGGCGTGTCTGGCAGAGGCAACCCCCTCCTGCTTCAGTTCCAGCTGCCCCTCAGCCCCTCAGACACACACACTCGAGTTCTGCCCGCCCCCCACCCCCGGCTTGCAGAAGCAGAGTAACCGCTGTACACGCCTCGTTGATGGAAGTTTTACTGGCTACAGGGGCTCCTGGAGAACAGGGGTTTGGGGCCCAGGGTCTGCACCCCCACATCCCCCAAGCATGGGCATACCCTTGGCCGTCCCCGACTCTGGCTCCCCCCGGAGCACTAACCTCCGGGCAGCGGCAGCAGGGCCACCGTCACCTGCCTGCGGTGACCCCGGAAGGCCCCGCGGTGCTGTCAGCCTCCGGAGTGGATCCCGAGACCAGGGGCCGTGTCAGCGCTGCAGCCTCAGTCCCCGAGGCAGGCTCCCCGGGGGCCTCTCGGCCACTCACCACCGCGGCCACGGTCGATATGCGTCTGTCGCGCCCCGTCTGTCAAGCGTGGCGTGGTGTGCAGTGGGCGCGGTGTGCAGTGGGGACGGGGGCCTGAGGCGGAGCCGTCCCCGGGAGCCGCCGGGTCTGAGTGAACGGCCCGCCTGACAGCAGCCGGCGACGACTCACGCTCCCTCTGCTGTGGGCCAAAACCCTGGAGATCAGCGGGCAGAGGTTCCCGAAAACACCTCCTTCCTGAAGCCCCTTGGGATTGCACCGCCCTGGACAGCCGGTCTCGCTGTGCCCCTACTCTGGGCACCTGTGCCACAGCCGGTGTGACCCGCTGCAGTCCTTTTCCATCGTTACACGTGGCCAGCCCGGGAGCAAGGCCGGTCTCCACCTCGATCTCCTGCAGGCCCCGGCACCTGGACAGTGGAGGGGCCGTCGGCCGTGGTCGGATGGGCTGTGCGGACACTCAGCTTGGACTGGAAGGAGCTCTGCCACTCAGTAGCTATGCAAACCCGCTCACACATCTCATGTCCCGGAGCCCTTTCCCTCCTCAGAGCCACAGTAGGACCGTTCTAAACGCTGTCGTGAGAGCGCCCAGCCCACGGTGGGGCGCGGCGTGTGGGGTGGGCCAGAGCTGCTGGACCCGGGCTCAGGGCAGCCTGAGTCTGAGCTGGCGTGTCTGGGGAGGTGGCTGCTCCCCACACAGCACCTGCCCGGGGTCGCCTGTCGACTTGCTCCCCGGGCGGGCGTCACCACCCTGGGGCCCCTGGGGAAGCTGACCCCTTCTGGAAGGCACGGGGGCCCCTCCAGAGCCCAGAGGTGCTGCAGGGAGGCTTCCGAGGCTGGTGTGGGGGATGGGTGGCTACTAGGGGGGAGCTGCAGGAAGTGGTGCCTTGGTCTTGGGGTCGTTGCCAGCCTGCTGGGGCCGTGGGGCCGTTTCAGTGGTGGGAGCTTAGTCTCTGCCATCCGGTCAGCCCTTCACTGCCCAGGCGGCGACCAGGGGCTCACGGGGGCAGTGACGGTATCTCAGGTTCCTCGGGCAGTGAGCGGGCGGTGAGACCAGATCTTGGGTCCTCCCTCTGCCACCTGTCCGCCTTCCACTCAGCAAGCGTTGCTGAGGGGCGTTGTGACAGGTCCTGGGCCGGGACCCGCACCAGAAAGGGGAGCCTGTGTCGACCCCGGGTCCTTGTCCCCACCCAGCTGCGATCCCGCCTCGGGCTCTCGGGTGCAGGGTTTTATTTCTGCTTTTCCTGGAAAAAATGAGAGTCGGAACTGTTGCTTTATGAACGCCTTCACTGCTTTAAAATCAAAAGAACAGTTAGTGTTCCTCGGAGTGGCCTTTCTTTAAAACCAGCCCGGGGCTGCGGGGGGCGGGCGCTCACCCCGAGTCATGGGGGCGGGCTTCTCTGGGCTGCGGTCCCAGCGGGGTGCCCCCCCCCCCCCCCCCCGCACCGCTCAGTGACTGAAGCTGCTCTCTGCAGAGCCGGCATCCCTGGGCAGGCCCCGCGGTGGCCGGGCCACCCGTGTCTGTGTCCCCACTGGCTGCTCTCCCAGAGCAGGGGTGTCAAACTCGTTGTCACCAGGGGCCACGTCAGCCTCGTGGTTGCCTTCAAAGGGCCGAATGTAACTTTAGGACCGTATAGATGTAACTGCTCCTTAACAGTTAAGCCAGAGCTTGGGGCTGCCGCCGGGTAGAAACCAGGTGCCGGACGGGATAAAACAAGGTGGAGGGCCGGGTTCCGCCCGTGGGCGTCGTGTTTGCCACCTGTGGCCTAGAGGGACCAAGAGCCAGAATGTCCCTCTTCCTCCTCCTCCACTTCCACCCTCTCCTGCTCCTCCTCCTGCTCCTTCGGGGTGGAGCCCCAGAACTCGTGGGAACCGCCTCAACCCGTCCCCCTTCCACGCGAGGCCGGCCCTATCAGGGCCCTGAGCCCCCCAGGACTGCAGGTTCAGAGAGGGTCATGTGGCCGGAGCGGGGGGGAAGAGTGAGGAAGGGCCAGAGAAAGAGCTGAGCCTTCTGGAACCTTCTCCTTGGTAGATCTGGGGGCGGGCCAGGACCGGTGGATCCCCTTTGCATCTCCCCTGAAGACCGAGGAAGTGAGGCACGCCCGACCCGGGCACCCGAGGGGGCCTCCGCGGGTGGTCTGTGCTGAGACCTTTCTGGAGTGGGGAGCCCCTCCCCCTCCCAGCCATCGAAGCCATGCAGATGAAGCAGCCGGCTCCCTGGGTTGCAGCATCCGGGCCTGACACAGGCTCACTTGACCTTCGTTGAGAAGTGACACGCGTCAGCCCGTCAATATTTTCCAGGAGAGCTCTTCAAAGGGTCAGCGGCCTGCCCGCGGCCCCGGGCGCCCGCTCCTCCGTGGAAGGACCTCCTGCCTCCCGGCTCTGAACCCTCGGGCTCCCGGCTCCCAGAGCCCCCGCAGCAGTAACTTATTACAATTGTTTTCACCTGCGCATGCGGGCGTGCGTGGGGACACAGGGCTCCAGGCAGCTTCTCGTAAACGAGCCATCGTGAAGCCCGGCTCTCCCGATTCGAATTAAAAACAAGAGTCAAGGGTTGATTTTTTTTTTAAATATAGAGGTGCTGGTGGATGACCAAGACGTGTCCCTGGAGAGGTTAAAGGGCGGCCTCACCAAGCCTCCCCTGCCGGTGGGCAAGGGACAGCTCGGTCCTGGCGGCGGGTGCAGCGCTGGGCTGGGCAGTGCCCTGTGGCGGGTGGGCCTCGGGGGCTGGATGAGGGATCCCCGCACGGCAGCCCCTGTCCCGGAGGCGGCCCGTGCATACTCATGCCTTTGCAGACTGGGGGCCCTGTGCCCGCAGTGGCAGCCGTCCCCCCCCGCCCTCCTGCCCCGCACGTCTGTCCCAGCGGAGCCTGACCGCCCGCTTGATGGGCCATCCGTCCCGACTCTGCCCAGGTGCCCCTTCCTCCCAGCAGCCCTTCCAGGCCCTCCTGCCCCGCACGCGAGTCGGAAGACCAAACCCAGTGGCCCTTAGGGTGTATTTCCTACCCCCTTGCCTCGTCCGTGAGCAACTTGGGTGCAAATGGTGCCGGGAGGTGGGTGAGCACGGGCTGAGCCTCACTCTGCGCTTACCCAGTGTTGGGTGCTCAGGCGGCATCTCTGCAGCACCCACTCTCCCCTCAGGGGGCTTCCGTGTCCTGGATGCAGCAAGGGGCCCACCAGCTGGACAGGGCTTCCTGACCAGGGCCCAGGCGGGCAGCCAGCTGGGGCCGGGCTGGGGCGTGGCCTGGAGCCTGCAGGTGGGACCCGCTGCACCATGGCCACCCAGCTCAGTGGGGACCGTCCCCTGCTGGACATCTCAGGGGGACACATGACTGCAATTGGTTGTAACTAACAACTAATAGTTACCAATGTCACCACTGTCGTCTGGAGACACAAAATATTGTTCTTTTTCCTTTGGGGAAGTGGTAAGGGCTGGTTGTCCCGATGCCATTTTTTCCCCCTTGGTCAAACCTTGCAAAAAAACACCCCCCACAAAACTCACAACGGAGCAACTTCCATCTGAGATCAGTTTCTCTCCTCTAACATGGTCTATTTATTTTTATTGGTTTGTTTCTCATTAAATCCTTCAATTACTCTGCAGTGTAAAACGGTGAGATTATCGACACGTGCCACCTCCATCATGCGCCCGCGTCTCCTTATTACATTTGCAGAAAATGCCCGAGTGCTATTTGCTTCTGCGGCGGATTGAGACAGAGTTAATAAATATTATTTGGTGGTTTTTTTTTTTCCCTGAGAAGCACTGCTTTTCTTGATTGTTTTTTACAGTTGGATTGGGAATATTGATTTATTCACCACTGTTACAATAATTGTGTACCAGGAACACGAGCGGCGGAGGTAACATTTCATCAGCGGCAGCAGATTAATTAGTTGTAGTAGATTAGGCACAGTGTTCCGGGCAGATTTGCATTTAGAGGAAGAAAAAGTTTCTTCTTCTTCTTCTTGTTCTTCTTTTTTAATCTTAAAAAAGCCGGGAGAATTTAATAGAGACGTCTTACCCGGAGCCGCTTCCCTCATTAGTCAGGGTTTCCGGATGGGCCCGAAGGAGAAGCCTTTGCCTGCAAAGAGACACTATTTGGAGTCACTGGGTGGGGGGCGGGCGCTGGGCGCGGGGCAGAAAGCGATGCAAAGTCCAGAGAGCACTTGGAGCCCCTCCTGACTCGGAAGCGTGGGGAAGTGGAGAGAGCTGGGGGGAGTGGAGAGAGCTGGGGGGGAGTGGAGAGAGCTGGGGGGGGACTGGAGAGAGCTGGGGGGGGAGTGGAGAGAGCTGGGGGGAGTGGAGAGAACGGGGGGTGGTAAAGTGGAGAGAGCTGGGGCGGGCGGAGCCCACGCCCCCCCCCCCCACCTTGCGCACACCTGTCCCGGGCTCCGGGTGGAGCAGGCCAGCACCCCATGCTCTCACACCCACACCCCGTGCACCCCGGCCCCTCCGTACCTGCTCTGCCGAGGTGGGAACGGCTCGCAGACCAGCAGAGCCCCTCTCCTCCCAGTTTCTCAGCCAGGAAAGCCTTGACGTCCCCCGGACACGAATACTGTAGGTTCCCGGGAGAGTAAGCAGGGAGGGAGGGGGAGGTGGGGGGGGTGAGGGGCGGGGAAATAGAAGGAAAAACGGACTCAGACTGTGTGGTGGCGGTGGCGGTGGCGGTGGGGGTTGGGGGCAGTCACATGGGGTCACCTTGATTCCAGGAGTGGGTGACCTTCCGTGTGACCGACCGGACCGCCAGGCCCTGAGTGAGGAACACAGGGGACCCAGCCCCAGGACCCAGCCTGCAGGCCCTGGTGGCACCCGGCATGGACGCCGTGGCCGGGGGAGGAGGGCTCCGCCCCACTCTCACCGGGTGGCAGGTGGGAACCCAGGGGTTTAGCCCCGAACGGCCACCCGGATGTCCCCGCCTTCCAGGGCCAGGGTTCCTGCACCGGGGCTACAGGGCCCCTGGAAGGGAGGCCAGGTGCAGGGCAGGGAGGTCTGGGGGTCCACGGAAGGCCTCCCCCTGGCCTTCTCCCATGGGACCCCCCCAGAGCGAAACACGGCATCTCGTGACTCCATCCTGGGCTTCCGAGCTGTTCCTTTCCGTCTGCTCACACGTTTGCTTCAGTTTCTTACCTTTCACTGAGCCGCCCGAGCACGCTGCGAGGGTCCTTGTGAAAACAGGGACCGGAGGTGACGCGGTCACAGGGAACTGTTGGACAGCTCTGCCCCCGCCAGAGGCCGGCAGTGCGGTGCGGCCCCGGAGACCCAGCCTCATGCGTCCCCCACCCCCGGGCCACCGGAGACCTTCCTGCCGGAAGTGTAACCTTGACCCAGTAGATCTAATATTCTGTTTTTATTTGGGGTTTCCCCCGGTTGTCCCAATAATGTGATTTATGGGCTCCGTCCCCACCTTGGGCCTAATGAAAAAATAACATAGTGCATTTGGCTTTAATTAATTTTTATAATTTTAAGGAAATCCACCTCCGACTGATTTAATTAGAAACGATGACCGGCTAAGGTTTGGTGATGGAGTTCGATAAGACGTGTTTGTCCTGCCTGGGCCCATCCGGGACTAGACGGGGGCTGTTTTGTGTCACGAGTGGGTTGAATTTCTTCTGCAGGCTTGTTCACGGGGGCTACCCTGCCCCCCCTTCCCCCCCAGAGAAGAAGGGTGCAGCTGCTGTGCCCTTGGGGACCCGGTGCACGGAGCGCCCCTCTTGGTGGGGGCACCCATCTTGGTGGGGGCATCCCTCTTGGTGGGGGCGCACCCTAGGGCAGGGAGGGTGTGCACAGGTGCTGGGGGGCGGAGCCTTCGCCTGAGGCAGCCTGCCTTCCTCTTGGCCACGTCAGAGCCAGGACCGCGGGGGCCGAGGAGCGCCGGTGCCGAATGGATGACACCACCCGAGCCGAGCCAGGCTGAGACTACCGGGCCGGCTCCCCTCCAGCCGCAGACCCTCCCAGGGCGCCCCACTTCCCCGTGCCGGCTGACCCCCCCCACTGCCGTCATACACAGTGCTCGCCTGCCTGAGACACTGGGAATCCCCCCTGACGCAGAGACTCGGGGGCGTGACAACACACGGGAGAGAGCGTCCTGCCCGGACACCGGCTGGCGGGCCATCTACCGCGCCGGTGTCCAGAGGAGACCCTCTGGGGACCGCAGGGGCAGCTGCGGGCTCTGTCGGACGGACGTGGCCCCGGGCGACCCAGGCAGCGCCCCAGGTGGGGACGAGAGATGCAGACGCTGGCTGCAGGTGGCCATCCCTGTTTGCCACCGCCTGTCCTTGACCAAGGAAGCTGGCGTCTGGGAGCCTCAGTTTCCTCTGAAGGAGGGCAGGAGGCTCTCCCAGCGTGCTGTGAAATGCACCCAGAGAGGCGGTGGACTCGGCCCTGCACGCGGTGCCCCCACGCAGGCTGGTGGCCTGTGCAGCGCTGGGGACTAATGTCTCCTCCCTGGGCCGTGGGTCCCGCTCTGTGCGCGGGGGGTGGGCGAAACTGGGGGAAGGGGTCTCTTTGCCCTTCGTCTGCACAGAGTTCTGAGAAGGCGGCGTGAGGGCGCCCTTGACCTTGTGTCGGTTGGTCTTCCCGTGAGACACTCTCTGTGGTGCTTATGTGCACACGGCCCCATTGGTCGCCCTGGAAGCCGGGCTCACGGCCCTGGGCGGTGGGGGAGGGGGCCACCGGGCATGGGGGCTGCAGCCCCCGGCCGGTGGACGCATTTGGTTTCCATAAGAAAGTTTTAAACAGCTCGGGACTTAACATTTTTGGGTTGGGCGGCTTCTTCTGGGCCACGGAACGAAGAGCGCCCCAACCTCTTCCCCATCCTTTGGGTAAAACGAACAGAGGCTGATGAAAGCATTCCTCCATGACAGGGCCGGCCGTCCCCATCCCCCCCACCCCCCGCCCCCGTCTCTGTGCGAAACCAAATAAAATCGTTCCAGACCTCCCCCATGCCGGAGGGAATGCCGGTCCTCCTTGAGGCTGCCGCGAGGGCGGTCCCACACAGTGGCCTGGGGGCACAGCAGCTCCAGCCGTGTCCAGCGTCTATTCGGAGCCCCCTGGGCCTGCTCCCTGACCAGGTCCCCGAGCGGGGGGCTCTCTCGTTAACTCAGGGGTGCAGGACTCTGCCTGGAACCTGGTAGAGGGGAGAGGGGCCTCCAGGGACACCTACCTGGTCAGCCTGCCGGTCTCTGGGACACGGTGGCAGGAGGGGCAGATGCCTCAGGCTCTCAGGCCAGGGCCCTCCCCCCCCCCCCCGCCAGCCTGCCTGTGCCCCTGGGTGGGGGACCCCTCAAGTGAATGTTTTGCGGAACGTCCCCCCATCCTAGTTTTCTCGTGCGATAGTGGCAGAGAACGCTGGCCACTCGGTGAGGGTGTGTTCCCTCCCTGTGCTCTCGGACTCGGGGAGGCACAGGAAGAGGGTGCTCCCCCAGTGCCCCCGAGGACCCCGAAGCCCATCCCACGAGGAGGCCACCCGCCGGGCCTGGGACGCCCCAGTTTAGAGGTGGAGGGCCCAGCCCGGGTCTGCCGCCGCCTCACACGCAGTGGCCTACACGTTAGTGACTCTGAGAAGCTTCGTGTCCGCGTGGGCAGAGCCTGTTCTCACTCCTCTTTTGTAGCCTCCAGAACGGACCCTGGGACGCAGCTCTCACGGGTTCCGCCTCTCGCTGAGCCTCTGCTTTTCCAGGGAAGGGGAAGTTAACATCCAGTGTGCGGTTCTCCTCAGAAACACCCGAGACTTCCCACTCGGGAGCCCAGGCGCTCGGACCAGCGGGCCCACGGCTCCCCATCGGCCAGGAGCGCAACGTGGGTGTTCACCTGAAACCACCTTCAGATAAGCACCTGGCACCTGGAGGCCCTTCCCAGCGCGCCGGGGACACCCTCCCACCTCCCCTCGGAGACCTGGGTCCGCTCTGGGAGGGGTCTCCACCCATGCCCCCCCCACCCCCCTGCACAGTGTCTCCGGTGTGGCCCACCCCGGGGGGGGGGGGGGACTTCCGGCCAGGAAGGACGCCAGTGCTGGGGGCCCCGTTCCAGCCTTGGAACCCACGGCCCTGACCAACACCCCCCTCCCCATCCCTCACCACACCTGTGAGCACAGGGTGAGTGGTTAGCACATACATGTGCCCTCACCACACGTGTGAGCACAGGGTGACTGGTTGGAACACACGTGTGTCCGGGTCAGCACACCGGATGTGACACAGAACCCACTCAGGAGCTGCGGGTGCTTCGCTCTTTAGAACGGTGCCCAGGGACGTAGCAGAACAGCCGGGGTGGGAGCCCACGCGACCCAGCTGGCGCACGGGGGCCGTGTCCCCGTGTGGCCACGTGCATGTGGCACAGAGGAGGAGGGAGGGCGGCAGAGGCGGGAGGAGAAGCCACAGGGCGTCGGGGTTCCTGCTCCTTAACCTCATAGTGCTTCCCGTGGGGGGCGGTGTCTGGGGACCCCCCAGCGTGGTGGCCTCGGAGGCCAGCACGGGTGCTGTCCCTGCTCCACAGTCAGAGCAGTCCCTGAGGGCGCAGCGGGCCGGACACCCGGTGGCACGAGGGGGCCGGGAGGGCGGTGGGAGCCAAGGGGCTCTCCGCTGTGGCCGGTGCAGCACGTTCTTTCACTCTGGGCACCGTTCAGCCGAGGCCGGCTCCCCCTGTCAATCATCTGCGGGGCCATGGTCATTGGAGGAGAGAGAGGCCACCGGGGCGGAACCAGCCCGGCTGCCTCTGGAATCACCAATGAGTCTGGACACGGATGGATGCCAAGCAGGGTCCCCGGGAGGCTGGCGGAGCCCGTGCGGCGTGACCGCTCTGACCTTGGGGTGCCCCCACGTGCGTGTCCCTCTGTCTGTCCCCGGCAGGGCTCACGCTGTCCTCGGAATCAGATTCACCGACGGCTCTGGGCTGCTGCTCCCCGCGGCTGGGCGGGGCCTGGGACACTCATTCTGCAGAAGCGTCTGAGGCACTCGGAAGGGGCAGAGGGGGCGGCGAGGCCCCTCGAACGCCCCCCCGGGGGGTGGCAGCCACGGGAAGGGGTCCGAGCCGCCGCAAGGAGACTCGGACGGCGGCCAGCGGGAAAGTGTGCGTTCAGCAGAAGCGAGTGGCGCGGCCGCGGGGCCGTTTAAATGTCTCTTCCCTCATAACCAGATTATTCAGTGCAATGTCATTCGCTGCCACTGACATTTTCTTTAAAGTCATAAAGGCCCGCGCAGTCATAAAAGGGCTCGGAATAAAATTAGGAATATCATGTATAAATTATCTTTAACCTTAGCTTCATTTGGACTGTGACTTTTTAGACCTGATCAATTTTCATGAAACTATCCACATAAAACTGTGAAAAAATGTTTGATCCCCGGCTCGCGGGCGGGCAGGCGGCGGCGCGCCGGCCCCGAGTCCTCCCCGCCCGCCGGAGCCGGTGGTGCGCGTCTCGGCGGGCGGCCCGGGGAGCGGGGGTCATTCTGGAATTTAATGTAATTTCCCGGGGCGTTGTTAGGGAAAACATCTCTGCCAATCTGCATATTTTACACGAGAGCTATGCCGTCAAGGGCGTTCGGCCACTTACTACATTTCCTGCTTAGTTGGGAACGCGTTCTGGACAGGACCCGGCCTTTCCCCGGCTTTGCGAGGGGGTGCTGGTGGCTGCGGGGCAGCGGGGGTGGGAGGGCACAGAGGTAGCCTGTGTCCTTGCATGGCTTCCCCGGGGGGCCGCCCTGCAGAGCCATCCGTGTGGCCGGGAAAGTGCACGAGAAGCAGGACCCGGAGGCCTGGTCCCCTCCGGAGGTGTCACTGGCCGTCCGCCCCTGGGGGAGGTGGCGAGCCATGGGGTATTTGACCCCCTCCCCCCAACCAGGGCTCCTTAAGACACATCAATTCCTAGAGCAAAGTGGGCGTCAGTGTGTCCTGGATCCCGGGTGAAAATGGCGTCCCCGTGGCCCCAGCGGGGACGGCAGGCATGCCTGCCCAGCAGGAGGCACGCGTGACAACTAATTCCTGAGTGTCCACAGGGCACTGGCCCTTGGGGGACACTGTCTGAGGGCCCCGGGATTCCTGCGGGGCTGCTCTCAGCTCCCTGGTCAGCCTTCTGTCTGCCCGGCCCTTCCCTCCGCGTGCGGAGTTCCTGGGGCGTCGGGCCCCCTGGGGAAGGCGCCGGGGCCCCTCCCTCCCCGCCGTCAGGGGCTGCAGCCCGGCCCGCCCGACTCTCCCCGGTCCTAACGCCGTGCCGGGGCTCGCGCAGCCCGAGGTCAGGAGGTACAGAGCGACGCAAGGTTGGCCATCACTGCCCTCGTGATCTGGACATTGCCTTTACGGGCCTCTCCTGCAGACGGCTCCCGGGGGCGCCTGCGGGTTTAACAAACTGTGGCCGAGCGCTCCGGCCCCTCGCGGGTGGACCATCGTGACCGCCGGACCGTGGCCCTGCATGAGACGCCGGAGCCCAAGTTCACGGCCGCGTCCCCGTCAGACCCGGGGGCCGGGACCGCTGACCTTCTGCCCAAGGCCCCTCAGCCTGTCCTGCGACCGCCAGCCCGATCACCTGTCCCAGGAGACAGACAGAAGTCCTTCCGCCCCACCAGACTCAGACAGGTGTCCCCCTGGCCGGGCATGATGGACACGGACGTCTCTGGGGTGCCCCTTCTGCCTGCTTGGGATGCCCCCTCCCAGCAGAATTCAGCAGGACCGGGGTTCCCTGTGGCTGACAGAGCCCTGCCCACCCGTGGCACCTGCCCCAGGTGAGGTGTGCTCTCCGTCCTGAGTTCCATGCAGCGCAGGCCCGGGAGGCCGCGCTCAGTGTGGGAGGCAGAGTCCGGTGCGGCCACGGGGAGAGACGCAGGACTGCCCTCAGCACCCCTGTCTCCCGCTTGGGTGCTCCCCGAAGCCCCCACTGAATTGGCACAACTGCACGTGGACTTCCGTAGGCGGCTCTCCATTGAGGGACACGCTGGTGCGGAAACCAGCAGCTTAAAAGGCCGCCCCGCCCCCACCCGTAGACGACAGGACCCTGCTGTCGCACCATGGTGCAGCGAGGACACGGGCCCGGGGCTCCCCTGTCCCTTCTCCGCCTGTGCCAGAGACAGAGCCCTGCCGTGCCCTGCGGCCTCGCGCCCCCGTCACAAGCCTCCCCACGCGTGCATTCACACACGTGCACGCACACACACATACCTGGCTCCGCCTGAGGCCGAGGGCAGGGCCCGGGCCTTGGACTGAGGCACCGCCGAGAGGCAGGGTGGCCCTTCCAGGCCAGGGCCAGGCCAGGGCCGCACGTCTCTCCTGGAGGCGGGACGCAGCCCGGGAGGCCTGTCCTTGAGGGGCGCCCGGACACAGGCCTGTGCAGGCTCGCCGGGGCAGAGGGGGCGCCGTCATGGATAGGTCACCCCTGGCGCGGGCCCACAGCCGGGCAGAGGGTCAGCTGGGAGCGAGGCACCGGTTGGGCCTCAGTCCTTACAAGTATTTGTCCAGGTAGCAGTTAGGGAAACTGAGGCCCAAGGGCGTGGAGAAGGCGGAGGTGCTGGCAGGGGAGAAGGAAAGCAGAGGACGGGGCGTGGTGGCAGCTGCCAGGGGTGCATGTGGTGGGGGCTCCACCCCGCAGTCAGCGGGGCCCCCGGCTGGTCCCCCCCTCCCGGGAGTGTTCTCAGACCCCCGAGGAAAGGCGGAGTCCTCCCTGGGCTGGCCGTGTCCTTCTGCCTCTGCAGCAACAGCCTCTGCCTGTCTCCACTGCCCGCAGCCGCAGGACACGGGCCGGTGGCCGGCACGGCGGCTGGAATTCAGACAGATACCATCCTCCTCTTCCTCACCCACAACCTGGGGATCCGGGCTCTCCCCGGCCACACGCCAGCCGGCGGCCCCCGGGTGCCATGGGGGTCCTGGTTGCTGTGTTACCCACCCGGGGCACTGCCTCTTCACGGCGATTCTCCCTTAGACAAAGGAAGCTGACGTGTGCCCCCCACCTTGGGGCAGGGGCCGCACCTGGGCACCCTGTCCCGGCGGGATGGGTGCAGGGATGGCTGGGGCGGGGGGGACACTCCTGGTGTGTCGGGGGGGCGGGTAGGCGGACCCCCTGACAGAAGCCTGCGGGCCCCTCCCCGTGGTGCCAGCCCTGCCCCCACAATGAAGAGCAAGGGATCGACCTGGGTGGTGGCTTTCCTTCTGGATTTAATTGTCCTTGACATGGGTACGTTCCGGGAGGCATTTCCCTCGGTCTGGGCAGTCCTTGGAGGGGGACCCCACAGCCTCACGTCTCCGTGATGAATAAAAGATGCCGGCCCCTCCACAGACACCCCACGTGCTCGCGAGCCCATCTGGGTGTCTGACGCGCCAGATGAGGCCGCTTAGCTCTGCCTTGGTTCTTCTCTCCCCCCTTCTCCTGAGGCCGTGATGCGTGGTCAGGGCGTCCCGGGGTCCCAGAGGGGCTGGCACGGCTGCCTGTCCTCGGGGTGAGCCTGCTCAAGGGTGACCCGTGCCTTGGCCCTGCTGCATGCGGGCCCTGCCACCTGCTGCAGGCCACCTCCCGCTCCCGGCCACACCCCTCAAGCAGCTCCGGAGCCGCCCCCAGGCAGCCCTCCTGATGCCCTCTGCTGGCTGGGCCCCACCTCGGGGGTCTCAGCCTTCACGGGGTGGGTCAGAGCACCCATCAGCGTCTCTCCAAGACCCAGGTCGTGAACACGGGAACGCCACCATCGCCCTTGCAGGGGAAGGTGCCGGGCTCTGGTGTTTCCAACCCGGTGTTGCTTCTGCCACCCACACCCTGGTGGCCGCAGACCGCCGCATCCTGCCCGGGGCTTGGCGCCGTCTGCTCCGAACGGGGAGCCCAGGCCGGGCTCCCTGTTTTTGGGAAGGTCCAGCTAGCCGGTGCGGGTGAGGTTCTCCTTGTTACCGCGGGTCCCGGGTGTGAAGGGCCGTTGCCTGAGCCCACACGACGGCGTGGGTTTCTCCCCCGGGGCCTGGGCTCCCGGCACCGGGCGCTGCGCAGTGATCTCTGGGAGACGGTGACGTCATCCACGCAGATGGGGTCACCGCAAGGAAATAAAAGCCATGTTAATTTCAAGGTCCATTAAAACTCTAGTTTTTAAAAAAATCAATATTTTCTGAACATAAATGGGAAGAATTGGTAGGAGATGAAATTCCATTTCAGGCTTTTAAGTGTACAGTGAGCAAGGGCTGAACATGTCGACCGAAAAAACCTACTTCGGTCTCTTTGAGTCTGTGATGACCCCCCTCAGACACACTGTGCGCGCGTATAGATCATTTAGGATCGCTGTCTATCGAGGCAAACCGGGAAGCCAGCTTCGGCCGATGGAGACGTCTGAAGGACGGAACGGAACCTGCAGGCCCATCGGGAGGCAGGGTCTCGGCCAGGGGACGGGCAGCGCCCACCCACCTGTGACGGTGCTGCCCTTCCCATTCTGGGCGAGCGACACCTCCTCGGAGGGGCAGGGGGGTCGGTGGCGCGCCAGATAAAGGGAAAGCTTGCCGTCCCGGGGGGCTCGCATCTGGGGAGGTGAAAACCGGGGTAAAACTCTTCCCGGCGCTTGAAAAGGACTTGGTTGCGTCCCTGGGGCTGCCGGCTGTCGGAGGTTCCCTTGTGTGATCGAGGCGCACAGTTGCCCGCCCACCACTGTGCCGGGGGCTCCAGCCCAGGCCTCGGGCAGCCCCTCGGACCTCAGGGACCGGGCAGGGGCCCCGTCAGCACCCAGCGGGGCCCTGGGCCGGCCAGCAGGGAAAGCGTTAGTTTCTCTGGGCTGCGCACAACCCTGAGAGTTAAGAATCGTCCCCTCCTTAAGAAATTATTTTACGTCTCTCGGCTTTTCTTTTCTTTCCGAACGGAAGCGAGGTCCTTTCCCATACATAAACCTAAAAGCCAAGGCAGACACTCGGCCGTGTGAATAATGAGCGCTGATTCTTCGAGTAGTTCTGTGAGCGAGTCCCGCTGCGGCCACGCTGCAGCAGTGGGAGGACGGCCCTGGGGCCGCCCGAGCTGGCTTCGGTCCTGTTCGCTGCAGGTGACATCGAGCACCGGCGTCCGGAACGCGGGCGGCGCTCGGGCCCCACCAGCGAGAGCCCTTCCCGGGCTGAATCTGCAGGGACTCCCGAGCCTCCTCCGGCTCCGATGGGCCCGCCTGTTTCGGCAAACCCTCCCGCCCCCGAGGCCGGAGGGCGCTGTTCCCAAGGAGCCCCAGCTCGGCAAAGCCTGGCCCAGAATGACGAGCCGGGGTCGCCCTCATGGCACCCCGACCTGGGCGGAGGCTCGCCCTGCCTTTTGGGTGCGCCTGCCTTCCTTCGCTTTGGCAGAGACGCCCGGCGGCCTGTGCCGGGGAGACGCCTCCTGGGACTTGATTGTGTTCCTTGAGGAGGCGTCCCCAGCGCAGACGGGAACGCCCTAGACAGCACGCTGGGGAGCTGCGGCCCTCTCTGCTCACGCAGGGCGGGGGCTTCCAAACCCCAGGTCCTCCCCGGGCCGAGTGGGGTGGGCGTGGCCCTCGTGAGTCCCTGCCTTCGCTGCTGCTGCCGCCCGTGTGAGCCCCGCCTTCCCCTGTCACTCAGGTCCCCGTGCAGGTGCCCGGCTCCTCCCCCTGCATCCCTGGAGGCCGTCTGTCTGTGTAGGTGTTTGCACAGGTGAGCACTCAGACCTGTGCCAACCAGCCCAGACGTCTGTCCAACCCGAGACCTTGGGCAGTCTCCGGCCATTCCAACGGCGGACCGTCCAGGGCGAGGCTGGGCTCCCTCAGCCCCGGTGCCAGGGATGGTTAGTGAAGAGGCAGGCAGATGGACAGACAGCGCTGGCCACTCCAGCCCCCCGAGCCCTCCCCCCCTCAGAAGGGAGAAGTCCCTGCTGTCTCGGGTTTCCCCGAGGGCCCACCTGGGAAGGGCGGCGGAAAAAGGGACACTCTAGCAAGGCTTAGCCCCTGAGGAGCAGATGTCTCTGAGCCATTCCCTCCGAAAGGTGACCCTGAACTCTGGTAATTAGGCGCAGAGGGTCAGGTCTCACGCGAGAAACCCGTGCCTTCCACCGTCCTTGGGTTCCAGTCCAATCGAACCCTTGCGTTCCCCTGGGCTCGGGTCCCTTCTGAAGTCCCGGGGTGCCGCTCCCCACACACTGGGGGGAGCGGGAAGATGAAAAGGAAGGGCTGGCTCTCAAAGCCGGTCTCCGTCCACATCCACGGGCCACGAACCAGTGTTGCGAGAGACAGTACGTGGCGCGTGGGGGCGGGCACGGGGCTTCCCCGGTCTGGGAACCTGGTCCAGGCCCGTGAAACATGTCATCGGATGCTAATGCATACCCGATGTGCTCATCCATATTCATGGCCTCCGCCTGGTCCGGGGCCCCTCCCCTCGCAGGCAAGGGAAACAGTGGAGCCCAATAATGCAGCCCGGCTCACAGCGCTTTCCTTCTGCACCCCCCCCCCCTTCTCCCTCAGAGCTGCTTTTCACTTGAAAGCTTCGCCTCCCCCTGCAGCCTGGAAGCACTTACCGATTATTTACAGCCCGCCCTGCATTCCGTCCTTGCTCCCAGCCCCCGGTGTCTGAGGGTCCCAGGAGGGGACCCGGGGAGAGAGGGGACCCCCGCGCCACACGGGCATCGCCGGCTCAGCGTCACAGCAGCCCTGAGGAAAGGGGACGGGGGTGACGGTCACCCTCTTACGGGCAGGGACCCTGAAGTCCGAAAGCCTCAGGAACTCGGGCGAGTAGCTGACAGAGTCAGATCTGGATTGTTCGGAGGTCGGCAGCAGCCCGCCCTCGACCCCAGGCCTCCTGCGAGTTCACAGCGGGCCTGGGTGGTCTCGGCTCTCGGTTGGCTCAGCCTGCCTGAGTGTGGGGGGCACATCCTCCTCTCCTGCTGTGCCCTGGGGGCCGGGAGCCCCGGGAAGCCAGTGGGACCGTCTGCCACGTCCTAGTCATGAACCAGGTACCCACGGAGCGGGGTGCAGTGGACGTGAGTGGCAGCTGCCCTGGGGAGACGTTAGTGGCGGGGCGTGTGGGGGGAGACCGGAGAAGGTGGCAGGAGGCGGCCACAGGCCCCCAGATTGCCTGTGGTGTGGGGTCCCGGAGAGGAGGAGAGGCCCTTCCGTGGACCCCGCCCCGCACTGCGAATGGGGGCCCTGGTCTGCACGCAATCCTGCTTGTGTCCCCAGGAACAAACTGCTCCCTCGCGTGTGTCACCACCTTGGTCGGCCTTGTGCACTGTGGCCCTGATCTCGGAAGCCCCAGCCTGGTTTCATAAACCTGGGCAGATTTTAAAAAAAACCCACAGTCTTAGCCAAACAGGTTCATTGCTCGTCCACACTAATTTGCAAACACAAGTCCAGCATAAATGTACACGTAAACAAGGACCTCGGTCGGGAACTGTCCCGTTGTCATAGCTTTGCGGTCGGCGAGCAAACCGCAGGAGGCGCGTGAGCCGAGGGAGGGCTTGCTCAGCAACCCTGTGCCCGGTCTGAGGCCTGAGCTGGTGGACAGACGGCTGGGGTCAAGGGCAGAGAGGACCCCACACCTCCCGGCACTGCAGCGGGGTGGCGGCCGAGCCCTCCCAGATGAGCAGCGGGGACAGGATGGTCGACAAAGGGATGAGCGTGCGGTCTGACTGTGCGCTGGCCTCACGGGCTCACAGGGCCAGCATCAGCACTGTGTCTGTCCCGCCTACCCTTGTCCCGGCGCACCCGTGACCTCTGACGGTCCGAGGCAGGTCTGCGTGCTCTGTCCCTCTGGGGTGGGACAGTGGGCCGGAGCCAGAGGGAAGCCACCACAGTGGGCACTGTGACAGCCACATGGAAGGCATGCCAAGGTCCCAAGAGGACGGGACTGGGGTGAGGCTTCTGTTCTCAGCTGGGGACACACTGGGGAGGAAGAGCCGGTGGAGCAAGCTCTGGACCCCCGCAAGATGGGTGAGGAAGCCCCGTGTTCATGCACGGCACATGGCTCCCACACCAGCCCTTCCCTGTAAAGGACTTCTGGACGCCGGTGGCCTCGGAGAGAAGCCCAGCCACGTGTCCAGCACTGCAGCCGCCTGCCCCGAGACAAGGCCCCGGGTGACAAGACCCCGGGTGACCTGGTGAAGTCACCCTGCTCCGTGGCACGAGAAATCCTGCCCCGCAGGGAAGAGGCCCAGACGACCACTCTGTTCCCAGGCTGAGTGAGGAGAGCCTGCCCCCCCACTCCAGCTCTCAGGGGGATGGAGGGAGTACATGCCGAGCTTTCCGGGCGGGGTGAACCCCCACGGCCACCACGGTCCTGCCTCGGGGTGCTGACATCTCCCGAAAGCCCGAGCCTGGCACCCCCAGGCAGGATGGAAGTTACCCCTGCACCCGGAACCTTCTCCTCCAGCCCGTCTGTCAGCACCTGCTCCTACACACCCAGCGCGGCACCCAAGACCGCGGACACGGGAGAAACGCAAAGAGAAGCCCTCGCCGCAGCAGGCTCACCTACACACAGACGCGCCCGACCTCACCCCGTTACCAGGGACACAGTGAACTTTCACGTCGGACCCCCTCCCCGGATTTCTGGAGGGCTCCCCCAAAGGGGAGCGGGGAGTGACAGGGCTTCGTCGTGGAGAATGCCGTTCGTCAGTGGCTCCCACCCTCCGCCTTCTCTGTGGCCACCTGTGTCACCTGGCACTGCGGGTGACATCCACCCCTCCACCTCTCTGCCTTGGGCACCCGTTCCCCGGCGGGGAGGGGTGCGGCCCTGCAGCTGCAGACACCACGGAAGCACTGGGGACCCCCTGAGCTGGCCCGGGTGGCTCCCCAGTGCCGTCACCGGGAGATGTGCCTTTCTGTCCCCTTTCACAGGAAGCCTTCCAGTGGCACAGACCCTGTCTGCGTGTCCAGGCCCCTGGTGGGCCGGTAGGAGCGGGGAGGGGGGTGGGCACCCGCGGGCTTTGTCTCCCCGAACAAAGGCGGTGGGACCGGGAGGAACAGGACGAAGTGCGTGGTTCTGTGCTCCGTGCTCCGTGCTCCGGAGAGGCAGCTCCGACTCCCGAGGGTCAAGGTGAACGTCGGGGTCGCCTAGGAAACGGCCCAGTGCTTGCTGCCCCGCCCACCAGCCTAGGGACTGTTGCTCTGGAGGCCGTGTGGGGGCGCTCTAGTCCCGGGGGGTCCAAATTTCGGGCGTCTCTGCACCACACGCTGGAGGAGGGAGCGCTGTCTTGGGCCGCACGTGAGATACATTGCGACACATCATCACACAAAAAATCTCGTCATATTTTAGGTACATTTAAGAGACTTTGCGTTGGGCCGCACTCACAGCCGTCCTGGGCCGTGTGCAGCCCACGGGCCGGAGGTGGGGGGCCCTGCTCGGAGAGGGGGGAGGGGCATCCTGGAGGGGGCGTGAGCAGGTCGCTGAAGAACGGCTCCCCCACGCCCAGGCGTTTGTCCGTCTTGGCAAGCTCGTGGGGGCACGAAGCCTGGTCTGGCGGGACCCCCCCCCCCCCCCCCGTTTCCAACGAGGCAGCAGTAGCTTCGGCCCTGAGCCCCTGGAGGACACTTGTCACCCTGTCCCCGGGCTCGGGCTCGGGCTCGGCCCCCTCCTGGGGCGGCCGGAACGCTGCGTCCACAGGTCTGCTGCGGAGAGCCTGGCGCGGGCTGCTGTCACGTGGGTGTTTCTCTAGGTGTGCACGAGTGTAACATTTTGAAACCCCGGAGTGAAAGAAAACAAATCCCCCGTTATTTCACTCTTCAGGCACAAGCCCCGTGCCTGTGCGGACGCTTGCCGCTTCTCAACTTCACCAGTTCGAGCCTTGCCTTTCTCTCCCTTTCCCCGGAAGACTTTTGAGTGGCACCCCCCCCACCCCGCTCCCCACCCACCATGTGTGGAAGCCCACGGGCGCTGCGCTGGGGCTGCTGCGTCCTCCCCCGCGCTCGGCCTCACCACGTGGGCCCGGCGGCCCGGCACCGGCGCCTGCTCTGCCTCGTCTCTGCCCACGACCGTGTGGACCGGGGGTTCAAACCCGCGGGGCCCTCAGGCAGCAGCAGGAGCGTCTGCGTTTGTTAGAGGAGGAAACTGCGGGCCCGTGGGTTTGCTCGCGGACGGTTACCGCGTGCGCCCCACGTGAAGGCTGGCCCCTCAGCCCACCGGGGCAGGGGCGGGAGGGCTGCACCTCTGGGGGGCGGTCCTTTCTCAGCCCCTTCACAAACGCCCACTTTTGCACGAGTGAGTGTCCCCTCGTCTCTCTTCACAGACGTCGTCTGTGTCCACAACGACTCCCCCAGGGCCCCAGACTCCCTCGCCCACGGGTCCGCCCCGCCCTGCCTCCCTCTCCAAGGCCAGCTGCCAGAGGAAGAACATCACGCCCCCTGAGGACCTACCTCACTGCCCCCCGCCGTGGAAGTCACGCTGGGGGCAGGGGCGAGGCATTCAAACTCTTCTCCTGCCTGGGTTCTAAGGTTCCACGTTGCTTTTGCAAAATGCAGCGAGGGCCGGGAGGGAGACACGAAGCACGCGGGTTGCGTCGAATCCACGTACGTCCAGAAGCGGTGGTGCAAAGCCAAGGCTCTGTGGGTCGGGATGGAAAATGAAGGGGGCTTAGGAGGTAATGCTGGAGGCAGATCGTCCATCTGTAGCATGTGGGAAGGCCACTCCGCTGGGTCAGCTGGGCTGGTTTGAGCAGCGTTTTGATTAGAGAAGACGCTCTGGGCAGGGCTGGTGCGGACAGGTCGTCTGGGCCACAGTGGCTCAGAACGAGTGGGTGTGAGCGTCAGGGCCCGCGCCTGGGGGTGACGTGGGCTGTCACAAGAAGGGGGAGGGAGCGGCGTTCTCCCCACCAGCCCAGAGGGCTCACTGGGCCCTCTGCAGGGGCTCAGCCTCCGGGGAGCACCTTGCCTTTTGCCCAGAATTCCCCAGAAAGCCGCCCACGGGGGCAGGGCCTGTGGGAGTTTCTGCGTGGGACCTGGCGGTGGCTCCGGGCGTCTGCAAGGCCCTGAGCGGCTGGAGTGTGTAGAGGAGAAGAAGTGGCAGGGAGGCCGTCCCTCCTCCCCGTCAGGCGAGGCTCCTGGGTGTCCCCTGGGTGTCGGGTCTCACCCCTCGGCCCCAGGCACCCAGCTTCCTGTTTCAGTGCCGGCGTGGGACTGGATGGTGCCAGAGTTGTCTTGGGATGACCTTCCATGGGGCTGTGGACCGTGGCTGAAATGAGCCCAAGAACTGGGCAGCGGTCCCCCGGGTCCCTTGCGTCAGCTGTGCCCACGCACCCACCCACCCAGCCCCAGCAGCACCCTCCCGAGGACACACACACCTCTGCTGGCAACCTCTGCCGCAGGCTGGCTGCCACGCACGGGGCCCCCCGGAGATGCTCCCCCAAAGGGGAGACGTGTCCGAGCGGCGCCCTGACGCCCCTGGGGTTTCAGGGGAGGAGGGCGAGAGGCAGCCACTGCTGGGGCCGGGCAGGGAGACAGGCTCGATTCGTTAGTTCTCTGCTGCCCCGAGTCAAGGGACGTCCGGGCCAACGATGGGCGCCCACAGCCTGCGGGACGCCAAGCCCTCCCGTGAGGGCGGAGGTGGGTGAGCGCACGCTGGCCTGCCCGCGGCTCTGCGGCAAGTCCGAAGTCAGCCGTCTGCACGCGGGAGGCTTTGGCTCGCGGCCTAAATGATAGGAGAGTAGTTAGAATAATTGCTGGAGAGGGGCAGGTCGAACATGCAAGGGCGTCCTCTCCACTGTTCGCTCACCTTGACGCTTTTTAAAGAAGTCCTTTCATATTAACCAAACCTTGCTCCTTTGCCCCTAGAATAGTGGTTATCCGGTTGGCCAAAAAGTGCACTTAGTTTTTTCTGTAAAATAAAGACACGTTTTTCATTTTCACCAATAACTTCACTGATTTGGATATTTTGAATACGTTGGCTGTCTCCCACATGGTAGATTTTTCTCAATGTCTGGACTGGATTGCTATTGGCCTCCACTGGTCTGCCCGGCCGGGGACTATCATCGTGCAGCGAGGACCCTCCAGCACGAAGCTCCGCAAACCCCTTCTGACACGTTCCATCCGTCACAGCGCCTTCTCCGCACGCCGCACAGGTCTTCCATTGCACTTCAGTTGTGTCTTTACATTCCTTGAAACAATAAAGCGTAATGTGCTGAAAATGTCGTGCATTTTCTTCCAGCTTCAGCATTAACATGGCTGCACACAAATTCACCAATTCTGATTTTTTTTTTAAAAAAACGCACGCTGATACGACAGCTGTCACAACACGATCTAACGACATAGTTTCGAATGACGTTAAAGACAACTAAGCGTCACTAGAGCCATCTGAAAGGGAGGAACGTAAACCTTTTTGGCCAACCCAGTATTTCATATAAACTTAGACCACCGCTTGGTGTCTCGAGCAGACACTGGAAATAAATAATCATAGTAGTCACCACTGTCCGGACCCGCTCCAGTGCAGGTGCAACATCTCTGCGGTGGGTTTTGTTTTCTCCGGGGCCGGGCTCCCCCGGGGGGACCTGGAGGTGAAGTCCCCAAGGGCACAGGCACCTCGCCCCCGTTTTTGCCCTTTACTCCATCGTTTTCACAGAAATGAGGCCAAACCACCCAAATCCAGAGCCGCTGTCTGCGGGGGGAAGGCCACCGTGGCTGGGGGGTGCCCACCCAGAGCCTCACAACGCTACTGCAGCTTGTAACGCCCCCCAGCCCTGACGTCTCCTCATGCCTCCCCCCCCTTCTGGGTCCTGCACAGGCAGCAGCCAGGTGCTGGTGGGAGTCGGGTTCCCTCGGGGCCCCGGGGTAGCGGCAGGAATCACGCCTCCCGCCTCCCGCCTCCTGCGGGGAGACGGGTGACTGCTTTGTTTTCACTAGAGGGCCCCGCCCGGAACAAAGGGCGAATTCACATTAGCCTGCTGTTTTCTAAAATGGTTTGTTTATCCTCCCCCAAGAACATGTATTTTTCATTGCTTTTGGTAGGGGGGAGGGAGGGAGAAACCAAGATGTGAGAGAGAGGCTTCGCTCCGTTACCTCCCGTGTGCACCTGGACCCGGGACTGGGTCCCACCGTCAGCCTGGGCGTGTGCCCCACCCGGGAACGGAAGCCCTTTGAGCCACAGGACAACCCTGCAACCCGGAGTCCCACCCAGCAGGGTCGTAGCCGATTGTTCCGACGACCTCCACACATCAGGACAGACACGGACAAACTGGACAAACAGACAAACTGGACACAGGGACAAACTGGACAAACAGACACGGACTGGAAGAAGGCACGAGAGACTCCACGTGTCGGTGCCCCCAGTGTCCCCAGCCCCCGTTTAAAGGCCCGGGTCTCACTCTGTTGGTGACACGTGTGCTGGTAAGAGAAGGTGCCGGGGGAGGAAGGTCGAACCTACCTTTTCGCCGCTGAAACCCTCGACAGGGCGGACTGACTGCCAACAGCCCTGGGAAGAGCTGGAAGTTAGCAACTGCCCCGCCACTAAGCCCCGCCCTCCAAAAATGCCAAAGGCAGGTCCCAGGACCAGGCCCTGCAGGGGAGGCCCGACTGGGAAAGAAGCATGCTCACCTGCCAGGCACACCTGGGTGGCAGGTGTTCAGGCGGGAGGTTGCAGAACTGGAAGGTTCCAGAAGGGAGGGTGCTCTCCGCACCGTGTTGGCCACGCTGCCCACAGGGAGTCTGTGGTCCAGGGCCACCCTGTAGTGCGGTGTGGGGGGGGTGCTCCGAGGGGCTCTGCACCGAGGCTGTGGGACAACAGCCGCCCTGTCGAGAGGGGAGCAGCAGGGATGGCGCTGCTGGCAGGCCCCCCCCCCCGCCCCCACGAGGCCGCAGAGCCGGCAGCACGGCGCTCGCTCCCCTGCGTGCACGGGAGCGAGTGAGTGACGGCTCGCCCGCCCTGCTCAGCACAGCCCGCCTGCCACCGCCGTCCTTAAATATTCCTCCTCCTCGTTTGCGATAATTAATAATCTGCATCAATAATGCCAGGCTGCAAACCCGAGTCACCTGCAAGCCTGACAGATGCCCGCAGCCTCTCCGTGGAGTGTGCTCTCACCTTAAGCACGCCAGGGGACTTTGGCGAACAACCGCTGGCCAGAGACCATGGCCCCGGCAGACCCACAGCGGCTGCCCCCGGTGGTGGGCAGTCATCCGCCGACAGCCTGGAGACAGGGCCCCGGTGGCCTGGCCGGGTCGGGCCAGCCCAGCCACGGTGTCATCTGTCCACACGCCCAGCCCCAGCCCCCAGCTGCGGTGGCCTGGCCCTCGAGTCCTCCTGGGACACTCACTCCTTTTCAAGGTTAACAGAATGCGGGGCCCGTGTGAGAAAGTTCACGGGCAGCCCCCCCGCACCGCCACCCGCGGCCGAGCCGCAGCCCCGGGCCCCTCCTCCAGCCCTGCTCCCCCTCGCGCACGGGGCTCTCGAACCCCAGCGCCGCGGCACGGCACACAGGCCGAGCCCGCACCCGCGTCTGAGAGACTCCCAAATGAGAACTTATTACCAGCCTGTCACTCTCCCGTAATTACCCGCAGCCAGGGCGCTCCCGCGGCCTCCACATCATCCGGAGTGACACGGAGCGGCGCGCACCCCCGTCTGCGTGCCGCGCACGGCGGGCGCCGCGGCCCGGCGCCCATTTGCATTTCGAAAGAGGCGCAGGCCTGACAGAGATTTTTTTGAGCTATTATGAAGCTCTTATTAGTCGGAATTGAACCACCCCCCCCCACATCATTTCCTCCCTCATAATCATTATTTCTACAAATTCCCTGCACCTTCCAAAAATTCTAGGGCACGCTGTCTACAAAGATCACCTGCCGCTGAATGCATAATTCATTTGGGTTAATATAGCTTCAAATTCTAATGGTTTGCCTCCTGCGTGTTTTGCAGAGATCACGGAGGGGTGGCGTAGAGGGAGCACCCCCCATGTGTTGCTGAAGTGTGCGCCCACGTAGGTGCAGGCGTGTGGGGGGTGCGGTGCACGCGGGAAATACAACAAATTATTTGTGTGATGCATACACAGCACGTGAAATGTGTGTGTGTGCGCATATGTGTGGTGCACACACAAAAACACGGGATGTTACGCCCGTGCATGCACGTGTGTGTGCACAGGCATGTTTGTTTGCATGTGTGTGTGCACGTGCATGTATCCACAGGTATTTTAAACACCGAGCCAGTGCGCCGGGGGAGGGAGGCCTGCTGCTTCTCGGGTGTTCAGATTCGCCTTCTAATGAAAATTACATCCTAAAAAAAGCTCGGCTGAGGAGCAGGGAAACGCAGGGTTGGGGATAGTCTCCGCTCCTCTGTATCAGAGCCTCTGCTTTTGTGATCGGTCAGCTTCCTGCTATTTATAGCAGTACCTCAGTGTCAGCCGGCAAATCCGGTCCTGTGCCGTCCCCTGGACAGGGACAGCGGGGCGAGAGGCCTCTCCAGTCCCCCCACTGTCGCCAGATCCTTAACTCCTCTGCTCGCCACGTCGTCAGCTTTCCTGCCCCCTGTGCGTCCTGAGTCCCAGCTGGTCCTTTGTGGACACAAGGCTACCTCCGCGGGCCTAGGGGGCCGTCAGCTGCAGGGCCGACCCCTGTCCTGGGAGGGGCCCCACTTGGTTTGGCTCCTCTCCCGGGAACGCTCAGGAGAGTGGGGAACACGAGGGGTGTTCCCTCTGCATGTGGGTCCAGGCCGGGGGCCGGAGGGCAATCCCCTCCCCACACCCCAGAGCAGGCCTCGCTCTGCCAGCTCGGGCACGTCCCCGCACTGGCTGCTCCCACCCTGTCCTCTGCTCAGCGTCACCGTGTGGCCACCTCTGCGTGGGAGGCGTGGTCTCCAGGCTGTGCCTCCTGTCCTCTGTCCGCTCTCCACAGGACGGTGCTGAGGCCACAGGCTGCCCCGAGAGGCCTTGCCCCGGCAGTCCCTTCCCCAGGCCCCGCCCCCGGCAGGGCGGACATGGTGTGCCCCGACGCACACACTCCCCGCCGGATCGGGGCGCAGGGGCTCCAGTGCGAGTGTTCATTCACAGCCAGGCCCCGGGGACTCCCCGCGGAACGTGGAATTAAATTTGAGTATCATCGTTATTATCAATTATTATTTATCGCGAGCCCACTGGTGGCTGCAGCGCGCTCTGGGTTTAATGTTTCAATAAGACCTTATTTGTACAGTTCCCACCAGGGCCCCGAGTCGCGCTCCTCGTCCGGGCTGCCCCCCACCCCCCCGTCCGATGCTTTAATGGTGTTTAGATTCTTGGAGGAAACCTTCTGGGCTCTCATGTCCTTCCATCTTTATGTTTCTCCTGCGAGTGCACGATTATCTGCCCAGCTTTTCATGTGAGGTGGCCACGTCCTGGTCTTCCTGACTGTTTCTTTCCCCTGTCTTTTCCTTCACACGCTCCCTGCTGGCCGGGACGAGCGAGAGCCGCGCTCCGGCTCCAGGCAAACCCTTCGCTGAGAGGGCGTCTCCGTGTCCCCTTCTGGCGCCCTGCATTCTGCACCAGCCGGCCCGTGGGTGCTCTGACCTGGCCCGGAGCGCGGCAGAGCTGCAGCCCGGCCGCCTGTGCGTGTCTTAGGGAGCAGCCCGCGGGGCTGCTGAGGGGGGGACCTGGGTGGGGGGAAGCTCCGGGGTGGGGGCTGGGAGGAGTCCCGGGACGGCCCCCTGGGGCCCGCGCCCCGCAGGGGAGGGGCTCTGACCTGCCCCTGCAGTGCCCGGGCGCCGCTTTCTGAGAGCGTGTGCTCACCGTTTCGAGTTGAATTTAAGCAAATCAGGCCTAATGCGAATCAATAACCATTTCCGAGTTCATTAAGGCGTCCGCGCGCAGGCTTCGTTTTATGAACCTTTATTGTTCGGGAGAATCCTGGGCGCCTCTCTCCGAGCGCCCCGGAAACGGCAGCGCCCGCCACGGTGCGCCCCAATGCACGTGTTTGTTAGAGTTCAGTGGCGGACCGATGCTCGAGTACATTTTTAGACACAGTTTCTTCATCACTAAAGGGGGGGGGGGAGTGCTGCCTTTGGGAGGGGAGGGCGGGAAGCTCCAGCCCCATCCATCCTTCAGCTCCTGTCTTTGGGAAACTTGGTCTAACTCAACCGAAGACAAGCCGACGGCAAGTTACAAGGAGCGGCCAGGAGGAGGGGTCGCCCGGCCCCGTTCCGAGGGGCGTTTATCAGACGCCGCGAACGGATACCCGCGCCCCTCAGGTCTACCGGGTCTCGCGGCACGAGCCAGGGGAGTGGAGGCATCAGACAACCCGCCCCCACCCCCTCCGTCCCTTTTGGGAACAGGATGCGGAACAGGAGCCCCGCGCCGCCCTGGTCCTGCGGTCCCCCCAAACTGCAGCCGCCCTTGGGGACGGCACGCTCAGGCTTCAGAGGAAAAGAATTAGTGTTTCATTTGCCAGGACTGTCACGCCCCACCTTAATGAGCACTTAAAAGAGATGGATGTGCGGGGAATGAAAAGATTTATTTGAGATATTTAAATCCTCTCTCTCTCTCGGCTATCACCGAGCGGACACACCGGGCTCCCGCGATGAAACTCGCCTGTTGTTCTTGATCGCCTCCCACCAAAGTTTGCCGCCCGCCCGCCCTGCGCCCTGCCGCCTTTGTGCCGGGGACGCCTGGTGCGTGGACCGGTGACCGGGGGCGGGTGGGAACTCTGCGGCCCACGACGCCTCCACCTCAGCGCCCCCACACGCACGCCCCCTCCCCTCCCCTCCGAGATCTGGCTGCCTTTCCGCAGGCCAACAGCGACACAAATACCTCGTTAATTTTTTTTTTAAATTAATCGTACAACAGACCTCCGACTCCTCGCAGCACACGCAGGCCCCGCGCGAGAGTTATGGGGCCGTCCGTCGCAATCAGCCCCGGAGTACATCACAAAGGCAGTGCGGGTTTAAGGAGGGACCGCTGCGGAATGTATATTTTCATTATCAAAAACGTTAGCCATTTATCCTGAGGAGTCAGAATAATCATTAATGGCCGGGAATTTATGGTGCCAGATCTTAAACTAATGCGAATGATTCCAGGTGTTACTAATGGCCTCGGCGAGATGCGCCAGGACCTCAGACTTCTACTAAATCTGAGGTAATAGTCGGCGGCTTAATCTCGACAGATGAGCAGCAATTTAACTGACACGTTGATTGGATTCTGGAGGCTTAAATGGCACCCGCTGAGAAGGCGTGCGGTCAAACGGCGGCCCGGAGGGCGACCTAGAAGTCACTCCCGCGCCCGCCGGCGAAGGGCGGTGTTTTACGAGCTCCGCTCCTTTCTGGGACGGCAGCGGCCACGGACTTGCAAACCCTCCCGCCGGCTCTTCGCCCTTGACGCTCCGATGTTGGGCAAAGGGTTCAAGGTGTTTGCCTGAGCGGCCAGGAGGGGCTGAGTGGGAGCTGGGGGGAGCCAGGAGGGCCTGTTCCCTGAGCCCCACTGCACCGGCGAGGTGTGACCCCGAGAAGGGGGCTTTGTCCTGCCGCCTGCAGCCCCCCGACAGCCCTGCCATTCGCCGGCTGGCCGGCCATCCTCACTCGGTGGCTTCCCTGAACGCGCAGCTAGGGGAGCCCTGCGTGATCCTGGGTCACAGCCGTTACCGTGTTCTGAACTGCACCTCAGTGTCGCCGGCGCCCCGGGTCCGGAGACGAGGGGCTGGGCCCCTTCTAGCATCTCCCCTTGGGCTCCCGCACGGCGGCCGCCGGAGCCGTGGGGACCCGCTCCCCTGACCGCGGGGCCTGCGCGGTGGGCGCGCCGGCGGCTGTCAACACCCTTTGGAAGCGCATAAAAATAAATTATCCATAGGTTTACCTGTCGGGAAGATAGATTCGGTGCATCCGACTGTTGCAGGCATTCTGAGTGACGGGGGGTGCCCATCATGTTCCCGTAATAGGGTCAAACAGCTGGACGGGGATTTAACGCTCAGCAAGGCCAGAAGGGCCGGCGCGCGTGGGGGAGGATGAATGGAGTGAGGGGAGGCCGCGGGACCTGTTTATTACGGCGCTTTTCTGCCTCACTGCCGACCCGTAATGATCGCCGCGGAGGCTGATGGACGGCTGCCCTCGGCCTGCGGCTTGCAGGGACGCGGGCGGACAGGCCGCCGCCCGGCCTGCCGCGCTGGCCCGTCAGGAGTGCAATTGGCTCCCCTGACAAGCGTCCAGGCGTCCGCATGGGTGGCTGCGTGGGGTTGGCCCTCGAGGGTTACATACAAGCGGGTTGGATGAGTGTTTCCAGCTGCCTCGCCCGGGTCAGGCATTTCGGTGCAGGACCGGCCGGGCATGGGGCACCCGTCGCTGAGCTGGCCCGTTTTCCGGCCGTGCCCTTTGCGGTGCCCACGGGTGGTGTTCCGCTCGGGGGGAACCAGAAGGACGTGGGAGTCGGTTGCGGGGGCTCGCTCGGGTCCCTGCACGGTGTTCGGAAAGAGGGACAGGAGACAGGGCTGGGAGACCGGCTGTCAGCAGCGACGCCACCGGGTGAGCGAAGGCCCCCGTCTGAGACCAGTGGGGCTCCCGTGCGACCGGACCTGGCAAGGACAAGGGCATGTTGGGCCACCCCACCTTGTTCCTGAAGGGTGGCGCTCTGAGCCCAGGTGTGTCCCGCAGGGATGGGCTGCAGGCCCCCTGCCCCCTCGGTGCCACTGGCTTCTGGCTGGAGCCAGATCCCGCCGGTCGGCCCCTCGCACAGCATAGACCGGGGGCCTCGGCCACCCTGCACCCCTGGAACGCCAGGTGTGCTTCAGTGTCATCGCCCACGAACACACACAGGGCCCCTCTCTGCAGTGGGCGCGGGGGACCCACTGCCCTCCGGGAGCTCCAACCGGGCGGGAGGGACAGGAGCGGTGGCCGCAGCCTCGGAGGTTGCAGGGCATGAGGGTGGGCACTGCGAGGCCAGCTCTGGGCTGTGCTTCTCCCGGGCAGGGACCCGGTCCTCACGCCGCCATCTCCCCTCGGTGGCCTTGCCTCAGTTTCCCCACTGGCGGCGGCTTCCAGGACAGGTGGTGAGGGGCACCGCCGCGTCCGCGGTGGAGCTGAGGAAGAGCCTCGGCCCTGGTCTCCCTCTGGTCCCGGCGGGACGGAAGCACGTCTCGCCTCTCTGTCATCCACGGTGCTGGGGCCACTCGGTGACGGGGCCACTCGGTGTTCTCCGCTTTGGAAGACGGTGAGGTGGGCGCAGAGCCCGGCCCGCTGGACGAGAGGGTGAAGCGTTCCGTCCAACCTCCGGGCGCAGGGGGCACGGGGCTCCCTCCCGGCAGGCGGGTCACAGACGCTTGGGTTTTCCTCCACCCTCCTCCGCCACTGCACGCCATCCAGCCACACACGCCTCCACTCCTCACCGATGCGCCCACAGCGTGCACGTGCCACGTGCCAACTTTACACGCGGGTCATCAGCAAACATGCATAAAAACATAGACTGAAGCCAGTCGCTAAAAGGCCTGCGCACCCCATATAATAAGTTGCCCGTGCTGCGTATGCACTTAAAAGTCGGTCAGAAGAGCGGACCCCGCGGGAAGTGTGCTCCCCACCAAAACACAAAACCAAAAAGGCACGTCAGACATCCTGCAACGCACACAGATGCTCAAGCATCACGTTGTACGCCCGGAACTGATATAATGTTCGATGTCGATTCCATCTCAGCGTAAAAAACAGAACGAAACAGAACCAAGAAACACGAGGAAACTTGGAGGTGATGATGTGTCTGTTTCCTTGATCGTGGCGATGGGTGAAGATTGCACCGGCATGTCCAAACTCATCAGAATGTGTACATTAAATGCACGTGATCTGCTGTACATCCAATACACCTCAATGCAGCTGTGGACAAATGCCTGGCGTACGTCACCGGGGCCCAGCAGCAGCTGAGAGAGGTCCCAGTAGCCAGAGCAACACCATAGATACGTGGTAGTGAATGATAAATACAGTATAAAATAAATACCCGTGAGCCCACGCGGATATAAGTAACCGACAGAAGGGATAAATAAATGGGGCAGAACAGACAAGTCTCCGGCGTTGAAGAGCCTCCGACAATCTGGGCAGCTGCTCCTCCGTCGAGGAGGTGGGACCTTCCTGCCACCCTTCCGTGCGGAGTCTCAGGGTGACCCTCGGGGAGGGCGGGGCAGGAGGGGGCGAGCGACCCGGCCACGGAGGCCGCAGGGCCTCAGCCAGGTGGCCGTCGTCAGCGTCAGGGGTGGCAGGGCACGGTGACAGGGACACGCCCGCGGTGGGAGGGGAGGAAAACCGGGCCTCTGTGTTCTTCAGGAGGGACCCTCGTCGCGAGGAGGAAGAAACCGTCAGGTTGGTCCCGGCGGAGGGAGGCTCCGGGAGACACCCGTCGGGGACCTTTTTGAAACGGACCGGCTCGTCGGCAACAAGGCATCCGAGGAGCTGTCGGGTCGCAGCGTGGGCAGCTGGGGGGCTGTGCCGGTCGATGTCAGGGGTGGGGGGCCCTGGCTGGCGTCCTGGGATGGGGGAGGCCTCTGGGCGATGTCAGAGGAGAGGGGAACGCAGTATGGACGCCAGCTGGTGGAGGTGACCCCCGAGGGCTCGCCGCCTGGAACCAGCCCCCGGACGGATGGACAGACGGAAGGTGCTGCCCCCGGGGAGGCAGGGTCCGGGCGCTCGGATACTGCAGGTTCCGCTCCAGTTTCCCGACTCCACTCCTGGTCCAGGGTTCAAGTCTACTGTGTCAGACGTGAATGGGATTTTACAGAGCACACGGAAGTTCTGGCAGTTTCTCCGCAGCCCCAGGGGACGTGCACCCCGTGGGGGGCCTGGTCTGCAGGGTGGACGGGAGCAGGAGCTCTCAGGAGAACACCGCGGGAGCGAGGGTGGACACGCCCTGGCCCGGGGCTCCGCACCCGTGAGAGTGGCCTCCCGTGCCTTCTGGGTCTGTCGGCACCCCAAGGGCAGGCTCTCTCTGGGTCAGAGTGGCTTAGTTCAGGGGCAAAAAGCTTAAAGACTCAGTTGCCATGTAAAGAAAAACAGCATTTTCTTCTTTTAGAGACAAAGAACCCGACATTCACAGTCCATGTGCTGAGTGTCCTCTGGCTGCTGTGACCGAGCCCCACGAGCCGGAGCCTGGGCAACAGGCGTCCGCCCCCCCCCCACCCCCTGCTCTGGAGGCTGGAGCCTGATGCCAGGTGTGGGCGGAGCCCCCTGCCCTCTGCAGCCAGGGGGGGCTGCAGAATCCATCCTGCCCCTCCGGCCTGGGGCAGGGGTGGTCCACAGCCCTTGGCTGGTGGGCGCATCACCCCAGTGTCTGCCGCCATCACCACACGTCTGTCTCTTCCTTCTGTCTGTGCCCTCACTGGGGACACGCCCTCTGTGTGGGTGTGTCCTTTGCATTTTATCTGCAAAGACCCCGTTTCCAAATGAAGTTGCGTTAACAGGTACCAGCGTTCAGGACTCCGGCATGTTTTTCAGGGAGGGGAGAGAATCCAGTCCACGGCAGGGGTGTGCACGCCACACTCATGACCACGGCTGCCACGTCCGGGTCAGAAACCACCCCCCACTCCTTGTCCCCTCCGGCCCCTCTGCTCCGTCTCCCGGGAGGATCCGAGTTCACATCTTCACAGTTTGGCCGTTCTCTGCCCACATCGCCGGCCGGGGGGGCCACCCGCGGGTCCAGGAGGAACACTTCCGTCTCAGAAGGGCCAGGAGGGGACAGGGTGCCAGGGCTGTCCGGCCGCACCGGGGCTGCTGGTCCTCGTCCCCCTCACCCCGGTCCTGCGCATGGGCCGTGGTGGGCATCTCTGTCCCTGTCCCCGTGGCACTGGGTGTCCGACCACCCGCTGTCCGTGTTGTCATGGCGATAGAAATCTGTGATGTCAGCATCGCCAGGACTCGTGAGGACAAACGGAGCCCACGTCCCACCACGCGCACATCCCCGTGTCACACCCCCCACACACCCCAGTCTGTTCTCCACCCAGAGGACGCCTCGTCCTGCCCGTGTGAATGTTGTTACCTTGGGTGGAGTGCGTGCCCACGGCCTTCATCATCGTCATTTTCGTGGTGGAGCGGTGGCCCGTCACTCCGATACACTGTCCGTGGCTGAACCTGAGAGTTTTCTCACGTCCTCACGGTCACCAACAGCGCTCAAGGGGTCTCCGGCACAGGGTACAGGGCTCCTAAAACTCTATTTCCACAGGACAAGTGTGCAAGGTGGGACTCCCCTTGCACCAGAGGCCATCACAGTCTCACGCCTTGTTTGTGTTCGGTAATTTAGCAACACACACGAAACCACATAGTTCAGCTTTCACCTCGTCTCCGGTTTAGCAACCCCACCCGGGCCGGTAAAGCTCACGAGCAGGGAGGACGCCCCGTCGGCCACCACAAGCGTTTGCTGACTCACTCACGGACACACAGGGATAAGTGAATGGGTGTGAGTTTGGCCCCAGGCAGTTCACACTGGGTGTGGTGGGCACACTGTGTGAACAGGGGACTGGACCCGACGAGGGTCTGCATGGAAATGGAGAACTCTCGTTGTGTCCTCACCAGGGGGCGGGGTGTCCACTCAGCCCCGACGTGCCGGCTCGTGTGGGAGCCCATTTCACTGGGCAGAAGACTGAGCCCCGGGTTGCAGAGCTGGTGCCTGGGCACGCCGCACAGGCTGCTGAGGCCCCAGGAACTGACCATCCACTCTGGGGCAGCAGTGGTTTCCATGGAGACGACGGGTACCCCCAGGCAGTCCTGCTGGGGTGTCCGTAGAGGTGCGTGGGTCCCAAGGGGCGGCGTTTCCCAGGAAGTCCTCCTCCACCTGGGCCCACCGGTGACTCCTGGAGACTCGGAGCAGCCCAGAGCCCCTCGGCTCAGCAGCGGCCAGGAGCAGGGGAGGTTTTCTCATTAACTGGCTCGTGGGGGTTTTGCCCACCCTGGAAGCATGGGTAATTGCCGTTTTTAATGGGGTTGATTTAGCAGCAACAATTTTGTAATTTTCTCTTTTCCCTGGGGCTGTCACCTGGGCCCCGCACACCTGGGATGGCTGGCCCCGTGCCCCCTCGCCCACCCCCCTCCGGGGCTGGCCCAGTCCTAGCAAGGCGCTGACTCCTGGGACCACCGGGGGACTTGTTAGCCCTGGCGGCAGCCACGCCCTGGGCACCGGGCCATGAACCTGGGAACTGGGCCGTGACCCTGGGGGCCGGCTTGCCTCCCCCGCCCCAGACCCTGTTTCTGCTGTGGCAGGGGCACGCCCCCATCCCCACAGCCTGGGTGGCTCACGCGGGCACCCCTGTAGCAGCAAAAGAGGGAGACCCCGGCCAGGGGGTCTGGCCTGCTGCCTCTGCGGCAGGTGTGGGTCCGAGTCGCCTGCGTCCTCGTTGGAACCAGCTGAAATATGGGAGGCAGTTCCAGGGCCTGCTGGGAGACACCGGACGTCTCCCCAGTTTAAATGTTATGTGTTTGCTAGTAAGAAAATGTTACGTGTTTTCTTACCAGCAAAGAAAGGGTCACTAGGCAAGAAGGGCGGGCTTGGGCCACAGAGGAGCCCGGCAGGCTTTGTCTCTGGAATGGCCCTGGGTTGGGAGGGAGGAGCAGTCTTTGCTGCAGGAGGGGAGGGGCTGGTCCAGCTGCGAGTCCTGCGGTTGGGGGCAGTTGCTGAACGGGGCACCTCTGCCCCTGCCCCTGCCCCAGCCCCGCCCAGGGCCTGGTGAGGGTGTGGCCCCTGCACCGTGGTCGCACTCGGGCTCTGTGTACAACAGACTCTGGCTCCCCTTGGTTGGCTTCCCGTGGGTCCCACTCAGTGCCCCCGGGGGTCCCAGGTGCCCGGACCAGGCGCGGCTCGGCTGGGCCCTCCTGCGCCCCCGGAAACCTCCAGCCCCCGCTGCTGCAGACGCCTGGCCCCAGGCCTCCAGGGCCTCACCTGGGCTCAGGTTGGCCGTCAAAGGTCCCAGCCCTCCCCGGGTCTCCCGCAGCCTCTGGGAGTCTCTGCAGGTCCCCCGGGACTCTCCATCCCTCAGAAGAAAGACGCGGGCTGGATGCTGCGTGCTGCCCGCCGGCGAGGAGGTCAGCCCGTGACGGCACTTCGGTCAGGCAGATGCCACGTGAGCTGTGCTGGCGATGATTCGCCTGGGGCCCTCCGCCCACCTGGGCAGTTTGTGTCACCCGTACCGTTCCATGGCACAGGAAGACGAGCCTCACTCGTTGACCATTCCAGAACGTGCCGGCAGCGGGGGCAGCGGGGTGGCTCTCTCGGGGCAGGTGGGGACCGCTCTGCCTACTGAGGGGGACACGGCTAAGTTGAAGCTCCTGGCCCCGTGTCCAGGCTGCCTCAGGAGGGCTGTCCCTGGCGTCCACCAGGAGGGCTGCGTGTCTGTCCGATGGGGCCAGGCCCCTCCATCCGGGCCATGTGCCCGTGGGCTCTGAGCAGGGAGGGAGAGAGAGGATGACTTTCCTGCCCAGGCCACGGTGCTGTCCTCAGAAAGAGCCCCTCAGAGAAGAGGTGTCCCATTGCGCTTCCCTGCCCTTGACCCTGGCGGCCCCATGGGGCTGGGCGGGGACCCAGCTGGGTCCTTTTTGTCTGCAGAGCTGCCTGCTAGGACCCTTGTCCTAGGCCTGGTTAGGGACCCTTCTCCGGTGCCTCTGGGGCTTGTGTGAAGTGTCCCCGAGTCCAGCCACACCCTGGAAGATGGGCAAAGAGCACGTGATGGGGCTGAGAACACCCCACCCCCATCTGATGCCGGGGGTCTCTCGCGGTGGCAGCTCGTCCTGAGGCCTTGGGTGGGACCTGGGGGCTCGTGGGTGTCCTTCGGGGACTGTGATGGAGCAGCAGTGAGGTGGCAGCCGTGCTGGGGCAGCTCTGACCAATCGCCATCAGGGCAGCTGCCCGCCCAGCTCTGGGACACGAGGCTTCCCCCTTCTCCTCACCCGGGAGGCGGGTGTGTGAGGCCCGGTCCCAGGCATGCGGGTCGGGCCGGGGCATCAAGCTAAGCCCCGTCCTCCTGGCCCCAAGTGCTTGAAACCTGTCCACCACTTTGCCTGGAGGCGGTTGGGGTCCGGGGCCCTCCCAGCCATGGCCGGGGGACTCGTCCCTCCTCAGAGGAACGGAAGGAACCAGCCTCTCTGAAGGCCGATGGCTGGATGTCTGGCCAGTGGCACTGATGCCTCAACGTGCTCTCTGCAGCCGTCCCCCCTCAGAGAGGCAGACAGCCCTGGGGACGGCCCACCCACACTCCCACCCTCCCAGGTCCGCTGCCTCATGCTGGTCCACGGCACGTGGGCTTTAACTCTGAACGTGTGCTCTGTGGGCTGGCGTGGGCTCCTGGTGGTCACACATGGGCCGCAGCGGGCACTGCCGTCCTCTCGGCCAGGGTCTGCCGTGACGCCATCGGAGACACGCGACGAGGACAGGGCAGCAGGGAACTCCCGGGGACTCCCTGGAGGCGGCGGCCTTTGCATTGGCACAGGTGCCGCGGCCTTCAGAGGCCTGGTTCCCGTCGAGGTCCTGGGACTCGGAACGAGAGGCAGTCTCATTTCGGACCCCGTGCGGCGGGGAAACCACAGATCCGGAGACTCGGGGAGACCCTGCGCCACCTCCGGGAGCCCCCGGACGGGAGCCTGTTGTCTCCCCACCAAGCCTGCGAACCACCCCTAACCGGATCCGGTGAGAAGGAGACTGCCTAATCTTAAACAAATGGCGGACCGGCGGCGCGGTCCCCGGCGAGCTAAGGATTTGGCGCTGCGGCTCTTCGGAGCGTCGCCAGGCCGAGCACACACCCAACTCGGCGCCAAACACGCTAATGCCGGGAATTAGTTTAAAAGCACATGAGAGACTGGGAACGAGAGAACGATTCTTAGCACTTAATAATTTAAAGGCCCAGATCGCTCTGTTGGAATAGAGGCTGGCTGGAGTACCCTCTTATTTCATAATTAAAGTATGCCAGGGGTTCCAGTTCTCAGGATATTAACCGCTTTTTGCCGAAACTCATGCCGTTTGTCCTTCCTCTGCCCCTGTGTTTCTTTAATGTCTCCACGGAGACAGTAAACGTTTTTATTAAAAAGCTGATAATCCACTTTCCCCATGCTTGAAACGACACCCGAATTAGACCTTCCGATCGTAGGACTGGACGTGCTCCGTTTGGGGCTCCCCTTCCTGCAGCCCGAGCCGGAGCGGGGGCGTCGGTTTGAACACAGGAATTGGCGTCCCCCCTGTTGGCCCGTGAGGGAAAGCCCCCAGGACAGGGGGAGGCTGCAGGAGGCGTGACTGTCCACGGTGCTGGGGGGAGCATCCCAGGAACAGGGACTGGTGTTCCTGGGATGGAGAGTGGGCGGTCTTCAGTCGGGGCCCCTCTCTCTTCGACCGACGGCACTTCCTGTGGGCTTGGCTGCACTCTCCCAGGTGCACCCGGCTCACCTGCCTGGGCTGCGCCCACACCGGGGAGGGTCACTCAGGAGGAAAGAAGGAGCCGGCTGTCCACGCACAGCGGCCCCCGCCGCACCTCCAGGGAAACCATGCGGGGAGAAGCGCCCGCCTCAGAGTCAGACGTCGTGTGGTTCCGCGTGCAGCTCCCTGCGTCTGTGGCTGTGCCGTCAGGGCCGAGGGGGCTGCCGTTTGCGGCGTGCCGTTTACGCCACTGTTTGTTGTTCGACGGGAGCATGCCTGAAATGGCAAATTCCAGAAGGAGGAAGAGGTCTGTGGTAGGCCGGGGGCGCGGGAGGCAGGCAGCGGGAGGGGCCTGGTGGGATGGAAGGTGCAGGCCTTGCTGGGGCAGGGGGTGGGGGGGATGCACACACCGTGGGCATCACTTTGTGGGGGGGTGTGGCTGCTCCCTGGCTGGCCTTCCTGCCTGCACACCTGTGAACAAGGACTTCACGGTCCACCGGAGTCGGGAAATCAGTAGAGGAAATGAGCGACGTTTAAGGGGCATTTCCATCCTGATATCCTGTACATTGTCGTAAGGACCAGACGCTCTCTCCAAACCACCCAAATCTCGTCTGCAGCTGACCGGAAGTTGGGCCTCCACCACCCTCCTGTCTACCCACTTCCCTCCCACAGGAAACGTCTGGCTTGTACCTCACGCCACGGGGTCCCCGCCTGGGGCTGCGTAAATCAGACAGAAACTCCAAAGGACGCGCATTCAGGGGGATGAGCAGTGAGCCTAACCCATGCTTTCGTCTGTTCGCGAGGTTCGGGCTCTACAGGGAGGCGCCGCGGGTTTCCGCACTGCCCACCTGAGAAGGACTTTCTCCGATGACAAGTGTAGCACACCGCCCGCCCCCAGGACAGGTGGTGGGAAGGCAGGGGACGTGGCCCCGGCCCCTTCCCTGCTCCCACTCCCCGAGTCTCCACACCAAACGCCGCCCTGCACGGGGCCACCGAGGAGAGACCTTTATCCAGCAGACACTTTGGGGGCGGCCCAGCCCGCACCTGGAGGGCTGTACCAGCACTGGGGGTGCTCGGAAGTGCGTGGTATGGCTGCAGCCATGACCAAGGAGGTGGGACCCGCCGTCGTGGGGACCTAGCCCCACCTGTCCTCAGAGATCGCCGGTGGCCTTCACACTGAGTGCATGGATGACTTGCCATTGTTTCCTTTCGAACAACGCCTGCTCTCAGCGGCCTTCCTTGCTCATTCCCCGCAGCCTTGCCGGCCCCACGCAGGCCCCCGGAGAGCGTTTGCATGCCTGGTGGAAGGACGGGCATGTGCAAACCTCTGCCTGCCTGACCCGGCCACAGTCTCTTCGCCCTGGCCTCTGGGAGACCGCGGAGCCTGGGGTCCCCCTCTCTCCGTTCCAGGGACAGTCTCGTCCGGTGGCTTTGAGCTCCGTGTTGGCAGCGGGGGCTGTGTTCCACCCCCTTGCACCCCGCACCCTGCGGGCCCGGGGGCTTCGGTGTTCCCAGCTTGCAGCTCCTTCCCCACAGGGCCCCCGTCAGAGCCGATGAGTTGATTCCCGCACGCCCCCACGCCGGGCCCGGCAGACGCCGAGACCTCTCGGCCTGTGTGGCCGTGGTAATTCCTCTCCGTGTCCTTGATGAAAGTCTTCCCCAGCCCTACCCAGGATCAAGGATTCCTGTTCGAACGAACAAACAAACAAACAAACAGAAACCCTGGAGCAACCATCGCCTAGAAGTGGCCCCTTGCGGCCCGGGCTCCGGATCAGCTGGTAGCACAGAGCGCCTGCACACAGATGCCACCCTCGGGGGTCCGTGGGCTGGGAATCGGCCGAGCCTCCCCGCTTCCCGACTGCGAGGCCTCCTGGAGGCTCCCCCCAGTGGCCTCTGCCAGGCCGTCTCTTCCCGTCAGGGAGCGTCGCGTGAGGCCGCTCTGCCATCCTGGGGGGGGGTCAGGAAGAGGTCCCTTCGCGGGCCCCAACTTAGGGTGAGCTCTTGCTCACACATGCATGTGTTTGTGTGTGCGTGAACATGTGTGTGAGACAGAGAGAGGCCACAGACGTGGAGAGATGGCCAACCTCTGGATCTTCATAGCAACCAGGACAACAGTGCCCTTTGGGTCTCTGTGCTTCCAAGCACAATTCTTTAGGGTTCTGGAAACTTCCTCGCTGTGGCAGCGGAGACCCCTGTTGGAGAAGGGGGAACTGTCGTCAGCACCAGCCCCCCACTCGCGGGAATGCCGCCCCCCCAGGAAAGCAGAGCTCTTTCTTTCACTTTAAAAATAACTCCTTTCCCCCTGATGCCTGGGCCTGTGTCTTTAAGACAATAATTGCTGAATTGAAATTTGAGACTGTTATCTTAATAACCAATTACTCAAATAACTTTGAAATTGGCTTAAATTGGCTCGTCATGCTACATTTACCTGAATCTTTTTATGGGAAAGTTAGGAATAAGAAAAAAAAATTCTTGGCGGTCTCATTTGTTTGGGTACAGCCGAGGGGGCCTCTCTGCAACAAGCAAGTGGGGCTGGGTCCCCTCGGCCGGACCCCAGCTTCCCGGGCAGGGACCCACCTGGTCGGCGCCTCCCCGAGCTCCGCCCACCCGGGGCACGGCCCGCGTGGCCTCTGGGTGGCCCCCTCCAAAACGAGGCCCCTGTTCGCTGTTGGGGAACCAGCATTTACACGTCTGCCTGTCACATACATTTTCAGCATCTTGGCAAAAGACTCAAAGTTCTTTCTTTTTTTTCCCCTTTGAAAAATAATAGCCTGGCTCCATAGCATTAATTTTCTCCATTCAAACAGTTATGAAATCTTAAAGGTGAGAGCCGCAATCTTTAAACTAGAGGAATTCCCCTTTATTAGCGGTCTGAACAAAGGAGGGCGAGGTTCTGGGAGCGGCGCACTTGGGTTTTATCTGCAGCTATAAACCCAGTAATAGAATGTTACATCTTTTTCTCTAACATGGGCTGATTTCCCCTCATTTCTCTCGGCGTCCGAGCCACAGTAATGGGACTTCTCGGACTTCTCCACAGCCTGACTGTCTTCTTCCCCCTGCAGTTCCAAACGTGGCTTCTGCAAACATTGGGCTGGTTGGAAGGGATTCTGTGCCAGGGAGGATAGTCGAAGGGGGTGAGAGAAACACGGGCACCCCCCTTCCTAACAGCCCCAAGGACCAGCCCCATCTCCCAGTAACGCCCCCTCCTCGATGCCGGAAGCCACCGCTGCACACAGCTGCCAGTCACCCCGCCACAGACAGGCACGTCCCCGACCGCGTCTCCGGCCGGGCTCTGGAGGAAGCATTTTGTTCACAAGTTTCGGGGGAAAATGTGCAAACGTATCCTGACTTCACACCTCGCCCCCGCGGAGGAGGGGGGGCGCCGTCTCAACTCCAGTACAACCCGGATGCATTTCACTCCAAGGCACTGGAGCAAAGATGGGAAAAGAACAAAGACGATTTCCAGGCTCGATATTGATTTCCCAGCGTCGTAAAACAAAGGACGCGGCAGACACGCCACCGTCCCGGGAGGAGGCAACACGGCCCCGAGCTGACACTCCAGGCGGCGTGCGGCTCGGGGCTGGGTCTATGTGCTCAGCACGGGCACCGCGCCGGCGAGGGGGCTCCAGGGCTTTCTGCCCCCGCCCCCCAGGGTCCTCATCTGTGACGTGAGGGGTTAGGGAAAGACCTTTAAACTCCAGCCGCTGCTAAGACTTGTGGGGGCCCATTCTGGGAAGTGGGGGGGGGGTGCTGGTGGGCAGAGCAGTGGCCCTGGAACAGGCAAGCGCCTCTCCCTGGGTGCTCCCAGCCGGCTCTGGGCGCGTGGGTCTCCGAGTCTCACCCTGGAGCCAGCGGAGACCACGCGTCCCCACTGCCCTGGAGTGTTGGTTCGCGGGGATGAAACGAGGAAAAGCAGGAAACGGAGTCCGAACAGGGTAAAGCACTCCCTATGAATATGAAATATTAGAGCTTTCAGGAGGCCACGAGATTTCCAGCCTCATAATTTAGCCCCGGCTCCGGGAGGGGATCACCTTGTCGTAAAAACATCTTGGAGCGGCGATCCATTACTCTCTGCGCCGGGAGAACGCCGAGAGAGAGGCTTGGGGAGAAAGGGGCCATAAAACCGTGAAGGAGTCTCCGCTCAAAAGCCCTTGCGAACTGCTGGACTGAGCCTTAATAATTCAAGCAATTCAGCCAAAGTTTTTCTTTCTCACGGAATAAAACATGTTTTGTTTGGTTTGGTCTTTTTCTTCTGACAAACCAGCTAACGTGTCAAGAAAAGCTCAGGCGGGACCCAGGAGGCCTGGGCCCGGCGCCTGCCCTGGGCCCCCTGTTCTCCTGCAGATGTCCAGCTGGGTCCAGGAGGCTGGGGCCTGCAGGGGTGCCGGCCAGGCTGGGGGGCCCTCCGTGGCCTTCCCGCGCAGCCCTCCTCACTTCCGCGTCTCCTGCAGCTCCGCTCCCTCTTCTTCCTCTTCCCCGGCTAATGTCACAGTTGTCCCAGGACCTCATGCCAAGGGGGTTTTCCAGCTCCTTCCGTGGCCTCCCGCCTTCCTGTTCAGGGCCCGGGTGGGGGGGCCTCCCGGGAGACCCATGTCTGGGTGGCCTTGGCCACGGGATGGTCGGGGTTGAGGGCCGGGGTGGAGGGAGCCTCGGTCCCAGAGGACAGGGGAAGGGAGCGAGCGGACACGGGTGTGGGAAAGCTCCCGGCCTTGGCCTTGGCCTTGGCCGTCTCCGGATTACTCTGACGACTCCGGCAAATCCACAGCGGCTTAGGGTTGGCAACAGAATTCGCGTTTCTTTCTTTTTCTTTCTGGAAGTGTTTAATATGAAAAACAGGTTTCCAATTGTATCTGTAATCCAGAAGGAGGAACCTGAGAGTCTGCAAGTGCGGGGGCCACTTCCGTGGGATCTGGGCAAGCGCGGTTTTCAGTGTAAGTGCATCACATGCTTTCCCACCCGCAGAAGGACGGCGGCTGTGCGATGCGTGCCAGTGTTTGTCGGAGGGCCGAACCTTTTGTAGGTTTTGCCCTGCACTCGGCTAGGGAAAGTTGATTAAATAAACTCCCCAGTTACCGGTAGGAGACACCCGAGTGGCCGTCACAGGCTCTGCCTGAGGAGTGGCGTTCTATCAGGAGGAGGTCAGTCCAGGAGGAGACATTTGAGGTGGGTCACGGATGACCCCTGGGGAAGGTGACCGTGTCTGGCTTCCCGATGGGCAGAGGTGGAGCCGGTCCGCTGGTCCATGCGCAGCAGATGGGTCCTCGGACGCCCAGGTGCGGCGTGGCTTCCTGGCCACTGTGCCTTGGCCCTAGCGGACAGGCGGGCCCGGGACCCTGGCGGCCGGTGGGGGGCTCTGGGGGCAGCTCGGCCTGTGCCCTCCCCTCCTCTGTGGTCCTTGGGCCCCAGGTGGTTCCCGGCAGTCACAGACCTCAGGTTCTGGAGGGGAGGAGTGATCATCCAACTTTGTGTCCATTTCACAAACAGGAACTGTCGGGATCATCAGGGTTTTACCGCCACCCCCTCCCCCCTGAGCCTGCTTGCATGTCTGTGCCGCGCTGTGTGCGTGGCAGGGGTTGTCTTCGCAGGGTCCCCTCCATGCAGCCCCACGTCACGGATGTCCCCTGGCGGCCTCTATCTGGGCCACACGCGCATGCGTGTTGGGCTATGCGGCTGCACTCGAATAATCTTTTAAAAATGGACTGAAGACTCCAGGGCCCCACGGATGTCGACATCTGGCGAGGTGGAAAAGCACCTTCAAAGCCGCACCCTGCAAGGTGGAAAACGAGGGAGGGTCCCAGTGGCTCTTCTGCAGGTGCCCCCGTGTCAGGGCCACAAAGGGGGCCGCGGAGGACGCGGGCTCCGCCATCGGTGCCGTTCGTCCCCACCCCGCGTCTCCGACCTTGCGGGACACCAGACCGCCTGCTCTGGGAGCGCCCGGCGTGCGCAGAGGAGACCGGCAGGACGTGCCCGGGACTCACCGCTCGGCCCAGCCAGCCCGTACGACCGGAGAGGGGTCCACGGGGCAGTCAGAGCTGGTTCCTGAATGGCACCGAGGCTGGGGAGCACGTCCGGCCGGCTCAGCCCCTGCTGTGTGCACGGAGGGCAGTGGGGGTTGGCGCTGAGCTCCGGCCGCGGGTGGGGTCGTGGGCTTGGCTCCTGCGCGCCGACCCTCTGAGCGGAGGGCACGCAAGGCAACACTCGCCCAGGGGACCCATGCCGAGGGACGAGAGGACAGGCCGGCGCGCTCCCGTGTGGTGGGACGGGACTGGCATCCCCCGTGGGGCCTGGGCTGCACCGGCAGCGCCCAAGCCATCGGTTCCAGAGGCGGGTCTCAGCGGCAGGTCCTGCCTCTTAGGGGAGAGATCGACGGGGGATGTGCAGCTGCAGGTGGTGGTGACATTTTTGAGATCAAGTCGTGGTCGCTCACCTGGAGTTCAACTCTTCTGATACCTGAGTGTGTTACACACGGTAGAAGAAATCGATTGTGTGGTATCGGGAACGTGCCAGAACGCCATCCGAACGCTGACTCAAGTAGAACGTGTTTCCTGGGGCCAAGTACAACCAAGCAACGGACCCAGAACGCACCCGCTGCTGCCGTCTCCTGACGGGAGGACGCCAGCTCCCAGCCGCCGAGACCTCGGGTCTCAGAGCCCCGCTCTCCAGCCAGGGCCTCCTTCGTGGGTGCCGGGCTGCACGCCAGCCCAGGCCTAGACCCCCAGCCCCGACAGCCCCAACGCCATATATGCCAGACACCCGGGGTTTTCCACCAGGTCGTTCAAAGACAGAAAATAGGTCGGAAATGTAGGTCAACTTGGGCCCGACCGGCCACCCCGCCAGCCGAGTGTCCTCACCAGAGACTCTGAGCCATCACGGTCTTCTCACTGAGCCATCACGTTCTCACTGAGCCTAAAACAACGGCTCTCGCCGTTAATTTTCAAGATGCCATGTTCGAATGCGGGCGTCCGAATGGGGGTCTGGGGACAGGGAAGGACAGGGAGGGGAGGCCGCTGCCAGACGCATGTGTGCACGCGGGGCTGGGCTCCCAGGGACCGGCTGGCGGCCGCGGTCTGCAGACACACGGGCTCCCGGAAACAGAGAAGACACGGCGAGGGCAGTTCTAGTACTCATCTGGAGACAAAGCAGTGCATTTCCCAGCAGCCCCAGGAGCGAGTGGGGGCTGGGAAAGGGGGGAGGAGTCCTCCCCAGGGCCTCGTCTGGGGACAGGAATGCCAGGGAAGTGACCAGGGCCAGGGAGGAAGGGGAGGAATACAACGTCTTAGGGGAAGAGGGCTTAGAGTCTGTCTTCCCATCGTTTTGGAGAAATACGTGTCCGGGGATGGTTTCCAAGGAAGGGGAGCTTTCTCTGCCAGCCCCGGCGGGGCCGGGAGGGCACACTCACACGGGGACGTCTCACTCTGGGACCGGCCAGCCGGGGGCTCGCTGGGGCGTCGCAGCGCCCCGGCACTGGGCAGCCCCGTGCCGCTCCCCCCCCACCCTCGGGTCCATGAAGGGAGGGAGCAGGCCCCGCGGCAGGACACAGAGCTGGGGGAGGGGTCTCCGGGCCACGCGGGGTGCTTCCCGTGAGTTCCCGGTCTTCCCATGAAGAGAAAGATGAGTAAGACGGAGATCTAGCCAATCCCGGCCCCGCCTCCTCTCCCACTCACCCTCACGGGGGAGGGCAGGCGGGGGGCCCTGGGCCTGACCTTCCTTCACACGCCTCCCAGCAGGGTGAGGGGCTCTTTGGGCCCTGCACCCGGGCGGGCCGAGCCTACCCCTCAAGCTCAGTCAGAACGGGCTGGGAGGAGGGGCCGAGAGGCCCGGGAAGCACCGTCGCCCCACCGTTCTCCCGCTGTCCTCCCAGCAGAGGGGCCTGGCGGCCTCGTCTTCCCCTGAGTGCACGCTCAGAGCTGGACGTCACCCCACATTGCCTGTCCCCCTGGGTGCCCCGCCAGGCAGCTGGGGATTCCAGACAACCCTAGGAGCACCGGGCGGGCAGAGGGTGGGACCTGGGAGACGCCAGGAGGCCCTCGCCATCCCGCTCCCCGGAGCAGCGCCTCTCAGGGCAGCCCACAGCCGAGGCGAAGCAGCAGGGCCTCGGGGCGGAGTGCTCCAGCCTCGCCCCTGAGTCTGCAGACGCTGGGCGGAGGAAGCGCGGGGCTGCCGAAGGCTGGACGGGCACCCTGGCTGGGCTCGGGGTGCAGAGGGCGCGGGGTGCAGAGGGTGCCGCAACACCGATGGTAGGCGAGGTTCCCAGAAGGAAGGAAGAGGAAAAGACGCCGGCTGTGTGTTAACGTGTGAGTGACGAACACAGGATGTGATCATCGAGGAGGCAAAGGAGACGAGGACAAGCAAGGGGGAGGTTTCCAGTGGGGGGGGGGGGGGCGTTCCGTCTCCCCGGTTCTGAGTGGCGGTTCATTTTCAGGGGGAGGCCTGTGGTTCCAGCCTGAGCGGTGGCTCTGGTGTCACTTTCTGTGGAGCAAAAGGCTCCACCGCCTGGCCCCCCGCAGCTGCGGGGCGTAGCTGGCCCCCACTGTCGGCACCACCGATGCCAGTGTTAGCAGCACATGGTGGTATCGATAGGACCAACACCCAGGCCCCCAACGGGCCAGTTCTGCTAACCTCTGAGCTGGGCCGGAAGCATCAGCACCCTTGGGTTCCCCCCCCCCCCTCCCTGTGCGCCCCAGCCCATCCCAGAACAGCCAGGGATGGTCCCTTTCCAACCCGCACCCCTGGAGCACCTGCGTTCAATTCTCCTCGGGCGCACCGGTTTCGTTCCTGCGCCGCCAACCTCCGGGGCTCCCGGCCCTCCTGTGTCGAAAACGCGTGGTGGCAGGTTGGCATAGCGAGCTATTAATAATTCGCTGCGTGTGTTACAAATGCTGCATGAGCGAACGGTGTTCTATCACTGCTCCTTGACACGGGGGCCCTTGGGGGGGCAGGCTAAGACCCAGATCTGTCTACAACCTGCCTGTTCAGGAAAGGAAGGGGGGGAGTGGCCCCTTGGAGCGAACTCACATTCCAGCTCGCAGAGCCAATTTTTCAGATGTGTTCCCTTTCCTGCGCCTCGTTCCCCCACTCAGACCTCATCTGGCCGCGATGAAAAATGATGTGATGTAATTTTTTATTCTGCGCTTGACACTCTCGGGGAAGGCAGGGCGGCGCGTTGGCCTCAGACTCTGAAAAGGTCAACAATGAGGAACTGAAGTTTTGGAATCAGCCCAGGAAAAACTTTCAAGCCCCCAAACCAGAACTGCTAATTGTTGGGCCTTCCGTCCCCACCAGGGTTTCGGGGGAGCCCCGGGCACATGCTGTGGGGGCGTGTGCTCTTGTATTAAAACATGGAGCCGGGAGTGAAACGGATCTCAGGTGCCCGGCTGAAAACGGACGGTAGGTTTAAACGCTGACAGCGAACAGCTGTAGGATTTCTTCAACTTAATTCAAATAACGAGACCAATAGGTTATGCCACAGTTTCAAGTTTCCCCAAACAAATTTATATGAAAAATGATATTAATTTATCTGAGATTACTTCAGCCAAGAAGTAGATTTTTCTCTGTCACTTCTGAACGGGAAGGGGGAAAAAACAAAAAAGAAAAAAAGTCTGAACAATTACCAAAAAATGTAGCCTGGTTTGTTTAGGGCTCGAATAAACAACGTGGGCCTTTTCCATCCAGATTAATCACCATGGCCCTGTTTACCCGTTCTGCGGCCGCAACAATTTTTGAAATGCTAATAAATTACATCTCCTTTTCATTCCCCACGTCGGGAGAGTGGGCCTTTCCAAACAAGATACATGTGTGGGCAGCATGCCCGAGTTTTTCTTTCTTTCTTTTCTTTCTTTCTTTTTTTTTTCATGTACACTTTTTTAAAATGCCACACAGCAGTGAGCCAGCCCTGTGTTGAATAATTCCAGCGTGAGCCCGACCAGGAGGTCAGCCAGCCGAGCTTAAACCAAACCGTGCCAGATAAAATTCCAGTTTGGACACAGTTCCAGCTCCCACTGCCTTCAGCCGCCAACCGTCCTCGAACAGTGCGGCCAGGAGATTTAACAGTGTCACCAGTAGGGCACGCATCGATAGCAGCTTTTATCGGTCACCGTTTTGGAAGTGTGGGGAGGGCTACAGCCTGGTTCTGGTTCGAGTTCAGCCTTTAGCGTGGGCCTGTGGGTCCCAGAGAGCGTGTGTTCGCTGTGCCGGAGCCGAACGCCTTGGGAAACGCTGTTTCGTTCAGGAGACGTCTGATGTGGCCAGGTCTGATGTGGCTGGGACCACGCATTTCCTGGTGGTGCCAACCAACCCACAGCCACCCGTGGAGGCCTCCGCGGCCGTGCTGTCTGCCCTGGTGGCCGTGGGACCCACGGGGTCCCCGCCCCCAGGGGACTCACAGTCAGGTGGAGATGGGGGCGTACCAGGAGGCGGTCAAGTGGTCCCCGTGGGGCAGCGGTGCTCGGGGGTCACCGTCGCTGCGGGGGGGACCCAGCAGGGCCGAAGGGGGAGGGCCCGGCAGGTGGGCAGGAGGAGGAGGGAGGCCGCCCCGGGTGAGAATGGGGCCAGCGTGGGCAGACACCCACGCAGGGGCGGGGGATCGGCCCACCCCGCTGGTTACGAACTCGGAAGTTGGTGTCTTGAAGGACGCCCTCCGTCCTCGGGGCGTGGGCTCCGTTTGCGGGGGGGACTCTGCCGCTGCTCAGCGCAGCGACCGTGTCTGGAGCCGGGTCCCCCTCCCAGGACCCCACGCCGTTCCCAGAGGCGCCGCGGCTCTGTTCCACGCCCCGGGGCGAGGTCAGGCCCGGGAGGGCTCGCCCTGGTGCGTGGCGCAGACTTGTCTAACGTCGCCACGGCTCCCGGCGGCCGCAGGCCAGAGCCCTGGACCCCACCCTCTGAGAGCCGAGGACCTGGGGTCTGCAGGGGGGGAGGGTCCTGCCTTTCTGGGCTCTGCTGTGCCCAGGGGGAGGCCCGCGTGCGCCTCACTGCATTCTTCCCTCCGCACCCACTGGGCGCCCACGACACCCACAGTCCCCCCGCAGTGGCAGTGAGCTGGCTGGAGGGCTGGGCGGCCTGGCCCTCCTGCTGCCCCCAGGACACCCCTCTGGCCTGCGCTCCAGCGCCAGGTCCCCTGGAGAGCCCCGGGGAGGAGGACACGGGGGCCCCTCGCCCCTCCCCGGGGCCGCAGGGGAGCTGACACGCAGCAGCACGCCACCTCGGACATGGCAGCGACCCGGCAGGAAGGCCCCTCGCGCCACGAGGGGAACCTGAGAGCGTCCCCGTGCCCAGAGCCGGCTCAGCCCCGTCTCTCGTCCATTTACTGGTGGGTAAGTTTACCCAGTGCTTCCAGCCCAACTTGGAACGGCTGCTGTTCCAGAAACTGCTGGGACATAGAGGAAATTCTTCATTGGGTGCCGCATCCAAACAAACAGGACTGGAAGCCTCGGTCTCCCCGGGAGCCGGGCCTGATGCCTCTGGTTGGCCGCTCACACGCTGGCCTTCGTCCACGCGCCACGGCCCTGGTCGCGCGGCCTCGGGCGGGTTCTGCAGCGAGGGCAGCTGAGTGAGCACGCGCCCGTCCCCAGGGCCGGCCAGCTCTCCTGACGCGGCAGCACGGCCCGAGGACCGGACACACCCCTGGCAGGACGTCTGACGGCAGCCGCCTCTCCCACAAGGGGAGCACCCCCCACCCCTCCTAATTAAAACACAAAACTCTACTTTGCACAAGGCAACCTCGCTGTGCTTTTTATGTCTGAGTCCGGGCCTCCCATGTAAGCGCTTTCTGGTCATTCTGCCGCACGAGCCTTCTCTTTCTTCCTCCGCCCCCGAAAACACAGCTCTACTCCACTCCTGGGGTTTAAACAAAAGCCCCCCAGACCGTCAGCGGTTCTGTCCCAGAGGCGAGCCTGGGCTCACACCGCCTCCTTCCCGAATGCCGGGGAGGGCGGGCGGGGCTGTTCTTCGCCTCTGGTTTGTATTAAAATAAAAAAGCCACCCTGTGCTCACAGAGGGAAAAACTTTCCCCCAATATCGTTTCTGATGGTGTAATTCTGGTTTCTATTCCCCCGGCGGCCCTCACTTGTTAATAGGCCAGATATCAGGGGGCGGGGATCACGGGGAACACGGATTATTAACGTATTAAACGCGGCGTAAGGACCCAGGGCCAGGGCCCCCCCGGTCAGCAGGATGCTAAGTGAAGCCACATGCCGCGGGCCGGGCCCCTCCCCCGGCCCAGCGCAGCCGCACGCAGGACCCCTGTGGAGGCACCGAAGGGTCCGCACAGACCCACACTGAAGCGCTGACTGGGGTTGCCCTGTGAGCTCACTGACGGTGCTGAGCCCTAGTCCCGGGGGTGGGAAGCGCGGGGGAGGGCGTGACGCCTGCTGGGGCCGGGGCGCAGGGCTCCCCGTCGGTCACGCCGGTGGTCGGGGCCGCGCCCTGCGGGCACTGGCCAGCGCCGCCCAGGGGGGCGGGCTCAGACTCGGCGGGCCGGCTCCCACCTCGGAGGCCTCGGGTAGGGGAGTGGTTCCGAGCATCTCCGCCTGTCATCTAAAACTTCGAGGACAACCAAATCCTCTACTTTGCAGGGTTCCGTGCTCGTTTAGGGTTCCTCAGTTGGTGGTGGCTCCCCGAGAAGTGTGAGGGAGGTCCCTGACGGTCACCACGTCTGTTTTCCAGAGGCGGAAGCGGCTCCCTGGGGTTAGCGGATGGGCGCACGGCCACCGGCCGCCTGTGGGTGCCAGCCCCCTCCACCGCCTGCCCCCGGGTCCCTCCTCTCTCTCTCTCTGCCTCTCCCTCTCTCTCCCCACCTGCGGGCCACGCACCTCTTTGTGATGAACACGGATGCTGCCATGTTGCAAGGCGTTTGGACAACCCTTCTGGTTCTCCTGGGGTTGGTCTCCCCTCCAGGCGGTCAGCGCCACAGAGCGAAGGCTGGTCCAGCCCAGGGTCGGTGTCCCCTCCGCCACCACGTGCTGGGTGGAGTGGGACCCGGTGGTTTTCCTGGAGCTGCTGGGGGGCACTACACTGCCAGGCCCTGGGAATGCCTGAGGCCCAAGTGTCGTAAATTCCCCACGGTTCGGGAGCGAGGCGGTCATCAAACATCGGAATGCACGGAGCAGAGACTTTCTGCTCGCAAGCCTCGCGCGTGTCTCCCGGGGGGGGGCCGGGTCCTCGGAGTGTGTTCTCGCCCTGCTGCTGCCCCCCATGTCCTCACCCTGGGGGTCCAGGAGACCCAGCAGGGCTGGCTGGGGCAGGGACAGTCCTTCCGCCCTACACGAAACAGACGGATCAACACAGAATTTCAAATGGCTGAACAGAACACGGGCCCTTCTCCTCACATCTCTGGACGAAACAAAGAAAGAAATTCCTTCACATGCGCCTGATGCTTTGAATGTGGCCATTTCACAAGCTGTTTTGAAAAGCCCCGCCTCTCTGAGCAAGCACACCTAGGCGACTGCGGCCCTCGGACAGGGGCACCAGGGCCCAGGAGGCCCCGAAGCGGAGGCCACACCTTCGCACACCGGCCCTGGAGGACCGTGTGGTCCTGGGAGCAGGCCGTCTGGTTCTGACCTCCACAGGGGCCCTAAGGGGGCAGAGGGCCTGCCGGAGGAGGCCCCAGACTGAGGGCTTGCTTTGAGCGCCACCCAGAGCAAGCCAACCCCCCCACATCCCCACGGGGACAGCCATGTCCTCCCAGGACGGAGAAGGGCCCGAGACTGCTTTCCCATCCAGGTCCCCGAGAGGCCGGGTGTCCCCAGCTGACACAGGTCCACGTGGCCGAGGCCCGTCACAGGACGTGTGAGCTGGGCTCACAGTGGCTGCTTTGGCATCTGGGTTAAGGGACCCTGTGGCCAGGGCTTAGCATAGAATGTTCTAGATGCACAGTGAGGGAGGCGCTCCAAGGCCTCCGAAACCTGGGAGCTCACCTGCAGACACACCTGGAAAAGATCAACGTGTTTTCTGTTCTCACAGTCCTTTTCATGACCGCATGCCCCAGGGTGTAAAGGGTTTCAACAGCACGTAAAGATGAAACCCTTCTCTCCTCCGCTTCGGTCGGATAGGTGGGGGACACGGGAGCAGGTGTGTGACAGAGTGCCACGGGCAGCTCTCACGGCAGCCATGGACCCTCCGCCAACAGACCCCACCGCCTTGGACCCTCCGGCCAGATGAGGGACGCAGGGCCTGCAAGTCAGAGACGAAATCAGAGACGCCCCGGGAGGAAAGTGTCTGGGGCGGAGCAGCTGCCATTCCGAGGGGGGTCCCCTCTCAGCTCAGGGGGGCCTGACTCCAGGTTCCCGGGCTTGTCCCTATGGCCAGCCTTGCAGGGGTGTGCCCTGCCCGGGGGGGTGGGTGATGAGGTAGATGCTGGGGTCCGGGGGCCGCCAGAGGCCGTGTCCCTATTTAAGGTGGCAGGTGGGTGTCCGGCGCTGGAGGGGGAGGGGGCTGGGGAGCAGGAACACTGTGCTGGGGACCAGGACCCTGTGCTCTCGTCCCTGCTGGGGCACCGCATGGCTGTGGGCCACGTACGGTCCCTCAACCTCCGTTTCCTCCTCTGAGAAATGGGAGTAATAACCCTTGCCCTACTTCCCAGAGTTGCAGGAATCAAATGAGCAAATGCAGGCAGCTGTAAAAATAGAAACGTATAGTATTGGCCTCACCAGTCCCTCGAGGGAGCGGGGCTGGGGTTGAGGGGCGGCCCAGACCCTCCTCCACGCAGACTTTACAATGCAATCCGAAGACCATAACGTGTCTAAAACCTTATGAATTTAGGAAATGCCTTTTCAATATGGTGAAGCAAACAAGGAGGCCCCAGCCAGGGTCGAGGGGGCCCCCAGCAGGAGACAGGCGGCAGCTCTCCCTGAGAAGTGCGGGCGGAGCGTGCCCCGAGGGGAGCCGGGCCCCAGAGAGCCGGGGCAGGTGAAGGGCGCATGCCCGTGGGGCTCACAGCCGGGGGCGGTCCCGTGCGCTAGGCCCGACAAAGCCGGCTTAGCAGAGAAGGAGGCCCGGTGGCCGTGAGCACTTCTAGGAAGGGCCGTGTGGCTGGGCCCTGGGGCTCACCGACATGAGCAAAGGCGCCCAGACACCGGCCCAGGGACAGTCACGGAGGACGTGGGGAGGCGGCCCGAGACAAGCCCACTCACTCCCGAGGCTGGGGGCGTTAGGGCCCGCAGCAGCCCTGGGACCAGACGAGGCGCCACCGAGCACAGCCACCCCCAGGGTCAGGAGAAGAGGAGGCTGAGCTGCTCCCGATCTGAGCCGTCAGTCGGGGACGTGTTACCAGGGACGTGAGGGTGGCTGCGGTGCAGCCGGAGGGCCCAGGTGCACGTGGCTGCTCTGTAAAGCTGAGCTCCTGGAGGCTCCGCCCCAGGCGCCGCCGCCCAGGGAGAGCAGGGGCTCCGGGGTCGGCCCCGCCGGCCCCGGGTTATGGGAGGTGCGGCCTCACCTTTGCCCCCAGAACCCCGTCGAAATGAAGCATGTCGACTCGCTGCCAAAGTCCACAGGAGGGTTCTCGGCCAAGTGTAATAACAGGAAGACCGACCCTGACCCTGGTGACTCCATGGGAGTTTCTTACACACGCGGGCCGGTGTGCCGCCCTTCTGTGAGTGTGGGGGTGACCTTCCCCCCTCCCCGCCCCCTGCCGAAGTGGACGTCCTTCCTTAGCACGCTTCTGGGGCCCCACAGCATGTCCCTGGGCCAGCCTGGAAGGGCCTCTGGGTGGGGGGTGATGGTGTCACCAGGCCTCGAACCTGTGGGTGCCCGCTCTCCTCCTGCAGCCCCAAGCACGGTGGGGGGCCTGCGCCCAGGGCCGCCCTGCCCCCCTCCGCTGGCCGCAGGGGGAGACAGACGGGGCAAAGCCAGCCGGAATAGAGCTCATTAACATTCGATTGTCTTTGCCCCAAATGATCCTCCTGGGAATTTTGCTTAAAATCGTTTCATACCTTATTACAAACCACCAAAACAACACAACACAAAACCTCAAACTCACCTCCACCGGTCCCCCCTGGCAGAGGGCGGTGTGTTAATTCAGTACTGAAAGGGGAGGCCTGGGTGCTACATTGGTTGGTAGCAGCAGAGGGTCATAAATCAGGTTTAAAATGTGGATGCTTTCTTCGCAAATAGGAAGGAACTCGTTAAGACTCGAACAACCAGAAACAAAACCCAAACAGCTCCCGACGGCAGAGTCTGTACCCACTCTGCTGGCACCCACTCTGCCGGCCCCTGGTATGTGGCAGCCACACATGCGCATGGGGAGACGCACCCCAGGGAGCCCCGGGCAGAAGCGCGCTTGCGGACCCCTCTGCTTCCCTTTGAGCCCCGCCGCCCTCCCCCCACATGCAGGTTTTGAAATTTTCCAATTAGATTTCTAAAGACTGTTCAAGGAGAAACGGCGTTTCATGTACAAACCACCTTCCTCTTGGCTCTTGTGGAATTTTGGGAGCCCCCGATTGAAAGGAAGGGTACCCGGTGGCCGCCCACGTTGCTGGCTTGGAACTGAGGAGGGGGCACCCGGGACGCCCCCTCCCCCAGGGGGAACTGCCTCCAACAACGCCAGCCCACCCGCTGGGCTCTGAACGCCCCCTCTCCTCCTCGTCCCCGCCGACCTCCCCTCTCCCTGAGCTTCTTTCCCACCGGTGGGCAGAGTCAACGACCCTCTCTTCACCTTTGACCCAGCAAGGGTGTGTCTGAAAAATGAGACACACAACCCCCTCTCACAGACAGCCGCCACCCAGTGCCAGCGAAGTGCTCCCCACAAGCCAGGAAGGGCCGAGGTTCAAGTCCAAGTCCTAGCTTCTCCTGCCACAGAACGGGGTGCCTGAGCGCCGGGCAGGTGTGTCTCCCTCCCCGGCAGCGAGGATGCCGCTCCGGAGGCCGGCGCGGGGCGGGTGCAGCGGCACGGGGCGGGAGGCCTCGCGCGTGCCCGGTCTCTGTGGCCCGCCGCTCCCAACCACCCCGAGCGACCGTCTGCCCATCGGAAGTGCGGGGGGGCCACAGTCCCCAGACTCTTTCTCACGCCAGGTGCACGAACCACGAGAATATTTCTCATCGCCGCCGGTGGCCACGTCTCCACAACATTATTGGAAATGGTTTGAAGACAAACAAACGACTGGTGATGATTTCTGATGAACTCAAGACAGCGCGACCACCGGCTCCCTCAAGGCTGGGAGAATGGTCCGGCACCGTCACACCAGCACGGAACTTTCTATAGACGGGGCCCCTCCAGCCTCACCTCACCGGGGGTCTTAGCTGGGGCCCGGGCAGGGGCCGACCCCCGCACCAACCGGCCAGTGACCGGGACTTCTGCCATTCCGTGTCACGGCCGCATCATCGTGGCCTACGTCAGGAGGGACTTGGGGATGAGCCAGCCCGCAGCCCGCAGCCCGCAGCCTGCACTGACAAAGATGGGCAGACTCTGGGGCCCAGAGAGGGGGCGCGGCTCCACCAAGGCCGAGCAGCTGGCGGTGCAGAGGGAGGAGTTCATAAGAACGAGGTCCGCTCGCTGCGTGAGTCCGGCACAGACCTGGCCCTGCTTTGTGAGGCTGGGCACAGGGCACCCTGAGGACACGGTCCACGTCCTTTTCGGACGTCAGGAAGCCGAATGATGGTGACACTTCCGTTTGTCCTCCCTGATGTCTCCGTCCTCACTGTCACCTTCTGGGGACTGCCCAGACCTCACTGAGCATCCCCCCGCCCCCCGCCTTCTGCCTGGCTTCAGGACTCTTGGCATTTGGCTTGGAACGTCTTCCGTTCTCCGACTGGGAATAAGTCTGAGCATTCCAAAGGGGTGGTCTCCATGGCAACAACAACCTCATGGAAGGTTTCAGAACTTTTGCCTCCTACTCAGAGTACCCGAGACACTCAGAAAGCACGCTGCGCGAAGCCGAGCGCTAATTACCCGACCTGCATGCGCCGCGGTGGGCAGAGGAGAGGTGAGCATGGCAAAGGCTGGCAGGCATTCCCCGTTGGCGCGCGCCCAGGCTACTTTCTGGAAGGGAATCATTGTCACGCTATTAAAATCTTCTGTTCGAGATGGCACCAGGTATCACACAGAGAGGGTCGTTTGTCTTGCACTGGGGAAGGCTCTGCCTTGCACATTTGAGGGTGTAGAGTTGTTTTCGGGCGCGGCCTTCTGGTCGACCTGGCAGAACGCATGGCCATGGGACTTGTAACGTCTCTATACCTGTTAGGTTGGCAAAGCGGCGGAATAGCCACTATAGTCAGTTAGTATTAAACACAGATCATTGAGGTCCTCAGCACTGGGACTTAAATGTCCAAGCGACAGGGCTGACCGGGCAGAGGGACTTCAGATCAAGGGACTGAGGGCTTCCCCCCGCAAGGAACCCAAATGTGGGGGGATGGGACTCCATTCTGGGAGAACTCTGACCAACAGGAGACAGTGACCCATGGGTAAGTCACCTTGCATTGCTGTCTGCAACGGACACCCCTCTGTTTGGGGACCGCTCACCTGTCTGGGAAGGCGCACCTGTCACGCACTGGTTGGGGAGGTTGGAGTTTGTTACGAGGCAGGGCCAGTCCAGTAACGTGCGTTTCCCATGTCGGCTTCCCGCCTGCTTTGACTTCCTCTTCCCTCGCTCCCTGCCCTGGAATGCCATCCCTCAACCGAACATCGGCACTTGGGCCTGCCTCCCTCACCTGTTTGCTGGGGCATATTAGCTAAGACAGCCCCCACTGTGCCTGGAGTCACAAGCGTTGGGGGCAGTGTGTCAACGAGAGGGGAGGGCCCGTGGTTGCATGAGGCCGGCGTGTTACAGGACCGACTATGGACTAAAGTCAAGGCCAACGGGGACTTAGAGCCCCTGATGCAGAGGGATGGCTGGGTTTAAACGGCCGCAGAGAAACGGAGAGACAAAGAGAGTGTCAGGTTTCCAGCGTTTTGACAACTGATTTCGGCGTGGAGTGCTCGGGCGATGCCGTGCGGCGGTGGATGGGGCTGCGAGAGCCACTGCAGGCTCCGGGGTCACATTCCGCAGGGGAGGAGGCTGCCTGCCTCTGGGCGGCCGGCGGGGGGGATCCCGGGACCATGGGTTTCCCCAAATAGGCCTTCCCGCACACCATCTGAGCTAACTTCAAGGTTATTGGGGACACCACGACGGAACACCCCGCCCCTTTTCCGACTCCTGCAGCGTGCACACGTGTGTGCACAGATCCGCACACTCCCCCTGGATGGCAGTGCTTGCCCGGCATTACGATGGCCCCGTCAACGCCTCCCCCATGGCTGTTGTCTTCCAGGCGGCAGTCTTTGCAGGCAGAGCCACCAGGCAAGGGGCCACCTGTTAGACAAAGCCAGAAGGTTCTGGGGTAAACTGCTGTGAACAGAGGGACTTGAATCATGAGGGTCATATCTGCTGGTGTAGGAGGAAATGCTTCGTTGCCTTAACTTAACCACCCAAGCCAGCAGCTTCTGACCCGTGAAGGACTTACCCCAGAACCCTGGGACCTTTTCCCCCAGTGCGTTGCTCAATGCCAGCACCCACAGTTCTAGAAGTTTGCTTCTGTGAGTGCTTGGAATTGGGGTGGAGACGCAGAAACATTGGTAGTCCGTCCCCTGATGACAAAAACACGGTTGCTAGTCTGAGCCTGGAAATCTTTCTAGACCCTTCCAGTAACACTCCTGTGATGCCAACAGAGAGATCTGGTCTACCCAGACATGCCAAGATGGAGGCAGGGGAGCTCCTGGAAGCTGTTCTTGCTGTTGCAATTAGCATACCTTTGTCACCCCAACAAATCACGGGGTAGAAATGCCTCGACGGTAAGGTCTTCACCTTTCAGGGTGACGTGAAATTGAAAGAAACTGCTCCCGTTAGAAATAATTACTGCTGATCATGAATACAATTACGCATTAAAGAACCTTTATAACTCCAGCACCATTTGCGTACTTAGAACACGGCTCATATTTTTTTTTTGCCTTCACAGATGTTACAATAATGGTGTCAACACTTTTATTTCTTTGTCCATAAGCTGGAAGTTATGGCTGTTTCATAAATCGCTAGCATGCTCGGAAGACGGGGGCCCAGCTGCCGAGCACATGAGCCCAGCCCCCGCCCCCGCCTCCTGTTCCACGGTGACCTCAGCTTCCTGCGCCGAGTGGGAGCCGGCGCGAGCGAGCCCTGGTGAAGCTGTGTTTGAAGAGTGAGCTGATGGAGAGGGGCCGAGGGGCCGACATCTGCTCCATCCATTACTGTCGGCGGGGAGCTGGGAACATCCAGTAGGGCAAGAAGCATCAATAAATTAAAATTCTCCTGTGAGCACACTTCCCGAGCATGTGCCAATGTCAACCCTGGAAAAAAAAAAAAAAAGAAAAACCCACACTAAGCCAAAGAAGAGAGGGTTTTCCTTGCTCACTTTCCCGGAACTGGTTTAAGCTGTAATAATGAGAATTTGCTTTTCTTTCTGCAGCTGATAGCTTCTTTGTCAAAATACAAGCATTTTAATGACTGTGCGAGGCACGGAGGGTTCCGCTTCCTCCAGAAACCAAGTTCATTTTCCCTCCGTGATGCATGCTCCATCAAACCGCGAGCACGAGAGAAAATAAATAAAGTGTCATTCTCGTTAAGTGCCTAGGTTACAGATGGCATAAATGCTCAAATAATTATTTACGATATCTGGAATTCGATAGTGTTAATTATGTTAAGTTATGTCCCGGCACCAATAACACGCATTTTGTCAAAAGTGATGTGTGTATTAATTAGGAGAGAAAACTATGGAGACGTTTAATAGAGTTCGAAGGTTTCTAAGTGGGTTGTTTCGGGCCGGTGTTCCAAGTGAGTGGTGCAGGTAGGAGGTTCCCCCCCCCCCCCCCGGTTCCCACACTCGTGCACGCGCCACCAGGGCCGCTCCGAAGCCGGGCCATCGACGAGGAAACTGGAAAGGGACCGCTCGGTAATCCTGGCCGCCCTTCCCCTGTCCAGCCCCCTGTCCCCTCACACGTACATCAGGGACTGTGCGGACTGGTCACGGCCCCTCATCCTTCCCGGTGCGGGGGCCGGGTTCTGTGTGCGCTGGGGCGCTGTGTGCCTGGCAGCAGGAGACATGTGCAGGGCTGCGTGAGGGGCCGGGGCGGACGCAGGGCGCGGAGCCTGCACTGGGGGCTTCAGAGCGGTCCCGGCAGGATCCCGGTGATGCTCCCTCCTGGGCGCCTGGAGCACCTGGGGCACCTGGCCGGTCCATGTTCGGATGCCCACAGAGCGGACCGCACAACTATGTCCCCTCCTGGGAGACACTTAGCTGGGTGTCCTGGAGCACCCCCAAACCATACGTCCTCACAAAGTAATTCTGAATGCCTCTGAGGCCCAACTCTCTGAGTTTCTGCCTCACTGATCCCCTAAATAAATGAACGACACACAGAACACCTGCGTGCCCACCTCGGCGTCCCTCACGTACAAGATGACTCGTGCAACGCTGATCGGCAAGGTCTGAACCCAGGGTTTGCGCCTCCCTTAAAGATGCTGGTACAGATCTGAGGTGGTAGATTAGAAAGCTTATTTACAGTACGCAAAGTTATTCAAAACAGAGGGCGAAGTCCATCTAAAGGCTACTTTTCCTGTCCCTAAGAACAAGTGCTGTTTGCCGGGAGGCAGGAGAGGAGACTGCGGCCTGTTTGCCCCGGCGTCAGCGGCCTCCTTCCAGTTACCGTGCCCTCTGGTTGGGTCGTGGGGAACGGCCTCGTGAGTGAGAGGCGGTTTGCCTTGCCACCAGGCTGTCCCTAAAGCCACTGCCCGGTCAAGTGTCCTCTGAGGTTGCTAATTGACTTCTGAAGCAAAGTGAACGTTCAGTAACTATTCAGCCTCAAAGCCGTTGCTCACAACCACCACTCTCGGGGAGTTTTGCTCATGCAGGACACCTGGGCTTGAATCCCAGCTGCAGCGTTTACTGGCCGAGGGACCTCGGTGAGCAATCTGTGACACCCCCAAACCCCCCGACCCCCTCCTGGAAGTCAGCTCGGGGGTGCCCAGAGGACTGTGGGAAGGGCGGGAGGGGCCGGCCTGGTTATCCGCAGAGTTCCTGGGATTCAGGGGGACATCCCAGCAGGGGCTATTGTGTGGTGGCTATACTATGTTAATTATAATGAAAACTTTCTTTCCAGTTTTTTCCTCTCTGCCCTCCTCCTGTCCTGGAGTAATTATAATTGGACCCACTGGTCTCAGATACAGGTGCATGTGAAGCTTGACCCGTGAGGGCTGGGTGACCGGATTTTGCCTGAGTTTGTGCTATGTGTCACTGTTCCATGGTTTTATTCACAGCATCACATCCAACTCACAGCTGTTGAAGTTTTGGTGTAGAGAGAAAACTCCGCCAATGCAGGACGTCAGTTTTGTGAGGAAATTGGGCAAACACTTGTGGATTAATAAACAAGAAAATGCCCCTGGAGGCTGAATGGGAGCCGGAGGCCCCCCAAAATTACTGGGGCTCAGAGAAGCCCCGGAGGAGCCTCAGTGTGACTGGAGGACCCTGGTGTGAGCCCCTGTGGGGCCCTGCGCCTCCCGCCGGGCCACTCGTGACAGTGTCCCGTGCAGAGAGTAAGGCGTGTAACGTCCAAGGGGGTCCCCCCAGGCCCCTGTAACCAGAAGCGCTTGAGAGGGCAGTACAGAGGAGCATTTAAATAACCTTTGAGAGCTGAAATCTCCAACTGTGATTGTGGCGTTTTTTGATTCTCCTTCCTGCTCTATCGGGTGTGCTCACGGACTTTGCCGCTCGGGTGTTACATGCACGCCCACTTACTGAAGTGACAGCTGTGGGGTGACATCCCCGTATTGTTATTATCTCCTGCCCCCACTACTTGTCAGGGGCAAATTCCATACCCGAGCTTCCTGTGTCCAATATTCATATGGCCACTTCAGATTTGTTTCATTTGTTTGACTTCTGATTACGGTTTCTTGGCATTTCTTCCTTCATTCTTTCACTTTTAACCCTTGTGTGTCTTCATATTTAACTCAAGTTTCTTAGGGATAACATTTAGTTAGGGCTTGCTTTATTCGGTCCAATCTGGCCATCTCTGTCTTTTAAGTGGGGTGTGTAGGCCGTTTACAGTTAATGTCACCAATCACCGACATAAATGGGTTTAAGCAGATATGGGGCTGCTGTCGAATTTGTTTGCTCTGCTTATTTTTGTTTCCCTTTTGCTCATCTTCCGTCTTCTTCCAAATTAATTGAGATTTTCTCTTTTTTAAGATTTTATTTATTATTTTTAGAGAGGGAAGGGAGGGAGAAAGAGAGAGAGAGAGAGAGAAACATCCATGTGCGGTTGCTGGGGGCCGTGGCCTGCAACCCAGGCATGTGCCCTGACTGGGAATTGAACCTGCGATGCTTTGGTTCGCAGCTGGCACTCAGTCCACTGAGTTATGCCAGCCAGGGTTAATTGAGATTTTCTTATGATTTTATTTTACCTCTACAATGGTCCTGTTAGTTATGCCACTTTTATTTTTCTACAGGCTGCTCCAGGGTTTGTAACGTACACTGATACCTTAACGCATTCGCCTTCAGATACGGTCCTACCACTGGGAGTGGGTGTGCCTACCTGTAAGGGTGAGGTCCCACTTCCCCCTCTCCATCCCGGGTGCTAACGTGTCATACATTTCACTCTATACGTGTTGTGAACCCACAGTATATTTTACTACCTTTTCTTTAGACAAACGATCTTTAAAATAATCAAACATTTAAAATATTATGTATGTATCATCATTTCTACCATTTCTGGAGCTCTGTGTGCCCTTGTGGAGAACTGTGTTTTCTCCTGTTGTCATATTACTTCCTCCTGAGGCTTTCCTTAACTTTCTTGGTGATTTCAATTCTGATGATGAACTTGCTCAGCTTTCATTTACATAAAAATGTCTCCTGTTTGCTTTTTTTTTTGTTTAAGGTATTTCCACTGGCTACAAAATTCTTGGCTAGCAATTTTTCCCCCTGGACTTTCAAAATGCTCCTATATTATTTGGTGGCTTTCAACATTTCAGACATGAATCTTGGGAACCTCTTGCTTTTTGTTTCTCTGTGTGTAATGTTTCTTCTCTTTGAATGCCTTCAGGATTTCTTTTCGTAGCTTTATCACGATGTGGCAAAATATGCATTCAGTTGATCTTCCTCGGGGTTTTTTGAGCTTCTTGGTTTTGTAATCGGTCTTTTATTAGTTTTGGGAAATGCTTGGTCATTATCTCTTGGTGTGTTACTCCTCTGTCCATTCCGTGTCCACCTCCCAGGATGGCACCCGCCAGCCCCCCACACCCTCTGCCACCCTCGCCCCACATACCACGGGAGTCCCATCTGCCTGCCCTGTCTCTGCTTTTCTTCCCTCTTATTTTAAACTTCGGATAATTTCTACTGATTTAGCTTCCAATTCACTAATTTTTTTTTTTTTACCGCTCTCTCCAGTCTGCCAATGCGACCACTGAAAAAGCCTTTATCTTCGATGTCATGCTTCCTATTTCTAACGTTTCTGTTGGACTCTGGTTGTTGCGGTCTCCGTCCCCGAGCTGAACTCCCTGTTTGTTCACGCAAATGGACCTTCTTCCGCTGGAGTTTTACACACTGATTACATTTCGCAGCCCCTGCTTGTTGGCTACGGCCTTTTCTTTCATCTCGGAGCCTGCTTCTGTTGACCGTCTTCCTCTGGAAGGAATCTCCCCCTTGCTTTTGTGTCTGTGTGTGTGTGCGTGTGTGTGTGCGTGCTCACGTCCTGACTTTTCACTGAACCCAGGGCGTTAGGGGCAGAGCAGGAGATGCTGAGATAAAGCATGTTTGCGCTCAGAGCAGACGCACTTCTTCCTCGGCCGAGCCCCCGCTATGGGCTGTCGGGTCGACCGCGTCTCCAGCTGAGCTGCCCCTGGGGCTCATTGCCGCTGTCGCGAAGTTACCACAGGGCAGACCGAGAACCCCTTCCCCGCTGGGCATCCATCCCTCTGGTCCCTCACGTGTTCCGTCCGCAGCTCACAGCCTGGGGCTCCTCCTCCGTGTGCGGGCTTCATGACCTGTGCCCCGCAGGGCGGGCGGCTACTGCCCAGACCTGGGGTGGGACCCGGGTGGGGCCGGGGGCTGGTTCTCGGCCCCTCCGTCTAGTGTCCGTGTCCAGCGGGCTCCAACGCCTCTCCTGTCGGGGCGGGGTTTCCTCCGGGCTCCCATCCCCTTCACACCCGGCAGCCAAACTTCGCTGCACGCCCACCCGTGTCTTAGCTGGGGGAGCGTGCCCTGCCCTCTCTCTCCTGAGGTAGACTTCAAGGCTCCATGGGGGGCGGGGAGAGATCTGCTTTTCTCTCTCCTCTGTGGAGGTAGTGGGCCTTCTCCTGGCTCGGGTGGGGCTGTGGTGGGTTCCCTGTCCCGCCCACCGTGGTCGAAGCCTGTCTCTTCACGTGAGAGGCAGGTCTGGGATTTCGCCCACACTCGTCCATGAGGTGGACTGCTGTGCGTCTTCTGTCCCCCCGAGTCTTTCTTGGAGCCCCTCACAGGGGAAACGCGCTGGGCAGGAGCTCTGTGCCTGGGGCTCCCGGGGACTTAAAGTCCTCACCGTAGCCCGCACTCCATCCCTAAGAGGACTGAAATTCCAGCTTCTTTCTTCTTCCTCGCCGTCCCGGCGTCTGCCTCTCTTCCCCACATGCTGCCGCCGAGAAGGATGCCGCCAGCACGTCTGGGCCACTCCGGAGAGGCGGGTGGGCCCTGGGGATGCGGTTTACCCGGCGGCCCGGTGACCTCCGCTCGGGACAGTGTGTGACTTGCCACTTACCCGGGTGTCCTCCCTGTGAGCCTGGACGCGGAAGGACATTGAAGATTTCTACATTCTACACGGATGCAGAACTCCGGGAAGGGAATAAAAATGGTGCGCCTATTTTTAAGCTCTGAAATTCAAGCAGCAGGGACTAGGCTGGGACCTGGAAACCGTGCACCCAGGGTACTGACACCCTGTTGTCCTGCGTGTCCCCAAACCCAGCCCCTTCTTGGCCCATGTACTGACCGCGCCCTCCCTTCTCGGGCTCCTAAGAAGGAGAGAACGTTAGTAGGGTTGGCGTTGTTGGGCAAATTGATACGAACAAAGAATATGCTTATAATAGGTTTTTTAATTTAAAAAGCTCCTCTTCTTGGCAGCGCCCGTTCGTTCGCTGCTCTGGGGGAATGCCGTGGGAGTTGACTTTTCGGGGAGAACAGAGTCTTGTCATGAAACTTTCTCGGCGCACACAGGAAAAGAGGCGATGGGTTTGCTCGGCAAACACATGGCAGTCTTCAGCGATGACACCGTCCCAGAGAGTAGGTGAGTGGTGCCGTTACACAATGGTGGTTAGGTAACTGCTTGCAGATAACCCGTGTTCCTGTCTCTGGAAGACATTACTGTGCTCCGGGAAAATGTGGGCTGTCTGATACTTATTTTGTGTAAATGTTGCACTTCCTGCCCATTATACTATTTCACACCAGCGAGACGGCAAATACACCACGAGCGAAATTCAAATGAGAGCCTCGGCGGGCGTGTCGACCGAGGGTCCCGGGGGCTCCCTCGTGGGTGGGAGCGGAGTCCAGCCGGACACCCGGGCGGCGAGACCGTCCTGCGTGAGCGGCTCCCGCTGCGTCCCGGCGGCAGGGTGGTCTTGGGAAGTCTGAGGAAGGGGGGACGGGGTAATGCCTATGGGAGAAGCGCTGAGTGTGTGCGCTTCCAGAGGTTCAGTGGAACCTCCGTATTTCAACCTTTACTTAAGGGCGCAGCCTGGACCTGTGGACTCCAGGGACAACGCGACAGAGTGCCCCTCTGGAGCCGTGGTGACTGTTTTCCTTATGTCCCCCCCATCCCTCCCCCCAGCCCAGTCCCGGGATCCGGCCCCACCTTCCCAGGGGTGTTTCTGCCCCCCTCCCTCATCGGGTCAGGGACGCCCACGCCCGCCGGGCCTGGCCGGGAGCCAAGAGGTGTGTCCACTCTCCGCTACCTCGTTCCTCGGCGGCCGTGCGGCGGCGCTGCGTGCCGGCCCGCCTTTCTCCCCTTCCCGCCCGCGGTCCTGCTCCCCTCTGCCCCGAGTTCACACCGCCGCTCCTTGCCACCTGCAGAGGGCGCGGCCCCCGACCCGGTCGCCTTCCCCACCCCTCTGAGGTGACAGCTCCGGTGTTCCAGTGGCCGAGGACAGAGCAGTGGCACTCTCGGAAGTCTCCGATGAGGTCAGCAGTGCGTTCTGGCCCTTCCCAGGGCCCGGGGGGGCAGGCGCTGTGGAGCGTCAGGGCAGAAGGCACTGCCCGCCCCGGAGCACCCCTGGGACCTCGGGGGCCCGGCCCCGTCCTGGACCAAGTGTTTCCGAGTCCCCTCTGTCTCTCCGAGACTCCTGGCCGTGCCCGACCGGCTCGGGAGTCATCCCTTCCTTTCCCCGGTCCCCAGTCCCCGCCCTCGGAACCATCCCGGGTTCCCAGTGGCTTCCAGGAGAGTGGCACTTGGGTGACTCCTGAAGGCACCTTGGCCCAGGACAGAAGCCGAAGCCACTTTCTCCTCCTGTCCCCTGTCCCTGCCCCTGACACATCCCCGTGGCTGCTGCTGCCTCTGCGGCACTGACGCCATCGCTAGCAACGGATGTCACCTAGGCCTCCCTGGCCGCTCCGAGTCTTTCCTGTGAGGCCTCCTTCACTGCCCCCGGGTCACCAGGTTACGTGTGTCCACCTAGGAGGCCTCTGCCACCGGTCCGTCCATCCGTCTGCCGGTCCCTTCCTCGCTGAGGTGACTGCCGCAGCTTCCTAGCAGCTGGTCCTGCTCCGGGTCCCCCCACCCCTGCTCCCCAGGCCACCTTCCAACCACCCACTAACCCCTGCCGGGGCGCACGAGGCCCTTCACAGGCTTTGCCCGCCCCCACTTCTCTGTGCCGCGCAGCTGCCGCGCCCCATTCTCCCCACGCGCCCCGTTGTCCCCATGCACCCCACTGAGACCCTGTCCCCGAGACACTTCGTTTCCTGGCCTTGAAAGCCCCGACCTTCCATGTAATACCCTGTTAAATGCCCGCCCCTTCCTCCACGCGGGCACCTCTGACTGCCCATGGCGGCCACTGCTTTCTTCTTCGGTGGGGGCCAGGGACCCCGAGGACACACCTGCGGTGGGAATCCATCACAGAGCCCTACGGTTTCTCGCGTGGGCCGGGAAGGTGCCTGGGGCAGGGACTGTGTCGTGCTCACCTGGGCGCACTTGGTTCCTTCCTCGGTGCTGGGAAATCCAGGTCCTCCAGTATCTGGAGTGCGAACCGGGAGATCAAAGGCCCGAGGAGGGGGCTGGCGGTTGCAGGGGAGGAGCTGGTGGTCGGTGTGGGGAGAAGGTGCTAGAACGGATGGGTGGAGGAGGTGTTTGTTTACTTGTTTTTGAAAACGACCCCTTGCGAGAAGGGGTCGCAAAAAGGAAAACAACGGCCCCCAACCAGCCGCCTTTTCTCTATTATCCTCCCAACCCCCCCCCCCCCCCCCCCCCCCCGCCGGGGGAAGGTGCCCAGATAGGTTTAGAAGGGGTCGCACGTTTCGCCGTGAAGTTCGTGATTCTGGGGCAAATCTGAGGGTTTTGCACCGCCTGCACTTCCCCTCCTGGCGCACGGCTGGAGGACGACACTCCGCACGCAGGCCCTCGGGGCCGCCGCCGTTCCAAGTTCCCGGACACCGTCTCCAGCGCAGCCGGAGTCGGGGACACGCAGGACACGATGTCGCTCTTCAGGGGGCGAGGGAATCCGCACAAACGCAGCCCGTGTCTGCCACCGCCCGGGCGGCTGGCGCGCGGCCGGCGGCTGGCGGAGAACCTCCGCTCGGGGCCCGCGTGGGGCGGGGAGCGACTCCGCGCCAAGGCGGGCGCCAGGCGGGCGGCTGAGTCCCAGTTCCCCGCGCCACCAGCGAGCGAGCGAGCAAGGGGTCTGAAAAGAAGGACATCCTCGAGCCTGGCTCCTTTTCCTTTCGAGCCCGGCGGCACCTCTGCAGACACAAAAGCCGTACAGAGAAGAGGCTGGTCTGGCATGCGGGCCTGGCCTCCCGCCGGCTCCGCGGGGCTGTCTGTGTGCCCGGCGCTCTCTCCCGTTAGACAGACGAACAAAGCGCCTCGAGGCGCCCCGGGGCGGGGGGGGGGGGGGGGGGGGGGGCGGGGCTCGCCCCACTCTGCTGCCCCCTCCCCTCGCTTCTCGCCTCCTCCCCCTCCACGGAGGCGTTCTGGAGAAAGGAGTCTTCTCAGACCCAGCCTGCCGTGTGCACGGGGTGCCGAGTCAGCTCCCCTGCCCGTCCTTCTCCCTGACGCCACGTCTCCCGGGGGGGGGGGGGTCTGGCGCCCGCCCACCTCCCCTGAAGCAGAAGGATGTGATGGAGGGGGGCACATTTGGGACGACCCCCTGACAGCATCCTCCCGGCCGCACGTCCTCCCAGCTGCCCAGCTGGGTCAGGGACAGAGGCAAAAACCTTCAACTGACCCCTGGCTCCGAGGCCCACACTCGCGTTGACTTCTGCCCCGAGTTCCTCCCGCCGAAGCCCCGGACACGCGCAGGCGGCCGAGCCAGCCAGAGGGGCAGGTGGTCCGGGATCCCGCAACGCCGCTGCCGGAAGGAGTGGGGGACCGGCCTGGCGAATTTGCTGATTCACTCAACGTGACCCAGATGAATTCCTGTGTAAACAAAATTTATGAAGAAGTCTTTGAATGAATCGTATTAAATGAAACATGGGGCCTTTATTTTCCACTTTATTACATTTTCTGAACACCGTGTATTGCAATCATACCGAAGCATTTTGTTTTCGGGCTCCGTAAAAACGTGCCGAGGGTTGAACCTCAAAAGAATTGAAGGGTGAGTTCGTACACGAACAAAAAGCCAGCGGCGTTTATCCAAAGTTTGTTTAACTACCCTAACCTCTTGGGCCTGTGAAAATTCAACTGAAAATCATTGAGAAGAGGCCCTCCCGGGAGACCCCTTGGCACCGCTGCTTCTGCTTGGATCAGAAACGCCCTGAGAGCGTCTTTTTTTTTTTTTTTTAACTTGCAACATTTCAACACTCTTCGCTCCCTGTGCAGAGGGGGGAGAGAGCACAGGGAAAAGAAAAGCATGCGAGAAAAACACGGTTGAACTTTTCTTAACCCAGAAGTTATTGCAGCTTTTACATGAGGTTTCAAGCCAGAACATCCCGGGGCGGGGCCCCCCCATCCCGGGGTCTCCTGGCCCAGGGTCTGGTAGAGGGTGGGCCCTCTGGACCCAGCCCAGAGCAGCGGACAGCAGAGCACCGGCTCTGGTCTCAGCCCCACCTGGCCTCCCCCTCCGGGGTGTGACCGAACTGGAAATTACAAATGTATCCAGCCTGACCGGTGTTGTGTCGGTGGAACAGCAAGCCTCCCTTTAGAAGGAGAGGGTGGGTGGGCGGACTGACTGCCCTGGTAGGTCTACGGAGAGGGGCAGAGACCCGCGGCCTCCTGGGCTGAGCTGGGGGGACAGGGGGGTGCAGGGGAAGTGCGGGGGGGTTGCCAACGGGCACGGAATTCTTCCCAGGGTTAAGAAAATATTCTAAAATGGATTGTGGCGGGGATTGCCCAACTCTGTAAATATATCAGAGACCATTAAATTGTACCCTTCACACGGGTGAATTATGTGGAATGTGAATTATATCTCAATAAAGCCATTATGTTGAGCAAAGTAACCGCAGTCCTCTCCTCGGCTCTGGACCCGTGCCCTCGGAGACGTGACCTCGCGGCTCTTCCCACCGAGTAGACGGGTCTGTTTCGCTGCCCCTCTCCCCCGCCGCCGTGGGCTCTGGGCACCCCCCGTGACCCTGCCTGGCCCCGGAACATGACGAGTGTGGCAGCGTGCCAGCTCCGAGCCTGTGTTCCCTAGAGACCTGGCGTGCGCCTGCTCGCTTCCCGGCCTCGCTGTCTTCGGGGTGAAAACCAGCCCGGGGCTGGCTCCCAGAGGGGTGGACACCGTGTGCCTGAGCTGCGCCAGCCCTGCCCACCTGCCCGCCGCCTTCAGGTGTGCGCGTGCACCTGCCCAGCTCGGGTCAGCGGCTGAGCCTCCCAGGGGCCCAGAGGCTCACGGGGCCTGACAAGGGGCTGCTGTTCTGTGCTGGGCGTGGGGCTCTCTGTCCTGCAGCAGCACCTGGTGCATCCCCCCGGCGCTCACGCACGGAGGAGGCAGAAGCACGGAAGAGGAAGAGGAGCGGGAGGAGAACATCACTCGGCTTTCCCGCCGGCCCGTCACTTCCCTGGGGTGTGGTCTGAGCGGGGCTTTCCGGTTCTCCCGTCTTTCCCGCCCACCCTCCCTGAACTGGGGATGGGACTTGCCCTGGGCCAGGGGAGAGCTGGTGACCGTTAGTGTCCTCAGGCGGCGTGCGTGTTACACCGACGGTTCAGGACCCTCCGCGGAGGAGAGTTCTGGGCTGGCCGGAGCGCCCTGCCTTCTCCGGTCACCAAGGGGGGCTGGGAGCCAGCGCCATCGCCCCAGTAGGCCCACCTATTATCTGTCCCTCACGAGTCACACCTACAGCGCCCACTGTCGGACATCGGGGGACTGTAAGACATGAAATTAAGGGTCCTGGCTTTCACTCGGGAGACATTGTATGAAAGCCCACCCCCAGGGGGGTGGGGGGGAAGGCAGCAGGAACCTCAATCCCGGTGGGGAGAGCAGGGCCAGGAAACCCGGGGAACGGGAAGGGGGGCGCACCTCTAGCTGCTGAATGATGTTTGAGTCCTGAAGCTGTGTGAGGGGCGAGGTGGCAATGACCGGAACTGAGAGCCAGGGAGACGGGTGGGAGGGGACACCCGTGTGTGTGTGCATGTGACAACGCCCCACGTCAGCGCTGCCCCACGTCAGCGCTGCCCAGCAGAACCTTCCGCGTTGGTCGTGCGGCCAGCAAGGCTTGGAGACGTGCCGGCCTGACCGCGGAGCCCCATCTCAAATCTTACCTACACTCAACTCATTTCAGTTTATACTGAAATAGCCGCCTGGGACCAGCGGCTTGCATCTGGGGTAGCACAGCTCTGTGGAAGCCACGGATGCCCTGGTTCTCTCCACAGCAAACATCATCGGGCCGTTTCCGGAGAGGCTCTGGGTTGTGACTGAGTCCTGGGTAGCTCCCGCGGCCCCAGCCACCCCGGTTCCCCCCGTCTATGGGGGATATGCTTCCTCCTGCTTCGCGAGGCTTGGCACCCACGTGTCCAACAAAAATATACGTCTCATCTCTACCGAGTGCCCGCCACGCACAAGGCGCCCGGCTTGGCAAAACACGACCAAAACCAGAGAAAATGGGGAGGCAATTTCTTTGCCTAAGCTCGGCGGTTCAAAGCTTAAAACGACGCGAAGTGGCTTTGGGAACATTTCGGAGGGAAATGCTTTACAGTGGAAAACGATGCACTCACAACAAACGAGTCAACGCTTTGTGTGCAGAGACGGGCGGGCGAGCTTGAGTCCTATTGTCAGTGGAGACGATGTAATTGTGGCTTAACAAGCAAAATTATTAAGGGGTTTATGAGCTTTCATTCCTACAACCCAGGAAGAAAAGGTCAATAAGGATTCCCTCCTACAAATCTCTACAGAATTTGAATTTAAAATGAACCTCGTTCTACAGGAAGAAAATGTAAAATCAGAAAGACAGGCACCAAACAAAAAGAAAAAGGAAAGAAAACCTCTTGATTTATGTTGACTTGATTATTCTCTAGATGAAAAGCAGCTCGGCATAAAATGGGGACTTTGAGCTTAAACTTTTAAGGAATTCTCCTATTTGCATCAATTTTTAAACAGGCTTTACAACGCATGAACTCGGATGTCTTTTGGCATGGCATAAAATCCATTTGTACAGTTTTTAATTAAAAATGCAGCGTGTGCAATCCCAAAACTAAGGGGAGGGGGTTCGCCGGCTCTGCTGTGAGAGCCCCGGTCACGAAAGTGATGGCAACGCCGTGTCCGGGGAGCCTTCTCCGCGTGCCACAGATGCGCGGTGAGGAACCAGCCCGCAGCCTGGCGAGGGTTCGCATCAGTCGACCATCGGGGACATTTACAGGGGACGAGTTCTGGCCGTGCTCACCACCGGCCTCCCTGCCATTCGCTGTGGGCTCGGGACCAGCCCCAGGAGCTTGCACGGGCGGGCGGGTGGGCGGGCTCCGAAAGGGGGGACTGCGTCAGCCTCGCAACCCACAACGCAAACATGGCAGTTTGCTGTGGAGGGGCCCTGGCACCCAGAGGAACACAGAAACTCCTAATGCGGGTTTTAATATTTAAAGTTCCCAGCACCATTGTTGAGAATGTTGAGATGCTGTCATGTCGAACTGATTAAAGTTACATTGGGAATAATGGATGAGGTGTAATGTACAAACACCCACTTTGTTCCTTTTTTTAAGCATAAACAGGTGTAAGGGGGGCTGTAAAGGGGGCAATTCCTCTGACGCCCCCTTGCAGAGACGGGGAGCGGGGGCAGAAACCCGGGGCCCGTGGGCCCCGTGGGCGATCAGCCCCCAGCCTGGCGACTCGAGTGACTGAGAAAAGTCTTCGGACCTGGCAGGGGGAGACCGCCAGGCTTGAGAGACTGCGGTCACTTCTCCAAGTGCCGAGGGCCCAACTCCGTCCGGATGTACTGCGTGGGCGGCTTCCCGGGTCCTTGTCAGATCGTCTGGGTTCCTCTCCCATCCCCCCGCCGCCGGGTGTAGGTCGCTCACATTTGTCCTCAGACCCAGGCGGGCCAGCCCCTCCAGGTTGCCCCTGCAGCGAGGGAGGCCGGCTGAGACCCCCGTACGCTGGGGCAGGCGTCCCTTCCCGCGTCCCCGCAGATCCGGGGAGCCTTTGCCGGGTGTGGGTGTGGGCAGCTCGCCAGCCCACCTGGCGCCTAGCACACCACAGGGAGGTGCCTGCGGGCCTCCCCCACCCCCGTCCCAACCATACCCAGGGCCACAGGCTGCAGAGGCTCCCTGGGGGAGGTCAAGGTTGGGTGGAGGGGCCCTGGCGCCCAGAGGAAGGCACCTCCACGGCCTCGCCCACCACGCGCTCATCAGCCTCTCCCTTCGCCCAGGGCGAGCTGTGAGTATTACTATTCATAGACTCGGTATTTTAGGAAGCTTCAGACTCACAGGGAAATGACGGGAAAATGCAGAGACTTCCCACCCCCTCCGCAGCCCGCCCCCTCACCCCCCACCGCTTTCCCTACCTGTCACACCTTGCGTCCGCGTGGCCCGTCTGTGAGAACCGGGTTGACACATTCTGATCGCTCGTCTGTCCAGGCCCCTCACGGTGTTGTCCACGCCAAGGGTTCGGACAGAGGCATGTGACCCATATGTGCCATCCTCCCCCCACTCTTCTGTTGCAGTGTCACACAGAGCGGTTCCCCTGCCGCACCAGCTCTCCGTGCTCCCCCTTGTCCTCACTCCCCCTGCCCCCCCAAGAACAGGAAGGGGAGCACGTCATTCCCGTTGAAAGTCACACAGGCAACCGACCCCCCAGCACTCTCCCCTGCCACGCACAAACCTGTTATTCGACTCCACCCCTCCGTCGCCCGGAAGAGGGATAAAAGGTGGCCCGGACCCCTTAGCTGGAACCCTGCAACCTGAGGCTTTGCCTGGCCCCTGCCTGCCTGGGCACACCTGGGCTGGAGCTCGCCTCCCCACGCTCTGGCTGCCCGACCTCGGGAGGATTACCTGCCCTCCATGACGTTACGAAAGACCAACCGCACCCTGGAAGAATCCTCCCCACCCAAACAGCAAGGGGATCCTCATCACACGAAGAAGGGCCTGTCCGAGTTCCTTTCCTTCGCTCGACGAGCGTTAGCGAAGCTCCCACCACGTGCCCGGGCGTCAGCGCCCGAGCCGGAAGATGCTGACGTCTACCTGTTGGCTCAGAAAGTCCACATCCCCCGCCCCTGCGCCCCCTCAACACACAGGCAGAGAATCCGTGCGTGCTCACAGGGTGCTTTCCAGAAAAGCCGTCCCGACGCGAGTGTCTGCACGGCCGTGTTGTCTGCGACGTCACACATTCCACCCAACATCTCAGATCGCTGACGTGTAGTTGTGCAGAACGTCGCGTCCCCGGCGACGGGCTTCCTTTCCGCCCTCAGTGCCTTGACTGTCTGCAGTTTCTTCTCCTGCTCGCTCCTGCGGGGTTCTTGCCGTCGCCTCTGCTTCATGAGCTGGCCTTTGTAAAGAACCACCTTCGGACACCTGGGCGGGCGCTGTGTTTCCGCCACTGTGGCTCCTACCATTACAGTCCTTCCTCTTATTTGCGCTGGGAACCATGTCTCTTAGTAAATGTCCGAGAGGCTCTAAGTTTGCCCCCCGCCGGACCGCTCCGTGCGCACCCCCGGGTGTGTGGACGTGCTTGCCTCGCGCCCCCCCCCCCCCCCCCCGCCCCAGCGTGTCACAGCTCCCACCGCGGCGCTGCGGTTTCCTCCGCAAACAACGGCTGGTTTAGGGAACCTCCTTGCTTTCAAAGTGCGCTTTTTCACTGTTCTTTCATCAAATCCACAGAAAGGTCTTCTTGATCGTTTTGTCTTCATGATGTGAACTCCCCTTTTACCTTCGGTTTTTGTATTTTCTGTATTCACGTTACTGGACCATTTTCACTTAGTGAGTGTTTCCATGGGATGCTTTTCTGCTTCTTTGTGGTGAGTGTTTTTGAGTCATTCTGTGTGGCTGTGTTTCTTACAAGAAGGTTGACTGATTCATAACAGCATTTACTCATGATAATACACCTGCCTGGCTTCCTGCTTTTAATGTGTACGTTTAAACTAGTATCTTTTCTGTAATAAGGAACTCACTGATGACTATGACCATTTCACTTCTCGGGCCCTCTGTACCAACACTTTCCTTTACGTGTTTTCTCTTTTCCGCTTTCTTTAGGGGGTTAAACTTTTTCCATGTCCTCTACCTTGCTCTCTGCTGGTTTGGAAGTTACAGGTCATATTCCTGCTGCTGTGGTCGCCTGTGACTGTTTAAATTTTGTCCAGGAACCGCACGAACGTACGTGTGAGAGGCACCTCCCAGCGCCACCTCGTCCCCGGGGGAGACGGGCTGAGGCTTCCGTGTCGCAGCAACCCCAAGGCGCCCCGCCGCCGCTCCCCCATCCTCCTCCCCGTCAACCTCCTCGGGGTTGTCTAAGGTTCAGTTCACCTTACAAGGCACACGCAATTAATTATTATTTCTCAGAGTCGATAATTAATTAAACGTACCCGTGTATTTCATCAATATCTCCTGCACCCACCTCCCTCCCTCCCCCCACCCCGGGCTTGCTTCCTTCCCGTGGAAGCCGGGTGGCCGGCAGGTTCTTGGCGAGGGTCCCGAGTGGCACCTGGAGCGGTTGTTTACCTGAAAATGTGTTTCCCTCCCCCTTGAGGAGCTTCAGCTGAGAAGGCGTTCCGGGCCCACCGGCGTCTGTCTGCAGAGCTCCTCGCTCGCCCCGCGCCGTGCGCCAGCCCCCCCGCCGGCACCCCGGGGGAGCCCTGCGGCCTCCGCCCGCCACGAGCGAGGTCTGCACCTGGCCGCCGGGCCCTCTTTGAAGTTTTCTTTAGCTTCATTATTTCTCGTCTCCTGAAGTCTTTACGCATCGAGGATTCTATCCACTGATCATTAAGGTCTTTTTCCTGCCCCTCTGATTTTCAAGTTTGGTCGGGAGCAAGCGCTCCCCCACGGAACTGAGCGTGTGCATGACCTGTCTCGGGACCAGGTGTCCGCTGCCGTCTCTCGGAGTCTGGGGTCCGTGGGTCTTGAGGGAGAGAGGCCTTCCCTGCCCCGCCCCGGCTTCCCGCCCTGTCCAGCAGCTTGTCCGGTGTCCCACTGGGCCGGCCTGGTCATTGTGATGAGTGGGGTTGGGTCTGCCTCCCCCCCTCCCGCAGGCCCCAGCTCCCCGGGGTCACGGCTGAGGGCGTCGTCAGCAGCAGCAGCGGCAGCCACCTCCCCAGCCTCCTGGTACAACCGGGGGTGCCCCCTGCCGTCCTTCCCAGCGGGCGCGGCTGTGGCCCAGAGAGCGGTTAGCAGGGACCCCCAGCGGCTCCCACTCTGCCTGGCTCTCTCCGAAAGTAAATTTAAGGAAATCTTTTTTTAAAAGGTAGGGCCTGGGGTTTTCTTAAGTATTTGTTTTCTTTACCTTTTCAGTGTCTCCTTCTGATCATGAAAATAATGTGTGGTCACTAGACAAACACTTGAAAGATACAGAAAAGCACACGGAGGATACAAAAGTGTTTGATCCTTCCCTTTAACAGCTGTGTGCCTGGCACCTGCTACAGATTCTTCATGTGTCATAGTCACATGCAATGACGTGCATCTATCAAATTAAGTTACGTTTGCATCTGTACTTATTTAATGAGCATTAGGTGTGATACATTTAGCTCTTTATTTTGCTTTTTTTCCTCAGGATTCTTTCAGGCCTCGAAAACCACTCTGGAAAGCGCTGTTCGGAGGTGGGCCGTCCCCGCAGCTCAGGGCTGTGTTGCCACTCGCCATTCCCCGCTCCGGGCTGCCGAAGCCGCTTCCGGTTCCGGGGCGTCCGTCCGTCCGTCCGTCACACGCCCCGGGGGATCACTGTGGCTCCCAGTGCCAAGTCTTCCCTCGTTCAGTGGCCTGGACGCTGCTCCCCGGGCCCGGTGCGACAGAGCCCGGGCTGGCGTCCAGTCAGCCTCGGCCCCGGGCAGCCCACGCTCCGTGTCCCCCTGCCGGCGACGGCACCCAGAGCTGCGGAAGGGCAGCTGGCGGGAGCCCCGGGGGCGAGGACAGGGGCCACGGACAAGGAGGCGCACCTGGTTGCCCCGATGGGCCAGGGAGCCTGGCTCTGGGCGCTGCCCGTCAGCTGCGTGCTCAGAGGTGAGCGTGTGCGTGTGGTGCGTGCACTCGTGTGTGTGCACTCGTGTGTGTGTGTGTGTGTGTGTGTGTGTCCCGGCCTGAGAAACCGCCGGTGACGCAAGCTGAGCAAGAAGCAGTGGCCCGCACAGCCCGCGGGACGAAGGCCGCGCACAAAGACGTGAGCGCGGCCCGTGAAATGCACCGGCTGACGGGGCGCGAGCCGGACACGGAGCGTGGCCGCCGAGGCGGGACTCTGTCGAGGAAGGGACACCGTTCGACGTGGCAGCACCCCGTGCCACCTGCGTCCTTGTCACCCCCAAGTGGGGAGGGCGTGTGGAGACAAGGTGTGCAGACAGGGCTATAGAGGGGGACGGTGGAGCGTGGAGCCACACGGGGGACACTCTGCCCACCAGCGGCCGGTGACGATGGCCGGCCAGGGTGGTGGTGGGGGCGGGGGAGGGCAGGGGAGGGGAGGCTGTGCCCTGTACCTTCAGCAAGCAGGGTCCCAGGCCAGGTGGCTTGGAAGAGCTCAGTGAGGGCAGGGAGGGTGCAGGTCTGTGATCTCACCGCCTGGCGGGAGACACAGGGGAAGAGAACACGGGGGGCGGGGGGAGAAAGGGCTTTTGGTGAAAGAGCATGAACTTTGTTGGGACACTTACTTTCGGGGTTCAGGGGAGATACTGGGTAGCATCAGATTGCAGGAGTCCGACATTCAGAGGGGGAGCCAGGCCGGGGCGTCTGCGGCTTTTAGGGTCACAGCCTGAGGTACGGTGGCTGGTCGGGAAAGGGAGGTGAGGAGGGTCGGGGTGGACCCGGAGGAAGTGCTGGGGGAGCAGAGGGGGAGCCTGCACAGGGGGTGGGTGGGGTCCCGGGGCGGGGCAGGGAGAGGCACAAACTGTGTGCACACTTGGGGACAGGGGTCGTGGGTGCCGTGAGCACAAACCGGTGCTGGGAGAGCGAGAGCCAGGCTGGAGCGGGTGGGAGAGGAAGATGAAGAAGCAGCAAAGGGAATGAAGGGAAAACTCCGGGAACCTGTCAGCCAGAGGCAGGCTAGGAGGTTGGATGGAGCCCAGGCCCCCAGCCGGGGTCCACACCCCCCAGCCTAAGCTGTGCCCCCCCAGCCCTGCTGCTGCTGTAGCCAGCATGGACCCCCCCCCTCCCAGGGGGAGAGCAGTAACCGGGATCACCCGTGTGGCTCGGCGATGGCAGCTTCCAGGTGCGGCGGAAGCGGAGGTCACGGTCCAACGAAAGCACTTAATGTTCTGAAATGTTCGAAGTCCTCCTGCTCTCCGACACGGAGTATAATTACACTGACACCATTTAGTCTGCTGCTCGTTAGCCGGGCGCGGGCGGGAGCTGAGTTACGGCCGCCCCTGTCCTTCGAGAGCCTGGCACTCCTCTTGGAGGTAAATCACGCACCACGCGAGCAGGCGCTGCTCTCTCGCGGCAGCCGGGCCAGCTGGCATCCGACGGCACGGCTCGTGCCTCCCGGGCCGGGCGGCAGCTGGAGGGCAGGGCTGAGCGTCCCTTTGTGCGCTGGGGATGGAAGCCCCGGGTGCGCATACAAAGGAATACAAATTAGCGCGGGGTAGAAATGACTCCAGCGCTCTCGGGCATTCCTGGGGGCGGCCCAGCATGTGGGCCGAGGTCGGCACCCCTTGGAGTCTCCTCCTCCAGAGCAGCCCTGGAGCTCCCCCCCGCCCCCCGCCCCCGACGCCCGGGACCGCCGGAGCAGAGCACGCCGCAGCAGCCCAGAGATGCAGGTAGACAGTAAATCCCGAGCACCAATCTGTGAGGGAAGAGAGGACGCACTTGGGCTTCGAGTCGAGACATCTGTCGGGCTCCACCTCATATAATTAACAACTGGAACCAAGCTGGAGGGCGGGGCGCTGGGCGCCCCTCGGGAAGGTGCCCCAGGCTGACCTCGCTCGGCTTCGGGAAGAAGTGCGGAGGGTCGCCTGGGACCAGCGGGGGGTGGAACACCGGCCCCTTGGGGGCGACACTCGCTGTCCTCGACGTCCACTGTGTCCCCGGTCGGTGAGCAAGCCTGGCTGCACGTCTGTGCTCCGCAGTCCGCTCGTCCCCGGATGGGGAGCCCTCACGGCCCCTTCTCCGAGTCTCTCCGGAGACACACGCTTTCGGTTCACTGAGATCCTGCCTGGCCGGGCGTCCTCCCGTCTGATAGGTTCCAAGTCACAGCGTGACACCTGAGCACAGGAGTGACCCTGAGCCACACGTTTCTGCAGCTGAGGAAGCTACTTGAGGAGTACTCGGGAGGTCGGCAAAGGCGACCCCAGCGCGTCCGTGAAGGATCCTGGACTCCCACTCAGGTCCCTGACCCCAGAGGCCAGGCCCCCAAGGGGGTGGCCCTCAAGAAAAAGGCACCCCCAGTCCATCAGGCGCCCTTCTCCTTGTCCGTGGGAGGCTCCCCGCCGTCTTAAGGCAGCGTTCCGGCTTCCCGCGGAGAGCCACCGCGAGAGTGCAAGCCTGGACGGTGTCCTTGCGGCTGCAGCGTTCCTGTGGGTGTGAGACCGTTCAGGGCCGTGGCCTGGGCCCGTGGAGGAAGTGACGGCGGTGCCCCCACAAACAGACACGGCCCCCAGCCGGACTGAGCTGCGCGCTGTCCTCCGGGGCTTGGGGGGAGTCATCCGTTTGTGGGAAGGGGGTCCCCGAGGGCGGCCACGCAGCTTCTGCCCGTCTCCTTCCGCCGACACCCCCCACCTGCCCGGTGAGTCCGGTCGCGGGGCCCTGGAGCGTTTCTGGCTTCTTATTCTGGCCTGCCAGGTGTCCTGTGGATGCTACAGCACAAACACACAGGCACATAAGTCCGTAAGGTGTAAAGAAACACACGCGTGTACTTCCCATGTGAAATTTACCTCCTTCACGATCGCAGCCTTCTGTAGTTCCAGCTGATGCGCAACGGGAGATGGGCATCGCGCTCGGGCGACGTTCTCAGTGTCCTTGGGTGTCGTGGTGGAACTCTGCTGCGCCTGCCTGTCTGTGGACCCCCACACCCGGGCCCCCGTGCTCCGGCCGCCCTCTCCTCGGGGAGCTGACCTGTCCTCGGTTTCAACGAGGGTCGGTGGAGCCAGGTGCCAAGGTCTCCGCTCCCCGAGCTGCAGGCCCGGCCCTCCGGGCCTCGGGCACGTGCATCTGGGTGAGAGCCCTGAGGGGCCTCACAGGCTGCCCCCTCGCCGGGCCAGGGGCCTTGCAGCCCACCCGGGCCTGCTCCTTGCGGCTCTCCTCACTGTCTTCCATCTCTCTTAGCCTCTGTTTTTTTTCTTTTCACTGCCTACATATTATTGACCAACGAACACCCACCCAGTGAGCACCCGCAGGTAGGTGAGTCGTCCACAGAGCGGGCTCTCTCACTCACCCCCAGAACTGTGCCCCTTGCTCAACAGGGTTACCACACGCCTGTCCCCACCGTCCGACGTCTAGGTCATCCCTGATCTCCCTTCTTCCCCAGGGCCCGGCCTCGGTTACCTCCGCTCTCTGCCCCACCTGCGCTCCCAGCCTGAGCTGCGCAGCCTCCTGCCTGCCCACGCCGGGCCTCTCACCTGCTCCGTCTCCTCCTGCCCCACCTCCACACCGCCACAGGTGTCCACTAACGAAACGTGTGCAGGCTGTGGGTGGCACCTTGCTGCCTCCAGGGGAGCATGGCCCGGTCCTCAGCACGGTCCCTCACCTTCCCTGACCCGCTGTCTCTCTGTTTCCCCATCCTCACCGCTGGCCACAGGCTGCTTTCCACACCGCCCCGCCGTCCCAGGAGCTGGCTCTGGCTCTGGCTCCGGTGGGCCGCCTGCTGCCAGCTCAACCCTGCTCGTGGCGCACAGCCGTGACGAGGGCACCCGCCGCCCAGCAGCCCTTCTCTGTGAGCTGAGCGCTTCTGTGCATCGCTTCACCTGCCGCACTGCACGGTGGCATTTCCTCCCACCCCCATGGCTTTACCTGCCGCACTGCACGGTGGCATTTCCTCCCACCCCCGTCTCTTCGGCAGACAGTGGGGGGCCTCGGGGTGGAGTCGTCACCGCCCCGGCGTCTCAGGGCCCAAACCGGCGCCCCGCCTACAGGAGGTACCCGTGACATTCAGGGATGAGTGAATGCATGCATGCATGCGCGCGTGCAGGGGTGTCAGTCCAGACGCCTGACCCCGGCGACCAGAGCCTCGCCAAGCTGGTGGTGGCTGCTGGCGTTCCTGGCTCCTCTCCGGCTGCTCTCCAAGCTCCTCCCACGCGGCCAGGGACGGCACGGGAGGGCCGGCCCCTCTCCCAGTTTCCCCTCCAGTGACCGTGTCCGCGGCCGCGGCTCTGACTTCCACCTGCTCTCGGACGGGCCTCGGAGGCGCGTCTCCAGCCGCACGTCTCGGCCGAGACAGGACCCACATCTGTCCAGCCAGCTGCCCACGCGGAGCCCGCGGCGGCGCCGACAAGCCCACGCGCCTCACCCCTGACCCGTCCGCCTGCGGCTCCCTTTCCCGGGAACCGGTGCCACCATCTGCTCCTGGGAACAAGCAGGAGCAGGAGTCGTTCTGAGCCCCTCTCTCCGAGTCCCCCCTCGCCCATCTCCAGGCTGTCACCACCCCTGGGGTTGCTTGCCTCTCGGTCGCTCGGCCCATAGATATTTCTCAGACACCAGTTACAGCTGGGCTGTGCTCCGGGCTGGGGCCTCGGGGGCGGCGAGACGAGCAAGCCCCCTCATGCCTTGCAGTTCACGCGAGGGAGAGGCCGGTCGGCGAATGTGCACACAACCGTGTAGTCATAAACACGGCACATGCGTGGAATGTGGCCACGGCTGGAGGGAAAGGGCGGTGAGGTCGGAGTGGTACCAGTCCACCCACTCCCCACTCCCCTTGTCTTTGCTATTCATTTAAAAACCTGGTTATATTTAGGTCAGCAACGTGTTTAACCAGAAACACAGCAACGAAATAAAAAATAACCTTAGTTTCCGGCCCCCTGCCCTGAGGGCGGTCACAGGACACAGTTCTGCCGAAAGAGACTTGCGCGTTGGTGAACAGGGGTGTCCGGAGCGCTCGCTCTCCCGGTCTGGGTGCCTTCCCATTCCTTCTCGTGATCCAGCGTCCCCCCTGTTCCCGTGTGGACGGAGGCTCCGAGTGGGGCCGCCGTGGGGAGCGGGAGGGGCCGTGCGTGGGGGTCTCGCTAAGGGGCCCAGCGGAGAAGGGGGAACAAGGCCCAGACGCGGGCTTCCGGGGAACCAGAGCCCGGGCACCGGCCTGGGATGGAGGGCTCCCCTCGCCTCGCCTCGTGAGCGGAACGCACCCCACTTCTCTCAGCTGAGCCTCTGGGCAGGGCCGTCCTGCACCAGCATCCCGCATGGACGTGAGACCCATCACCATGTCCCCTCCGCCCCGTGGCCGTGTCCCCTCTACCTCGTGGCTGTGTCCCGTCCGTACCACCGGACCTGCCAGTGCCTCCTGGCTGGCCACCCAGCCTCCACGCTGGAATCCGGCGATCTCTCCGCCACACCTCTGTCAGAACGGCTGCTTCAGAGCGCAAACGTGACTGATCTCTGTGACCTCTGCTGTCATGACCTCGAAGACAGGGCTCCTCGCAGAGCAGCGAGGTGGGCAGGACCCGCCAGCCGTCACGGTGCTCCGTCTCCGTCTCCCCCTCCCCAGCCCTCCCACTGGCCGAGTCTCCACATCCGGCCCCCTCTCCCCGAAGTCCGACCCTCTCTCAGCCCTCCTTTAGACCTTGGCTTTGCGGCCCGGCCCCACCCCCGCCCCCGGGAGACTTCCCTGGTCTCGTGGCCTGGGTTCTGCTTCCCCGCGCCCCTCCCAGACAGAGCCCGTGGGCAGGGGAGTTGGCGTGTGTCTGTGTGACTCTCCGGTCGTCGGAGTGTGGGGCTCTCTTTGTCTCGTGTTGTAATGCCAGGCCCAGCACAGTGGCCCCTCGCCCGGAATATTAGCGGTACGACTGGGGGGGCACTTACATCGATGCTCCAGTTCTTCTCCCTTCGTCATTCCCTTCGTCGCTCGTTCCCCCCCTCCCTCTGGGGACCTACAGCTCATCCTCCTCTACGGCTGGGGGAATCCGTAGAAAGCATTCCAGCAAGGGAGACGTCGCCACGCAGCCACGCAGCCACGCCGTCGGAGCAGGCTCCAACAGGGGGAGCCTTCTATGGAACCGGCTGCCGCCTCTGCTTTGAGTCCATCCTCTCTGGGCGAAATCAGATCTTTGAGCTTTTGCGTTTCTGTGATCCCCGGCCCACAGGCTCTCCTGCAGGCTGTAGAGGCAGTCGGGAAAGGTCTAGAGAAACACGCGGCCCCCTCTACCCGGGCCACGATGGTGAGCCCAGGCTTCGCGCGCTCGGTCCTGCACGCCGAACACGTTGGAAGCCCAGCGCCGCCAAAGCGTTTCAACGACAAGAGGACGGTGGCTCGGAAGCACCGCGGTTTCCCGCAGCCGGGGGAAGCCACGGGGGCATTGGCCTAGAATCTGGTCCTCAACTCAGTGTGCTGACACCCCAACATTCCTCTCCCCGTGATGGACGTGTCTCTAAGGAATGTCATGACTAGCACGTGGCAATTCTAGGTGTTCACGCAAAAATCTCTTTTTGTTGTATCCTTCTGGAAGATAGTAAGTTTTTTTTGCTTCTTCATGCGCTTACTCCTTTGTTCATTGTATAAAGTAATCACTGGTTTATCGGAAAACGAGCTTCCCCCCCGTGGTACCTGTGCTCCGTCAGTCAGAACCCTTTTACAATGACCCTGGCCCGGCACTCGGAGGACAAAGGCCACCACTGTGTGCCCCTGACTCTTCGTGGCTCCTCTCCGTGCTCCTGACTCCGTGAGAGGCCCTTTCACGCGACGGAAACCCGAGTCGCAGGACCCCGGGCGGGAGGGGGGCAGTCCGGCCACCCGTCGCCACGGCCCCGCTCCGCCTGCGGGTGCCATGGAGACGCGGCTGCCATCTTGCGCCTGCCCGGGTCCCCGCCGCCGGGGCCGGTTGGAGCGGCTCACTGTGCTTCCCCAATGAGTTCTGACTACTCGCCGTCAACCGCATGACAGGGTCTAACAAATACGAGCACTCTGCCAGGTTCAATAAACACCCTCTTCAGGGTAATGGTCCTTAATGAGGACACCAGCCATCAGGGCGGTTGGAAACACACTGTAATTATGAGCGGGCAAGGGTGTCTGGAGAGAGACCTGCGAGCGAACGTGAGGACGGGGGCCACGTGGGGGAGGGGAGCGCGCGAAAAAAAATCGCCTTCGCTCTAAACTTGGTGCCGGTGGGAGGAAAAAAAATAACTCGAGGTTTAGGGATTATTCCCAAACCAACGTCAACAATGGGTCTAGGGGCCGAGGGGTTACCCAGCCATTGATGTCACCCATGGCAAATTGCATGTATCTATAATTAAGTCAAGGAGGGAACGGGAAGCTTGCTAGACGGGGCACTGGGCTAAATTGGATCCATGACACGGGCCGGGAGCGCCTTCCATCAGAATAACCCTGTAGGGTCTGCCCCGAGTGTCACGGGCGTTTCCGTCACAGTGGCGGAGACAGCCTCTGCCCCCGAGGAGCTAGGAGTATTACGGCTGTCTGTGCCGGGCTCGTCTCCCCAATTACAAGAGCCAGAGTGTGCGGCGCCGCCTGGAAGGTACAGAGACCGGGTCTGCCCCAGCTCGGAGCGGGGTGAGACCACTTTGGGGCGGGAGGGGCGGGTGCGGGGCCTCGGACGAGGCCGCGTGTCATCCCGTGTAATCACCGAGGGCTCATTTGTTGGGCGCGCGCTCCGCCCGGGCTGGCCCTGGAGACTCGGAGGTGGCGGAGACAGGGCCCTGCCCGGACGATGACAAGGTGGCGCGAGGGGCACTTAATAGACAGGTCCTGGGAGACGGGGAGGGTTTTGACAGGTGAGCGCGGGCGGGGGAAGGGCACCCTGTAAATGGACACAGGCCGAGTGTCTGGGACGAGCACAGCACGGCCATTTAGGAGGCTGTCAGTATTGAAAAAGGAGCGTGACTTTTATTGAGCACCTACTGTGTACCAAGCTTTGCGTGTTTCCCTCGCTAATGTGCACAAGAACGCTCTGAGGTGGGACTTGTGTTCAGCACGATGCTATAGAGGCGGGAAGGGAGGCTGGGGAACTTACTTCATCCAAATCCACAGGCCAGTGAGGGGCGGGGGCATCCACACTCCGATCTTTCTCCTCCCCCCACAAGCTGCCTAGGACGTAGAGTCCATATAAGGAAGAAGGCCGGGGGCCGACAAGGACCTGAGGCGCTGGGCTACTGAGACCTTGAACGGCAGCTGAGGAAACTGTTCTCTGACTGTGAACGTGAGCCCGGTCCCACGAGTGAAGGGCTCGGTAGAAAGACGAATCGGATAGAAGTGACAGTGATGGATGGGAGAGGGGTGCTGGGGCGGGCAGGTGGGGGTTGGCCGAGGGGAGTTGAGGGGCTGGGTGAGGGACGCCCGAAGTGCTTCCAGACCAGGGGCTGCAGTGGGCTGGGGAATGTGGGAGGGGGAGGCACTGATGTGGGGACATGGTGAGACCCCCGTGGAGGACACTACATCGGGGACCTCCTTCTTTTCTGCAGTCCAGTTAAGGGAGGCCTCTTGAGTCAGGAGAGTAAAATGGTAACCCCCCACCCCGCCCAGGAGGGGGCTGCCCTCCCCCCTCACCTGCCTTCAAACGGTCGTTTCTAACTCAAGCCTAAACACAGGAAGGCCTGTCCCTAAAGTGTCCAGCCATGCACTAGGAAAAATAGAGACATTTATTCAAGATACAAGAAATACTGTACACAGGACAATGACGCCCAGTCCCCTTCAAAGGAAGCGCCCTGGGGCCTTGCACCCTTCTCTGCTCTTTGCCGCCTGCAGCCCGTACACGTTCGCCATTCTCAGGTGCGCTGCTCGTCTCAGGCCTTCTAGAATGTGGGTCGTTTTCAGCAGATACTCAACCATCTTCGAGGCATTTGCCCCACATTTTTATTTGCGCTGCACTCACCCCATCGTCCCCAAAAGCTTCTGAATCTTCCCAGTACTTCCCATGAGGAATGTCCGGGCTCAGCGCAAAATCGGATGCTCTGCTCACTCCGTCATCTTGAATGTGACGGCCCCACAGCACTCACGCTCGCTCCATGGCGTCTGCCGCCCCCACTGACCAGTACAGTGAGGTCGTCATTGTTCACACATGTGCACATTCCAGTCCACGCTCCTTGGCCGCCAGGTGACATCGGTGTTGCACAAACACAATATAGTGTCCTCACTATATTAACAATGGCTGGACTGTTTCTGGACAGACCTTGTAGAGGCAGCTGAAAATTAAAACGAGTGAACAGATTCACGCCCTTCACGATGGGCAGGGAGAAGCCAGGCCTTCGTGGGGGCCTGGAGCTGCCGCCACTTCTGAGGCGTCCGCACTGCGACTCTCACACTGCCGTGGGGACTTCCCGGGCCTCGCACGGTGCCCAGGCACGTGAGGGCCCCCAAACTCAAGGCTGCCCTGGACGGTGAACCTCTCTCCGGTTGTGGGTGTGCCCTATGGAGGCTTCTACACCAGGGCCAGACGGAGAGAGGCCGGACCAGGCTTCCTCCGCAACCTCCTGCAGGAACTATGATTTTCCAGCAGAATCTACCACAGACGGCTCCCGGCCTTGTGCCTGAATTGTCCACAGAACGATCCCGAGTTGGCACCCCTTCCGCTCCCGGTGTTCCGGGGCCTCCTTCCCACACGGTGTGTGAGCAGGCATCAGCAACGCACATTCATGTCCATCAAAGCCGAGCATAACCGGGGGAGTAAACCTGCTATAGAAAATGTTGTGGAGTGTATGCCAGGCTCCAACGGGAAGCAGAGAGAGTCCCTCTTTGGGCAGTGGGGGGGAGGCAGAGGCAGGACTGATCGGCAGGGAGCTGCCACTTGGTTCGGGCCTCGCAGCCCCGCCCCCAGAAACGGGCCCCCCCCACCCGCCCTGCCCTGGGCTGGTTGGTTACCTTCGTGCTTTTGCAGAGCTCAGACCAAACACCCCGCCGTGCAGACGTCAGACAAAGCCATTGAGTTAAACCGTGATATTTTTCTAAACACAGACATTTGAGATAAAAATGTGAATGGTAACAATAGTTTGGAAAAAAACAAAGCAAGAATATTAGCCATCCAAGACCGCAGCCTTTACAATTCGGGTGACTACTAATACAGGAGACAGTGACAGGAGATACTCCATTGCAACATGCCTGTGCCAAGGCGGCAAAGGTCATCTGGCGAAAGGTCGTGAGGAGAGACTCCCCTTTCCAACCACATGCTGGTTTGGCATTAAAATCCGTGTATTTCTGGGGGAGGTACGTGGGTATCTGAAAACGGGGGTGTCTTCTGAGGGTCTCTCGGCCTCATGCTGCGGAAGGAGCTGCTTCTTGGCGGAGTGCTCCCACCGAGCTGACCCACGGTGCCACGAAATCTTTAACGTATCGATTTTTTTTTTAGAGTGAGTTGTTTCTCATTGAAAGCGGATCAGTTGTCAGCCTCTTTTACTTGGGGATTCTGCAGATGATTTTCATTATAGTCGCGCTGGGAAATTAATTCCTCGTTTCATTCTCCTGCAGAAAGGATTCTTCTATTGGGTGAACCTGGCTATTTCTCTTAATTATTTCTGACGTCACACTGACCGGGACTGTTTGTCACTACATTAAAGAGCGAAACACGTCTGCAAAAACAAGCAAACTGAATTAATACAGAGTGAAATCGCACGTGCATCACCGTGCCCCAGGCTACCAGAGAAACCAGACCGAGAAGGAGAATGCTCACGTCCTTTTTTCAAAGAGGTTTAATTATCAGGACTTCCGGAAAAGCTGGTGATGTGCCCGCCCCACCCCTGAAGAGGCAGAGATCGGTTCCTTTCTGAAGCAGACGCCCAGAACTCAACGTCGGGAGCAATTAAAAAATGGCGGTCTTTTCTAAATTACTCCCAGAAGAAATCTTGGAAATCTTTCATTTTCGTCATTTCGGCCCAGTGAACCGGAAAGCCATTGTGAAGGAACAGAAATACTGGAGAGAAAATTGAAATGCAACAGTAATTAACAGGGTGAATATCTCAAAATAAAAACGAATCGGAAAGGTAGTGGTCATCGCATGGGCAACGTAAACCGAAAGCATTAAAATTTGACCAAAATCCGATCGAAAGCTCACAGACCGTGCAGGCGGAGGGGACGAAATCGGGCACCGTCTCCCTCGGTTGGGACCGCGAGGCTCTCTGTAGTGTCTCTCGGAATGTTCAGCGGAGGTGTCTTCACGGGGTCACTCCCCTTATTTTTAAAAATGGTCCCCCAGAGCCCTGGCTGGCATAGCTCAGTGGATTGAGCTCAAGCTGCAAACCAAAGCATCGCAGGTTCGATTCCCAGTCAGGGCACATGCCTGGGTTGCAGGCCACGGCCCCCAGCAACCGCACATTGATGTCTCTCTCTCTCTCCCTCCCTTCCCTCTCTAAAAATACATAAATAAAATCTTAAAAAAAAATGGCCCCCTGGTTTTCCAATGTGCCGTCCGGGGAGCGAGGCGCATTTCCCGTTTACTTTGGAATCCACGTTAATGGCCCCCATCTCGGGCCTTCACGTTTCCCTCCTGCGACAGAGGGCGGGGGGGCGCGGGGAGGATGCGGCCATCGCAAACACAGGTTTCCCTCCGGGTCCTCCACTGCTTCACAGACAAATGTTAAAGATTTATTGCACATGAACATCAAACATGGTTTTACTACAGTTCTCGTTTGGATCAAATTGACACATTTTACATTCATTTTGGCCCTAATGAGATTCCTTCACTACACATTATATTCCGGGTGACCCCGTACATTAAATTTGTGGCATGGAACAGACCCATTGATATAACAAAGCCCTATTCTTACTGGCTTCTTAATTTACCAAAGAGAGAAAACAGTTTAGCACAATCATAAATCTTGAACAAATGAATGTGTTAATCAGGACCCAGCCGAGAATACAAATACTGTGAGAGAGTCTGTGTTATGCATGAGGTTCTTCGAGGCGTTGATAGCTAAACTCTTCTGGACTTGGATTATAATCTGAATATTCAACAGTTCGGGCACATTTCATAATTCAAATCGAGGGACTTAGTAAAGACAAGTTATCATCATCTTAACAAGGATGGGAAATGAGATCGGCGATTCATTTTTAAATCATTGCTAACAGGCTCCCAGGATTCAATATTTACTCAGGTGCACGACTATGTATTTTTAAAAAATCGGCCCCATAAAATATGCTTGCTGCTTAATTCTAACGATAAGGGATGCGGCGGAAGCTTGCATCACAGCTGCCAGCACGCTGCTCCTCGAAGAGGCAGGAGGCGACCTTGAACAGAGGTGAGAGGAAACTGGAAAATGTTAATTAAAATTATTAGTGCTGTTTGAGGTGCTTATCTTGTTTACTGCTAAGGTGTTACTCCCTTCTGCGTAATTAGGGGTAATTTTACTCACTTTCAAGTCTGTAATTCTAAATATCACAAAGTTTTATCTTCCAGCCTGAAGTAATTCATTATTGGTTCGCCCGTTGCTGCTTGATGCTTTAATCAATACATGCGTCTTGCACAGGCTGTTATAATTTATCTGGAGGTTTTTTATATCTTTCCGAATGGCAGCCTGTGCACGGTACATGAATTGAAATCCTTTCTTTGCTGGGATTTCAACATCATTCTAGGTTTTTGATGTGGGGAAAGATTTTTACTTGATCTGTCCTTTTATATTTCATCGCATCTGAGGTTTTACAGGCCAGCAATTTGGCAAAATGTGCGTCTCTGAAGTCTGCTCCGCGCGGAAACAAAGAAGCCTGTCACTTCGTCTGCAAATTACAGCTCTGATACAGAAATATTGTAATTATGTATACTTACGCCCCGCAAGAAATAAACCTCGTATAAGTTATTGATGTGTTTTAAATCTAAGCATTCAAGTGAAATGCTTTTAGCAGTTACTAAAATCTGCATGCGCAGCCTAATCTCACATGGAAATTAAATATTGAAGCCGAGATGTGCGGGCCCTGCCCGCGTGACACAATCATCGCATTATATGTGATTGCGATACTTTAAAAATTGATCTTGCTAAACTTTCTGAATTTTCCTGCAAAATCTTCTGTTTCTGAAAACTTTTTCTCGATGGGAAGCAGAGAACGGTGTAAACTTTATTTTTTTCCATTTATAGTCAATTGTGATTTTTTTTTTTCTGTTCAGGATACTGAGAAAGACCCGGAAGGCTAATTTTCTCTCCATGTATTTCTGTGAAGTAGTGACAAGGTTAAGGCACACCCCGGTACATGATTTTAATTAAACTGCAACCGTACCGTGTTTATAGCACTACTATAAAAGGGCATCTATAATTGATTACTATTTTTTAGCTCTGTGATTTTTTCTCAAGATTTGGCTGTTTGGAAACCACCCTTTAAAGAAAAAGCCAGTGTCATTTATATAATGCGCATCCTTGTTTTCCCTCAGAAACTTGGGCAAAACAGTGCTTGTTATACATGGCAACATGCGTAATTCTGAGGGTGATGGGAGCCGTCGCACGGACTCTTGGAAGGCACCCCATTGTGTAGACAAGCAGGTGGAACCCCGGAGGTCACGGGCCTTGCTCGAGGTCGCCCAGGCTGGGATCTGAAGCCTCATCTGTGTGACGCCCATGGTGACCCTCCCCCCGACACGGCTCTCTCGTCCCCTTGAGAGACAGCACCAGAGAGAAGGCTCTCTCTCCAGAGCCACGGAGGCTCCGGGGCAGCTTGACTTTTCGCTTGTCCCGCCTGCAGGAGCTCGGACTCCTCCCAACGCCATGGCGACCCGCTGGACACGAGAGAAGCTGACTGGCCGGAAACCAAGTTCATTTCGAACCCGTGCGTGTGTGCTCAGAGCCAAAGGCCACGGGGCTCCGTGGGGTTGTTGGAAGTCTTTTCCCTGAGAAGTTACAAACTATTCCGCAATAGCTGGGTTTTTAATAAACTCTGGGTTGGCCTGCTGCCAGCTCGGGCCCTGCTTATCTCCCTGGCTCGCTGCTGACGGTCCCCTGGGGACTGAGGGAGCTGGGGCGAGACCCCGGACGTGGGAGACAGGGGAAGTTGCCCCGGGAGACACGGATGGCCCGGAGCTTCGGCCACTGGGAGCGTTTGGAGAAGTGGCACTCCGTGACCCGGCCTCGGTCAACTTCCCCTTCTCTCCCCATCCTGGCCCTCGCCGCCGCCCCCGGTCACCACCGCGAGGCTCTTCGGGAAGACCGGGGCGTTGTGTCCCTTCCAGAAAGCTGGCCTTCTGCTCTCTCGCGCCCTCTGAACTCGGTGGAACGTGTCAAGGGCGATGCCGTCCCTCCCGCGGAGAGCACGGAGGCGTTCTCGTGCGTGAGGGGCGGGCCCTGGCACGAGATGGGAGAAGGGAGACTTGGACGGAGCAGCGGGAACTCGGGCTTGGCACCGTCCGGGGACAACCTCCTGCTCCTCAGATAAGGAACAGAGTCGGGACTTACCCAGGGTCGCTGGCCGAGACGGCCGGTTCTGTGACAGGAGACCCGGACTCTCTCCCTAAGCAGGCTCCTCTGCCCATGGTTGCGACACTGCCTCTGCCGGCGGCCCGCCCCTCCGAGGAGCGCCGGGTTCTTACGCCCTCCTGCCCCCCAACTGTTCCCCATGCTGGAAAGCTGTCTCTCCTGTCCCACTCTCCCCTGCTGGGGGACGGCACCCCTGTGTTCTCCTGGCCAGGCCTGCAACCTCGGAGGCACCTGGAATCTTCTCTCGCCCTTCTAGAACTTCTCTCCCACTCCCGCAGCGCGGCCCGGCTGACGCGGGGCGTGTTGGAGTCTCCACCCCGTGCCCCACCCCCGGCCTGGTTCCAGCCGCCCACTCCCCTCCGGACGTCCGGGGAGCCCCTGAAACAGCCTCTCCCTGCACTCCTGACCCCCGACCGTCCCTCCTGCATACCGGGGCCACAGGGACATTTGTGTGACAAGCAGAGTGACCTTTCGGGAACCTGTAAGGCCCCTCTTGTCCCACGACCTCCCCCCGCCACCGTGGCCTCGCAGTCTGATCGTGCCCACCCCTCCGCCGTCCTCAGGGGGCCACGTTCCGGGGTTCAGCCTGCTCCAGCCTCGACGGCCTCCGTGTTGTCCTTGACACACACTGAGTGTCTTCCCCCAACTGAAAGCATTGAGGTGGCACCTCCTGTGCCCCCAAAATTAGCTCTCTCTGGACCTTGCCTGGGCTGGTCCCTCTTATCCCTGTCCCAGACCCAGGCACCTCCTCCAAGGGGCCCTCCCTGGCCATCCGCTCTAAAATCACGCCCCTGCCCTCATGTGTTCGGCTTTTTGGCTGGTTTCGGAAGCCAGTGCTCTTGGGCATTGGCGCCAGCCACTGCCAGGCAGGCGGGCCCGGACGCCCTCGCTGCCCCGGCCCAGGGCCGGGCTGGAGAAATGGCTGCGAAGTAACACCAGTCAGACACCCAGCCAGGCGACTGCACTTCATGCCACAGAATCCTACACTCGTGGTGCTCACCGTGCTGGATTTTTTGTTCTGGACATTCTGCCACGACTTTAAAGTACCTACACAACTAGAATGGATTTGCTTCATTCTCGGTAGTTGTTAGCCCTGGGAAGGTTCACCTCTCCAGCGGTCAGAAGGGGACACAGAGCCGCGGTGACCGGCCCGGTCGCCGGACAGACGGAGTTTGACACAAGCATCCGTTGCTAGGGAGGTAATGAAGTAACACGCCAGGGCAGCTGTGCCGTCTCCGAAACAACACGGTGCTTCCCAACAGGAGAAGACAGACAGACCGAGAGTCTTTCTGTGTCATGTTATACATACGTGTCTTCCCCGAAGTCACGCAAACGCAGGTCAGGCCATGCGGTGCTACTGCAGCTTCATGGTCAGCTCACCCCGAAGCTACCGAGACAGGACGCCTGGCCTCGGGGTTCGAGTTCCGGCTGCCACCTGCACATGGCTGCACACGGCTGCATGCTCCCGTGTCTGGTCACACATCTCCTCCGAGCCGCAGAGCGGGGACTGAATGTCCAGCGTCCTGAAGGAGGAGTCACAGGAGACATCGGGCCGGCAGGCAGGTCAATGGTGGGGAGGAGCCGCCCGTCCTCTGGCCGTCTCTGATCCCCGCGCAGCCGCACTGCCGGAGGCCGGTCGGCCCTGACTTCCCCTCGGTGTCTCCGGAATGCGGCAGGGCAGAGGTGGACAGCTTTTCAGCCATCTGAGCCCTTTGTTCCTACTCGAAGTGTCTTGGGTGGCCGCGTGGAGGGGGCCCCGTGGAGGGAGCCCGCGCAGTCCCAGTGGGCATGAGCGGGAACCAGCGGTGGGTCCCTGCGCCGAGGGGCAAAGGGACACTTCTCCGAAGGAGCTTTTTCACGCTCGTAGCAGTCTTCCCACCCAGAGGCCTGGGGCGCAGGCTCGGATGAGCAAACTGAACCTAAGTGAGGTTGCAGGGGGCGGAGAGGCCTGGGACGCTCTCAGGTTCCCTGAGATCCGGGGGTGTGAGGTCTCCCCCCGCCCGCAGCCCCAGGCGCCGCTGCACGTGGGAGGGAGCCCGAGGCCACCCTGCGTGGAGGGCTCTGCCTCCCGCGAGGTCACTGCACGCGGGCGGAGATCAGGACACCAGCTTCGACATCTGCAGAGACCGCCCAGCCCTCAAGCACTGTTTTCCTTGTGTCTCTGCCTGGGGCGTGGCCGTGCCTGGCCCCGGGAATGCCCGGACACGGTTGGTATTCGCAGAAACTGTTGAGAACCTCTTTATGGAAATGAGAAAAGTAGACTCTGATATGCATGTGAAATCTCAGCTCCGTGGGCATTTGTGATGCTTGAAGAATTGTCTTTCCTTTCAGTCGGCTATTGAGATAACTTTAAATTGTTGTGACATTATTTTCTTCTTCTTCTTCTTCTTCTTCTTCTTCTTCTTCTTCTTCTTCTCCTCCTCCTCCTCTTCCTCCTCCTTCTCCCCCTCCCTCTTCCTTCTCCTCTTCCTCCTCCTCCTTCTCCCTCTTCCTCCCCCTCCTCCTCCTCCTTCTCCTCTTCCTCCCCCTCTTCCTTCCCCCTCCCTCTCCTCCTCCTTCGGCAGGTATTCAGGGCTCCAATCATCCCTGCCTGCCCTCCCCCAGCTCTTGGAGCACCAGCTGAGATGCCAGGACTGCTGTGTGCCAGCCGGAACACTGACTCTGTCTCCCCGGAGCGTCCTGGAGAGGCCGTGGGCCGGTGCAGCTCACGGTGGCTGTCGGGGAGACGCAGCCAAGGGCGGCCTTCTTGTCTCAGAGTAAGGACTCACGGCCCCAGGACAGGGAAGGGTTAAGATCATTGGGGGCAGACGCTCTCGGGCAGAGCAGATTTTCGTGGGCTGGACGTCCCCCCTGGCCTGCGACGTCGGCCGCCACGGGGAGAAGGTGGAGCGGAGCGAGGTCAGGGGGGCACCTCGGGAGGAAGCACAGAGGAGCACCGTAACGCACGTGCGGCTGAGCGGAAAAGCCGGCATCTGCCAGCCTTTTGTTTTCTGCCTCGGTTTTTGGATTCACGGGAGACCGCGTGTGAGCACGTGTGTGTGTGTGTGTGCCTGAGCTCTGGACACCAGAAAGAGGCGGAGAGCGAGCAGGGCCGCTCGGAGGGGGGGCTGGCGGCGCAGGGAGCTTGCAGGGGAGCAGGCGGATGAGCCCCGCGCCCCTCGGAGGGGTGCAGGTGCGGACCACGCACGCCGTCACCTCGGGGTGAGGTTTCGCTTCTTGCATTTTCCACTCGAGCTCACAGCCTAGAAGGCAGCGCCAGCCCTGATTGGACGGATGCCACCCTCTGCCCCCGGGTGGACACACAGAGGCAGGCCGCCCTCTCTCTCCACACCTGTGGCTCCCCGGGCAGAGGTCCCAGGGCACCCCACTGGGACGTGAGCTGGGCCCTGGGGTCAGGTGTGCGGGGTGTGGGGGCACACAGCCGGGTCTCACAGAAGCCCCTCCGGCAGGGGGAGGGGTGTGGGGCTGTGTGCCCACGGGGCGTGTGGTGTGTGACCTCAGGGGCTTGCCCGCTCCTTCCCGCTTGGCCTGTGTGTTCGTAGCTGCGTCACAGTGTTCGAGCTGGCGGCTGGGTTCACGGTGGACACAGTGGCACGCAGCTCACTCAGAGACCATTTTCTGCTCGTCCCCTCGGGACGAGCTGCCCCTCTTTGGGGAGGTACGCTGCCTGTGGAGACGGAGACCCCGACTTTGCAGAGCACAGAGGCTCGGGGGGACCGGAGGCACAGACCCCTGGCCAGTCAGTGAAGCGAGGCCCCGCCCCCATTCATGGTTCACGCCCACGAATTCCCCACCGGGGGTTCTCCGTGGGGGACACAGCAGTGTGTGAGGGCATTTGCGTCGCTGTGTATCTGCTTCTGAGAGAGGGTGCTGCTCCCCTGGGGACCCTCTCCGGCAGCCCCGCCCTCCAGCGCCCCACCGACTGACCACTGCCGTGTGGCCCCGGGTCTGTCCTGCTTGCCAGTTGCTCGGCCATGTGCGGTCAGCCCCTGAGATATCATGCAGGGTCCACGCCAGCGGATAGAACCCCCGTGAACCTCGGGTGGTGGGGCTGCCCCAGGCCCGTGCTCGCGCCTCCTGCTGGGGTCCGACATGGACGGGTGGTCCAGGCAGAGAGGAGCGGACCCAGGGCCCGAATCGCCACCGCCCACAGGGGCACGACAGGGCACTCACCTCACTGGGGGCATCCCAGGGCCCACCCCATGCAAGGGACGAGAAGTGGCTGTTCAAGGTCACAAGGCAATGGGGCATCGGGGTCAGGACTGGGGTCCAGGCTCGGGCCCCACCTCCCAGGCCTTCCTCAGAAAGACCCGCAGGCTCCCGGCCAGTGAGGCGGCGCGCAGCCCTGATGCTGGGAGACGGCGGCCGGCCGTGCCTTCCCACCCCGGCAGCTGGTACCGGGCTGATCTCATTGTGTTCTCACTCTAGCTCCAGGCAGGCCCAATTACAGTCAAATAGGAAAATGAGTGGACACTCCTCGCTGGCTGCCAGACCCCGGGAGGCAGCTAACGTACACGGTCTCTCGTCCCGGCCGTGACCCCGGCCCTGGGGTGGAAGTAGCCCCACTCCCCGGGGGAGAGGACCGAGGTCGGCTGGAGGCGGATTTCCCAGTTCACACCGGTTACGCACGTCAGACGTGGGCCGCGCAAATGAAGATGAATTGCCCTTTGATACCGGCTTTTCCTGCGATGTCATATTGCAACGGGATGCAGCTAATTGCTTATGACTTCCCAGCGACGCCCAAGTGTCACCCACCATAACGCGAGTCACGCACGGTGCTTGCGCCAGGAGAGGGGACTTTAATTGCTCCTCGGAATGAAATGAGAGCTCCAGGTTGTGTTCGTCTTTGCCGTGTGAGGACTGCTGAGAGGAAAGCCCCGCTCCCCACCCCCCAAATAATAAGAAACGCTGTAATCGGAGTTAGCAGTGCAAAACAAGGCCGTGATCACACGCGCGGACTCCAGGACAGCGGTGGTGGGCTTGCAGGCTGCAGCGAGTCACGTACCTCTCCTGATCTCCGTTTCCTTACCTGGGAACCTCAGCTCCTGTCTCTCGGGGTGTTCCAGGAGTTACGTGAAGTGACACGTGCCACAGTATTTGCCTTATTATGCATGTTGGTGGAGGGTGCTTATTTTCATCACATAACTTCCTATGCTGAAGGGTTTCTGCCTTGAATATCTAAAATATTGTATTTGAGCATTTTGATATCATTTTTTAAAGATTTTATTTATTTATTTTTAGAGAGGGAAGGGAGGGAGAAAGAGAGAGAGAGAGAGAAACATCCATGTGTGGTTGCTGGGGGCCGTGGCCTGCAACCCAGGCATGTGCCCTGACTGGGAATCGAACCTGCGATGCTTTGGTTCTCAGCCCGCGCTCAATCCATGGAACTACACCAGCCAGGGCTAATTTTGATGTCATTTAATAGAAGAAAGCACTCCCACCGTTCCTTGTCTCCTAGGAGTGAGGGAGCATTGGAACCACAATGCGAACGTGTATCGGGAGCACACACAGTTTGGGGCGGAGGCTGCAGCCCGGCAGCCCCGTGTTGGGCCCAGCCGGCCCGCGGCCTCTCTCCGTTTACCCCGCGACGCTCTCACACCTGCGGACTGGCGTTACAGAACGAAGAGCTTTCACGTAACGAGCAGATTCCCGGTTCTCTCTCAGAGCAGCTTGTGTCGGTCCGGGTTCTCCGGGGACTCGGGTGCATGTCCTGCTGAGTCGGCTCCGGGGGCATGGAGGCCGGGGGAGGGCGTGGCCTGCTGCTGCCCGCTGCGGCCCCAGAGATTCTGACAGCAGGAGAAGACCCACGTCCCAGCTTCCATGCCCAAGGTCGAGAGCCAGTCTCCTCTCTGCTGTCCATCTGTCTGTCCCGTGTCAGTCCCCGATGGGTTGGCCGAGGCCCACCCACACTGACGAGGGCCACCTGCTGTCTCCGTCTACTGATTCAAACGTCAGTCTTACCCACCCCATCCCCCGCCCAGACACCCCCAGGCTAGCCACTTACCTGGGCGCCCCATGGTCTCTCGGGATGGACACGTGAAATCGACCCTCGTAGGCCGGAAGCCCGGGACACTCGGGGCCCACACCCCCACCTGGTGACAGGCGGGTGGGGCCAGCAGAGCCCCCCCCCCCCGTGTCGTCCCCTGCCCCCTCTAGACCCAGTGGGCTCCACAGTGTGCCTGACCCAGCTCCCCACCAGAGTCTGGGTCCCCGCTCTGAAAATTAGATGTGTTCTATCTTCATGTCAGCTTAACGTAGTGCAATGAAACACATACTGGGACGGTTCAGCTTCCTCCGCCGCTTGCATCTCAAACAAAGAGCTCACCGTGTGTCGGTGAGACCGGGCAGCCCGCCACGGGGCCCGCGCTGGGCTTCCCCAGGCTGGGACGATCCCGTCTGCAAGGGCTGATGCCCTCCCGACACGCTGCTGGGACAATGTGAACCAGCGTCGCCCAGGTTTTTGGGTCACGAGGGCGGGAAAGGGCTGGGGCCGTGTTTGGGACCTTCTCTCTTGTCTTCTCACTCCCGACACGTTTTCTGGGGCCCTGGCCTCTTCAGCGGCACAGGGGTCCCGAGAATGCTGTGGACCGTGCCTCCTTGTGACCCCGGAGACTGCCCAGCAAGTCCGTGAGGTTCCCGGCGCTGCCGCGGGTGCCCAGGCTCCGCCGTCCCCCCGTTCTTCTCCCACAGCCTGGGTGACCGTTCCTCCTCGTCTTCGGCTTCACGATGCCCGCTCGGCCTGCTCCTCTGCCTGGCCGCCGCTGCCGGGGTCTGGCCGAGAGGAAAGCCGGTGACATTGCTGACAGAGGAACGAAGGGACGAGGCAGGGACTCCCCGCTCCAGGGTGGGCAGGGCAGCTGCACGGGGAGCAGAGGGAATGTGCGTGTTAGGGTCACGTCCCCACACTGGAACCTGCTCCGAGTCTGCTTGGACCGTCGTGTCATCCCACCAAACCGTGGCTGAGAGGTTCCTCCCCTCTGGGTCTGGGTTTCCTGTCTGGTCCGTGGGGGGGCTCGTGGGGGAGAGAGGCAGGCGAAGACGTGGGCCCTGTTCTCCGGGGAACCAGAGTCCAGGAGGAGGGTAGGGGGGTGGTGTTGGAGGTGAGTGTGGGAAGGGAATGCAGGGAGCGGGACTAGGAGGTGAGCGAGTGACAAGCACGGGAGGTGAGCCTGCGAGGACAGTCGTCGGGGGAGGGGTCTGCTGGGGAATGCCAGCCCTGGGGGCGCCCCTCGCCCTGCTGGGGCCCCTGGGAGGCTTGGGAACTCGGGGGTGTGTGGGCCGCCCCTGGAGGACGGGACACGGGCTTCTCCTGCTCTCGTCTCCCTGAGCAGCGCACAGGAGGCGGCAAACCGCTGGGGGAGAAACAGGGGAGCGGCCTGTGGCCGTCTCCTGGAGCCCTGGTCTTCAGGAGAACGGGGTGAAGCCCCCCAATCCCCCACCCCCGGGGCTGAAGAGGGCAACCCGGCTCTCTCCCACTTTCAGTGGGAGGGGAGGATCGTCCGCCCAGGCACACTGATCAGAGGAAGGGCAGGGGGCCGCGGGCGGCAGAGGACAGAGCTCGTCTGCCCCCATTGTCTGCAGCGCTGGGACCGTCCCAGACCCTGGTGTGTGTCCCGTGGGGCGGCTGCAGCCCATCAGTCCGTCCTCCAGACCCTCGGGGGGCAGTCTCGTGCCTTCCGCCCACGTTCCAGGAAGGAAGAAGGCTGAGTCTCCGACCGACCTCCCGGCTCCCGGGTCGGTGTCCCCAGGGAGTGCATTTCGCAAGCCGCTGCACCCCTCCCTCACCGTCACTCCATTCCCCAGCTCCCTGAAGGGCTAGTGCTGACACTGCTTGGTCCTGAGGGTCCTTTGGGTGGGGGAACGGGTGGTCCACAGCCCCCATCCCCCTTGGGCCATGATTGTGCCCCCAGATTCCCTGGTGGAAAAATGCCCCGCGGCTGGGACCCGAGTGGGCGGGGGCTCTGCCCAGCGGTGCTCCTGGGAAGCCCTCAGCTGGGCCAGGGTCTGTGCAGCCATGGGGGGGGGGGGGGGTCAGATCCCAGCAACCCCTCACCCTCAGTGCTTCCACGGGGCAGGAAACCCTGTGCAAGACACCCCGGAACATCGGCCCCAATCGCGGCCCAGTCGCCTCGGCCAGCCTGGCACGGTGCTCCGGGACCACGGCCAAGATGCGGAGCACAGCCCCTGTGCTCCGAAAATCCTGACCTTTAAATTCCATCTGAAGACGTGATTTAACCAAATGCGGTTCAGTGCGCTCGGAACTGGTGCCAGCCCGCTCACCCGCGTCGGACGGCGGTTCCCCACCCGAGCACGACGCAGAACTCGGACCCGGAGCCGCCTGGGATAACACCCGCTGGCGCTCCTTTCGAATCTGAAAAAAGAGAACAAAACGGCCGCCCTTAAATGGGCAAACCGGTTCCAGCCACCACCGACTCTTAAAAAGCCAGACACCGCCTGCCCGTCTTTTACGAGCGCACACGCGGGGCAGCTGCAGATACTCCCGTTTGCACGTGAAACGGAAACCGGCAGGCGCTCCTGCGTTCACCTGCGCGTTTGCCTGGCGAGCCGGGGGTGGCGCGGGGAACCTGCAGGTCCCCACAGAAAGGGGAGGCGTGCGTTCGGGGCTGGGGGCTGGCTCCCCGGACCTCCCAGCGAACACATTAACCGGCGGAGAGGCCCCTGGAATGTAACGAGCAGAACAATACCGGGCCGGCAGCCAAGGGCGGCAGCCCCTGGCGCCGGGGAACCAGGGACTTGCCTCGCGGTAATCGGAGCCGAGCGGGGCCCCCCGCCCCCCCCCTCCCCCCCGCGCTTCTGGGAGACTGGAAATGACACGCCGTGATCCCTGACTCGGCCGAGGGGATTTGAGCGGAGGGGCGCGCTGGCGAGGCGACAGGGCCCGCACTCGCCACGGCCCTCTCCAGAGCGAACGGAGGAAATAAGGGGGAAAGGCTGAAGTCTATTACATTTGATCCCGTTAAGTCGAGAGTGGAAGCTGTTTAACTGCTGTTATTATTTGTGTGTGTGTGTGTGTGAGTGTGCGCTTTCTCATCACGCCCTACCACCCAGAAAGCGCAGACGGGAAGCAGAAACTCGAAACGGCTTTGCTTCGAGCGGGAGGGCACCCCAACATCCCCGTTATTGACAGGAGGGCTGGGGCCCTGACAGCTGCAGAAATTGTACAGTTGAAGTTCGATTCCCCGGGGCGGGAACAGTATCCTGATGGTATTAATTCTGTTTGGAATTGTTAAAATAAGGAAAGGTTAGGGGCCGGAGGAGGGAGGGGCCTGCCTGCTCTTCCTGGGAACAAAGAAAGGCCTCCCGACTCCCCCGGAGTCCTTGGAGTGTCATTTCCAACCTTTGGAAACTGTATCTGATTATCCACGTGGCAATTAATCATAATTAAGCAGGCCCGAGGTTTGGAGAGGGCCGGGGAAGGTGGCGAGGAGCCGGCTTGGGCTCCGAGAAGCCCGTCTCCGTGTCTGGGGGCAGAACCTCTATTGTGGAGCCGTGAGAAAATGAGGGGAGACCGGGGTGGGGGGAGGGAGGAGCGGGGGAGGCCGAGGAAATTTGCCACGAGGGGGCGGGGGGAGGCCCAGGCTTCCCCTTTCTTCGGGGATCCAGACTCCTCAGCGAGCTCCAGCACACTGAAGCCAGGTAACAAATTACCTTTCTAATGCCAAGTGATTTGGATCCGTTCTCGCAAACCAGGTTTTTTCAATTTACTACAGGAAGACATTCAATCACGGCGCGCTGGCACCGGGTCCGGGGCACAGGGAACGCTGCTCCGCCCGCTCCGCCCCCAGTGAGCGTTTTAAAAGCTTAGCGAGCCCAGAATGCCGTCTTATTAAAATTTTTTATATATTTATAATTAAAACGTGGGGCTGGCACTCCGATCGCTTTCACAGATGTAACCGGACGCGCCGGGCTCCCCGGCCCCGGGTCGGGGCGGAGACAATGGCTGCTTCAACGCCGGGCTCCGGCTCCGGTTTCTGTTTGCACGCGGGCCCAATTTGTACCGTTTACGATCAGGTTTAAGTGCGCTGATGTGCTATTTGTTTAGGAGAACTGCCATGGCGGGGTATTACCGCGTCCCCCGCACAGCGCAGGGTGGCTGCCCGGCCGCCTGCAGCCGTCGCGTGATCGCCACCCAGAGGGCGGCCCCTGTCTGTCCCCGAGAGCCAGCGCAGGGGGCCTGGCTCTGCCGGTGACGCCCCAGGGGCGCTGGGCCGGCCGTCTGCGTGCTGCGTCCCCAGAGACACGGACTCCAGGGCTGAGCCCTGTGTGGGGCCGGGCGGCGGCAGGGAAGAGTTGAAGTCCCCCTGACGTGCAGGCCACCCTTCGGCCGCAGCTTCCCTGACTGTCCCCGGTGTCCACGTGGCCGGAACAGTAGGAGAGAGGGCCCTGCCCCCGAGGGCCCCCACAGGCCGGAGGGCAAGAGGCCGCCCAGGAGGGCGGAGTGGGGGCAGTCTTTCTCCCCGATGGTGTAGGGAACTCAAGCGTTGTGACACCAGCTCGCGCAGACCAAGGCAGCTTATCCCCGACCGGTGTCCCCTCTTGTCGGTGTGCGAGCGCCCGCCTGTGACTGTCACCTCTGGGGGCAGCACGCCGCAGACGCCGTTCCTCGGTGGCTCGACATCCGCCACGTGGGGCGCGTGTCCCCGTACCTGCGTCCTCGGCTGGCTGCCGCAGGCTGTCCGGCCTCGCCTGGCTCTCGCTCCCGCACCGACGGCCGCTCTGCGCATCCCGGTCTGCTCCTGTCTGTATGCCTTCGCTCACGCTGTTCCTCATGCTTTTCCTCCCTTCCTCCCTCCCTTCCTTCCTTCCCGTAGCCCTACCCCCAAACTCAGACCTGTCTCCTCCAAAGGTTTCCTCTGTACCTGCTTCCCGCAAATGTGAAAGCAGTCCTCAGCCCTGGCTGGCGTAGCTCAGTGGACTGAGCTCGGGCTGTGAGCGCGGGAAGTGTCGCAGGTTCGATTCCCAGTCAGGGCACATGCCTGAGTTGCAGGCCACAGCCCCCAGCAACCCCACATTGGTGTTTGTCTCTCTCTCTTTCTCCCTCCCTTCCCTCTCTAAAAATAAATAAAATTTAAAAATCTTAAAAAAATCTTTAAAAAAAAAGAAAGCAGTCCTCATCGGACCTTGAACTCCACAGGGTGGCCGACCTCGGCCTGCTTGTCTGTGCAGCCACCGTGAGAGTATGTCACGTGGGACTTTCATGCACCTCTCTCTCTGTCCCGGCCGAGTGGGCGTGGTTATCAGTCCCGAGTTATCGACAGACTCTTTGCCCTTCGATTTCATCAAGTGCCCACCTGGAGCAGAACGTAGGGGCAGAAGCTGGGTGAGAAGCCGTCAGGGGTCTCACACCAGGGAAACCCCCACCCGTCCCGGCTGCAAGGTGCATCCGGGGCCTTCACGAATCCAGGTCACATCCTCCTTCATATTGTCCTCACTCCTCAAACAGAGCTGAGCACACGGAGGTGCCATGGGGCTGGCTGGCTGGCTGGCTGGCTGGCTGTCTGTCTGTCCGCCGAGGAGGCAGGCTCCTCCCACGAATCCCGCAGCTGGGGCTGCCTCCCCTTAGCCACGCCCCGTGTCAGAGCAGACCCCAGGGCTCCCCCCTCCCCCCAGGCTCCCCTTCCCGAGCCCGGCAAATCCCATTTTCCGGCCGATTACCCTCCGTCACTTGTTGGGTCAGGCGCCTCCTGGAAAAATGGCAGCGACCGCCAGGGGACGTGGGTGCCCGGGTTCGTGACAGCAACAGCCTGCTTTCCCCTCTGAGAAGAGGCCTGGTCCCCACACTCCTCTCCCGTCCCCTTGAGGTACGGTTTTACGTGGGGCCAGCGGCTGGAGATCACATAAAGACAAATTAATCACCGAGATTCCGATGCCTTCCAAGAGCAACAGTTACGGCAGGAAAAAGAAGACGGAGTGTGACTCCTCGTCTCTGGCCCGTGTGGCTTCCCATCTTCCGAAACGCAATCTCGGCCTCGCCGGCCTTGGTACGTCTTGATAACAGATAAGAGGAACGTTTTTCAGAGCGGGGGGGGGGGGGGGCGGCGGGTTTTCATAAGGGGGTGTGGGCTCTGCTTCACTGCCTGGCAGGTCTGGAACCCCCGTTTTATTTCTGGAGATAAAGTCTTTACACATCATTTCGCAAGTGCTTCTCCGGCGCCTCCTTCCCCTCCAGGCGGGTGTGGAATGTTCCAGGCTGCAGGCAGGCCCGGGCACCCAGCACTGGGACCCCAAGTCCCCTTTGTCCAGCGCCCCGAGCGGAAGCAGCCAGGCGTGGGAGAGGAGTCGCAGGGAGTCCGACGTCATGCATCACGCACCCCAGGCTCCGTCATGTCTGCCACGGGGCAGTGCTGCGAATGTCACCCGTGAGCCAGGCACCCCCGGTGCCATCCAGGTCCTCTCCCTCACCCACGACCCAGGCTCTGAGTGATTGTCTGCATCTTTAGCAGCCTAAACCCGGACACACCTCGTCATCCCTCTCATCACCGTCCTGGTGCTGTGCCTCCCCAGTCTGCCTCCCTCCCCGTCTCCATGGGGCCGTGCTGGGACACACCGCTCTGGAGGTGTCCGTGGTCCACCCCACAGCTCCTCTCTGGTCACCTGCACCGGGCCGCCGGCTTCTCCCTGGGGCCCCGCCCCCCGGTCCAGAGGAGCAGCCGGTGCTGGGGGAGGGAGGGTGGTGTGGACATCCCCCCGCACCCCCGCCACCCGGCCTGTTAGTGCCTGGGCCGCCTCCCTGTCCAGGGCACAAGTGAGACTTGGCAAACAGTGTCCTTTGCGGGCGGTTAGCACAGTGGGCAGGAACAGTCTCGCTGACTCGGGGCTGCAGGCACAAAGCCACGTTCCGGTCCAGGGTCACGCAGGGACCAGCTCCTCGCAGGTCCCCGCCGGGAGCACAGGGGAAAGAGAGCCCGAGGACTAAAGGAGACGAGGAACCGTCCCGCGGCGGGAGCAGCCGAGGGCCTCCTCGCATCCCCAGCACCACCACGGAGGCTCCCAGCGGTGCAGAGTGAGGCCCGGAGCCCATGACCAGGAGCCGCGGGTCCGGCTCGGGGGCGGGGGGTGGGGTCCAAGACCTGAGCCACCCACGGCCCTCCCCTCACTGCTTGCTGCACGGGAACGTGCGGGTGTGTGCACCCCCGGGACGACTCAGAGTTTCTGCCTGTGTGCTGTGCTCTGGGGGCTGGGGGCACTGAGATGACCTGCTCCGAGTTTCAGCAAAGCACATCTGCCGCTGGGGCCACAAACAAGCCGATGGCTGGTGGGGCGAGGGCTGGCAGGGGTGGTCGGGTGGGGGGACACAGGTGAGAGAGGCCCGCAAGGCCGATCCGAGCGTCCCTGGGTCCCCGTCCCTCTCCCCTTATTTCCCTCCTTCCACTCCCTCCCTCCTAAGGGAGCCTGAAGCCCCAGCCTCCGCACACTTGTCTGCCCCGAGATCAGGACTAGCAAGCAAGAGCATGGGCTGACGATGGAGGGAAGTGGGAGGTGGGCGGGTCCCTGGGATGCCCTCGTGGAGACCGCCCCTCAGTCCCTCCCACGAGGTCCCCTGGGCACTGGTGACCCAAAGTGACACAGAGGTCAACCAAGTCATCCCGACTCCTGGACAGAAACAGGATGGCCAGTGGGGGGGCCGAGTGGGAAAGGGGACAGAGAGGCCACCCAGACGTCAGAGGCTCTCAGCTGCGAAGAGGTCAAGCGTGAATCCGGGCTGGTGGTCCCGACCGCTTGCAGGGGTGGCGCGCGTGAGCAGCTTCCCCAGTGTTCCTGCTCTGCCGCCTGGGAGCCGAAGCCTCAGTGTGTTCCGGGGGCCTCTCCTGCGGCTCTCGCCAGAGTGTGGCGTGGGCTGAGCAGGGAGGGAGGCTGGTGCAGGGGGGGCCCACCCCAGGGCGGCACACACCCACCCGGCATGCCCCACAGCCAGGACGCGCCCTTCTGAGCCTGCGGCCTTCCCTGGTCCGCCCGCTGCAGAGGGACCCAAGTTCCTCGGTGACCGACCGACTGCTCGTTGTCAAAGCTGACGCTTTGCGTCCGAGTCGGAACATCAGATACCGATACTCAGATCCTCCCTCCCCCACGCGAGCCTTTCTGGCGCGGGTCAACGTGAGCCTCACGCAGAGTGAAACAGAAACCCAGTTTCCTGGACTTTTGAGCCCATTAAACTTTGAACCAATAGAACTTTTTATCTCTGAGAATTAAAAAAAGAAAAAAAAAAAGAAACGACCCATGAAAAGGGCTCAGAAAACTCCTGACAACTCGGAGGCGCGCTAAAAGCAGCCCTCGGAGGTGGGGCTCATCCGAAACCCCCGGATGACATCCTCCACCCCCGTTCTGCCCACGGGGAAGCCTTTGGCAGCCGTGTGCTTTCCGGAAAGGACGTTTGGAAGACGTCCCGCTGTGGTTCTGAGCGCGAGCACGCGTGCTCTTCTGGGGTCTGGATCCGCGGCCGTAAAACACCGCATTCCCTGGGTTTTTCCCCTAAAAAGATGTGAAGCTCGTGGCCGTTTTGAAAGCTCCGGATGCGGTGCAGGTGCCCTTCTGGCTAATGCTCTGGGCCCCTGAAAGGTTCCGTGGGAGAGCCTTGTCTTCCCAAGTTTATGGCTCACGTCAAACGTGGGGAGGGCCCCTGGGTCTTCGGGGACGGGGAGGAGCTCCAGAGCTGTTCACGCCTGAGCAGCAACCCGGCAATATATTAGGGGAAAGTACAAAAACATGTGCTGGGGAGGAGGAGGTGGGGCCCCGGGCCGGCTCGTCCATCACCGTCCCGGCCCGCGCCCTGGGGGACGCCCGGCCCTTGGGTCTCGTCCAAGGCCTTGCGCCACCGAGACGCGTTCCCACACCGCCTCTCCCCTTCGGTGCGGGGTGGGCAGTCGGCACGAGCAGAGCCCCCTGGTTTCGGCTTCTGGATCAGATGACAGGAGAGGAAATTGGCCTCATCGGGTGGGAGATGGGGTTCATTTTTTTTCTTTAAACAATCTCAGTTAACACAATGGAACAGAACTTGACAAAATCACAGAACGTGCAGCTTTTGCTTTGGGAGGGTTTCAACACCAGGCATTCGATTCCGCCTGGCACGGACCAGGGAAAGCGTGGGCGTGGGGGTGGGGAGCGGGGCCAACCAGCCCCCCAGATCTGGTGCTGACGGCGCATCGAGCGCCGCCTCCGGGTCTGTGACGGGGAGCCCTCTCCAGCCCCAAGTTTGGCGCGCCGTGCGGTGACGTGCACGCTGTTTACCACGATAATAACACCACCGATTTTTCGATTCACAAGTGGGAGGTTTTGAAATGAACCAGTCTTATGGGAAGAATGTGGCAACGCTTCCAGAAACACGTAAAATCCTTTTTTATATGAATTCTCTGACCAAGTGAAAAACTGGGGGAGACGGGAAGCGGAAGCCTCACGTGCCCAGAACATTCTTTGGAGATGAAAATGCCGTCGTCTTCCGCTGATAACCGCTGGCGCCAACGCCACGACGTCTGGGGACGAATATGTGGGCCTGGGCCCCGGCCTCTCCCCAGGTGACTCCCCGTGACTTCCAGGCCTCGCGTCACTGCGAGAGACCGTCACCCCCTGTCTGAAGCTGGGGGCCTCTGAGCCAGGTTCACGGTCACCTGAGCCCATGGTGCCTGTGTGAGAATTCCTGACTCCCCGGGATGTTCCCAAGCATCCTGTTTAGGGAAAGGGGGCGAGGGAGAAGAAAGCTCCAGGTGGACCAGACCTGGGACACGCTCGTGAAGTCGCACCTTAATTCGCACTCGGAGCACCCGCCCCCGGCCGGGCCGGTCGTTGGGCTCCTCCCGCGACAACTCCCGGCTGTGTCACCAGTGCCGACGGCGAAGGAACAGCGCCGCCCACCCACGCCCCTCTGTGCCCGCGCTTCCCACGGATGTTCCCTGTTAGAGCCGGACAGGCCCTGCAGAGAGGAGGGAAGGCGGGAACACCCCGTCCACCCAGGTCGGCCTGACCGTCCGGGAGAGTGCGGGCTCCTGAGTGACCAACGCCGCGGCCTGGACACAGACTCCCCCTCACTCCGGGGGGTTCTCCCGGGCTCCCCGCAGCCACGGCACATCCCTTCTTGGGAAAACCGCGGGCCGGCTGTTCTTGCTCCTGACCTCCACGGCAGTGCAGTCCCTCAGCCTGCACCCTCGAGTTCCGCTCACGTCGCTCACCTCAGGTTGGGGATTCACCCACGCTGCCGTCGTGCCCGGAGCTGTGTCTCACGAGTTTGCCGTGTCTAACGCACACCCGTGTTTTCAGCCCAACTTCCAGGGGAAAAAATCTTTTGTTTCAATGTTTTAATTCAATTACTTATTTACATTTAGACACAGAACCGATTATCCTATTTGAGGGTGCAGTTTTTCATGTGGATGCCGTTGTTGATTCCAGAGTTACACGTTGAACCCATAGGCAGCAATAAAAGAATTGAAAATATTTATGTAGATACGGAATTAGTACTGCCCATGTCTAATGCACATCCTTATTTTCCCCCTCAAAATTTTGGGCAAAAAAAGTGCACCTTATCCACAACAAAACATGGTAAGTTGTGTTTTCCATTTGCAGGCGGCCAGGTGAAATTTTCACACTGTCCGTAGCCCGTGACCTTGCTCTGTTGGCTCACCAGACCCAGCCGCATGCTCTGGCTGCCTTGGGATTTCCAGAGCACAGGCTTGCCACTCGAAATAGCTTTACTGTTGTTTTTTCCTAAACTTCATAGGTTTTTCATGTTCTTGCTTTCTTGCTTTGTTGAATTGAAATGATAAGAACAGACACTCGTGCCTGATAGGAACCTCTCAGGGAAGACAGTCAACCACATTTTACCATTAAATGCAATAATAGACAAAGACTTTTTATTAATGCCCTTGATCCTAATGAACAAGTTTACGTCATTGCGTAGTTGGAGGTAACGATTTTGTCGTATCGTAAGCTGGTGTAGAATTGCAACCAGTGCTTTCCTCTGCGTCTGTTGAAACGACCACGTGCTTCTGCTCCTTTATTTTGTCGACGTGGTAAATTATACCGATTGATTTTTAAATGTTAAGACAATTTTGCATCCCTGGGATAAATTTCACTTTTCAGGACACACTATTGTGCTATTCTTTTTATATGCCGCTCAATTGATTTATGAATGCTTTAGTAACAGTTATTGGGTGTATGTTTATGAAGAATGTTGATGTTTTCCCTTTTCAATTCCAGGTGTCAGTCACGCTGGCCTCGAAAAATGAGTTGGGAAGCGGTCGTCCCCGCTCCGTTTTCTGTGGTCATCTGTGCTTGACGGAGCCTCTTCCTCCCCATGCATTTGACACGGGACCACCAAAACCCTTGGCTTGTGGAGGGTGTCTAGGGTGTGTGTGTGTGTGTGTTTGGTGGAACAATTTTTCACAACAAACCTAATTGCTTTACCTGTTTAGCTATTTGAAGTTTATTCTTATCTTAGCTCCATCTTATTTATTAAGGAATTGGTCCACTTCTGCTACTTTGGGGAATTTATTGGCACCGACTTGCTCACAGCCTTCCCACGCTGCCCTTCCGACGGCTGCCGCATGAGCAGTTAATTGACGGCATTCTTTATTTCACGCTGGGTGTCAGTAAATATTTTCTTTCTCCCTTTCCCCTGATGAGGTTTGCCAAGGTTTATGGGTTTTATTAATATTTTCAACAAGCTAAACTTATCTGGGTTAATTTTCCTCTACTGTTTGTGTTTTTGTTTTGGTGATTCATCTGATCTTTACTTGTTTACTTCTTAATTAGTTTTATGTTTGTTTGCTTTTCATATTTTATCTTCTTAAGAAGAAAACTAATATCACTGGTCTTAAATCTGTTTTTGTGTAATATCTTCACTGAAAGCTACAAAATTTTCACTATGTATCGGTTTTTCTGGATCTCAAACATTTTGATGTTTGCTTTCATTGCAGCTCAGTTCAAAATATTTTCTTGTGATTTGTTTTTCTTTGAACAATGTCTTATCAAGAAGTGTACCATTTAATTTAAAAATACTTGGGATTTTTATAGATATTGTTCTAGATTTCCAATCAAATACAATTTTAATTGGAACATACACCAGAGAACATACACTACAAGATTCTGAAGCTTTTTGAAAGTTACTGAGACTTTACGGCCCTACAGATGGTTTTTCTTGGTGACCATTTCATGGGTGCTTAAAAGCAGTGTCCAGTCTACGGTTCATGGCTGCAGCATTTAATACATTTCAACAAGGTCAAGGCAGTTTTTACAGTTAGTTTTTACAGTTACATGGATCTTATGTGTGTAACAGGGTGCAGCCAAGGGTGTCCAGGAAATATGAGAACAATATATATATATAGGGTGTCCTCACCCCTTCAGGTCTGAGCTGGGGGATGGGACGCATGGAGCAGGGCCATTGAGAGTTGTTTTGAATAGCAACAGTTTTGCAGCTAACCTCTAGAATGGTCATTCAACATATCTATAACCTTTAACTGGTTTCATGGATATGTGAAACAGCTGTGGCCATGCCTTGGGCCAGGGGGATGGGAGTGACTTCAACCTATGACGTAACTGGGAGGCAACTCCCCCTGGTTACAGCGCCTGCGTGAGAGCTTGCAGATGATTGGCTCCACACCACAGGGCCACGCTTGCCCGGACTTACTATGGCAACCCAGTAAAGCCGGAAAAATACCGGAATGCTGGCAGCTGTGGCCAATTGTGGGAGGAGTCGGAAACCGTGCAGCAGAGGAAGATTGGCGCTGGGATTTAAACCCAGGTGCAGTAACCATGCGGGGTCTTTTGGGGACTATGCAGCTTGGGCAGAGAAGAACCACTGACTTCTATTTCTTTTTCTGGGATACAGTGCCCTGGACTGGGCAGAGGGGGAAGGAAGGACTGTGTGTTTGTGGGTGTTCTAAAGGACTTTGGGGTCTCAGTGAAGACATTAAGTCCTTACTCTTAAGTTTGTGTAACTTGTTAAATAAATAACCCCTTTCCTTTTCACCCATCTCTGGCACTGAGGGACAGCTTCCCCTGGCGGCGGGCAAGGCGAACCTAGAACAGGGTGGGGGCCCCCAGAGCACAAGGGTGGGACCATTTGGTAATAGTATATCATTCACCCCCCACCCGGGTCTGTTCTGTAACATGTATCCCTACTCATACATTATCAATGATTACTTCAATTACTGGGAAGGAAGCGTCAGAGTCTCTGATTATGACTGCGTCATGTCTAGCTGCCCCTTTAATCCTGCTAGGTCTCGCATTATTTATTTTGTGGCTGCTCTCAGGTGCACCCACGTTTATGCTTGTCCCTTCTTCCTCAGGAAGGAACTTTCCAGTATCACAAAACAATTTTCGTTATCTCTGGAAACATGTTTTCTGAAATCTTTCCTTCTGGGAGGTCTGTCCAGAAGCTGTCCAGCCACGTGATAGGAGGGACAGAGACATTTATGGAAGGTACAAGAAACATTGTCCACGGGACAATGACACCTCAGTCCCCTTCGAAGTAGGCACCTTGGGACCTCACCCAGTTCTCCCAGTCTCCAGCAGCTGCCTGGTCATATTTTCCTGAAGCTCATCAGTGGCCTGAACTCTCTTCCCTTTCAAAGGGGATTTTAGTTTTGGGAAAACCACAGGAGTCACAGGGCACCCAATCTGGGCTGTAGGGGGGCTGAGTCCCCTGGGTGATTTGATGTTTTGCCAAAACTCTCTGCATGAGACGTGATGCATGAGAGGGCGTGTTGTCATGATGAAGCTGCCAGTCACCAGTGACCCATAGCTACGGCCTCCTGAATCATCTGAGTAGTTTCTGTGGAGGAATGTTCAAGCTTAATGCAAAATTTGATGCAGATTTGTGGCTCTACTCGCTCAGTCATTTTGAATGTGACAGCCACATGGTGCGCATGCTCACTCAACAGTGTCTATAGCCCCCACCGACCAGTACAGTGAGGTCGTCATTGTTCACACATGTGCGTTCCAGTCCAGGCTCCTTGTCTGCCAGGTGACATCAATGTTGCACAAACTGTTCTCGTTAAGGTAACAATGGCTGGATTTTTCTGGACAGACCTTATATTTTCTATTACTAATATAATCAGGCAAGTTTTCTTAAGCATAGTGTTTGGATGTTACATGTTTTCCATCTTTTCATTCTCAACCTACCATTTCTTTGTATTTAAGCGGTGATTTCTGTGGACATCGTCACCGGGTCCTGTCTCTGTGCACTCGGACATTCTCGGCCTTTGACTGGAGACTTTAGTCCGTTTATGTTTAATGCAACCATCGTGCTACTCGTTTCTCTTTGACCCGTCGGTTTTTTATTTGTCTTTCCTTATTTTTATCTGATTTCAAGTTAACCAACTTTTAAAATTCTATTTTCTATATATTCTTAACTACGCCTTTCCCTGGTTCCCTGGTAGTGGTGACAGTGGTGTATTTCTTCTTTTTACTTTATTTTTTTTTTTTTTGCATTCTGAGGTTACCCTGTGGATTAAATTACACATTTTAACCTATCATTTTCTATCCAGAAGTAATATTGTGCCACTTCAGATAACATGTAAAAACCCCAAAGTGTTGCTTTATTGAAATTCACTGTCTTTGGTATTATTTTTTAGGCATTCTACCATTGCACATGTTCAAAAGCCCGTGGTATTAAGTCCAACAGTTTACCATGAAGAATTAGGAAACCAATAAAATAGTTTTTATACTTGCCCATGTGTTTATCATTAATAGTGCCGTTCATTTCTCCCTGCATTTCCAAATTTTAATCTGGTATCGGAACCACTCACGAAGAACCTCCTTCGTCGTTTCAAGGAGTGCATGTACTGTGGACACAAGCTTCCTTAACTGTCATTTCTCTGAAATTCCTTCTTCGTCCCTTCATTTGAAAGGATACTTCTAATGGTGAAACATAGAGACTCAACAGTTTTTATTTTTAAGTACTTTTAAAAAGTCATTACTTTATCTTTGGTTCCCTTTTTTTTTTTTCCTGAAAAGTAGTCAGCAATTGTGTGTTTTTTTCCCCTGTGCATTTAATGTACTGTTTTTCATCTGACCACTTTTAATTTTTTTCTTTTATGTTTGGTTTTAAAACGTCTTACTTTGATGGGCGTAGGTGTGGTCTTTTCACTTACCTTGCGAGGGGTCACCGACTTCTTAAATCTGCAGACTGGGAGACTGGTGTTTTTCATGAAGCTGGAAAAGAGTTCTTGCTATTCTTTTCCCAATACTTTTTCCCTGACTCATTTTTTCTCTCCTCACCTTCTGGGAATCCAATTCAGTACTTACTCCTTTGCATGCTGTTCTCCTGCAGGTCCCTGAGGAACGTTTACTGTGTTTTAATCTTCCTCCTTTATTTCTTTCAGTTTGTTAAAGTCCTGCTGGCCTGACATCCAAATTATGGATCCCTTCTTCCTCGGTGTTTAACCTGCGGGTAAGCATATTTATATTAATTTTTTATTTCAGATGGTTTGCTCTACTGTTTTAGCATTTACCTTTGGTCCATGTGTTTATAGGTGCCATTTCACTGTTAAGATTTCTCCTCTGTTCACCCTTACTGTACCTCTTGACCTTCAAGTGCTCCAACACCCCTGAATTTCTATTGTCTGTTTTTCCTCTGGATTGAAGGTTACCTCTGTCCTGCTCTGTCTCAAGACTTTGGGTTGTGTGCGGACCGTCAGGTGTGACGTGTTGTGAGGAGTGTTTTCGGTGCCTTTGTGGTTGTTGAGTTTGCTCTGGCAGGTACTCGGATCATGGGCACTTGTGCTAGATCCTGTGGGCTTGCCGTTCCTTGTTCTGAGGGCGAAGGTGTTTGAGTTTCGGTCTCGGTGCTAGGATGTGAGGTTCTCATCTGTGACTGGATCTGCATCTCTGTGTCTGTATTGTATCTGCATCTGCATCTGCATCTGTATCTGTGACTATATCTGCATCTCTATCTGTATCTGTATCTGTATCTCTGTCTGTGTCTGTATCTGTGACTGTATCTGCATCTGCATCTGCATCTGTATCTGCCTCTCTGTCTGCATCTGCATCTGTGACTGTATCTGCATCTCTGTCTGTATCTGTATCTGTGATTATATCTGCATCTTTATCTGCATCTGTATCTGTGACTATGTCTGCATCTGCATCTGCATCTGTATCTGCATCTCCGTCTGCATCTGTATCTAGATAAAATTTATTTGCCCTAATGAAGAAAATATTTCTGTTTAAAATTCCTCCAATGACCCAAATAATCAAAAATAAAGCAAATGATAAAAAAATCTATAGAGAGAAAGCATTAAAAATCTGCCGAGTGACTTAAAAGAAAAGCATGCCCTATATTTAGAATAAAGAGATGCTTTGGCAATATAAATTAAATGTAATTACAATAAAACTCCAATAGAATTTGTTACCTTGTCAAATTCCATAACTCTATTATTCTTAAATAAAAACTCTGAAGATGAAAAATAAATGGGGTGAAAAGAATTTATTCAGATGGTGCACGCATTATGAAGCTTCAGTAAGTCCAATGATTTGGTGCTGGGTTTAAGAACAGATGTGAAGAATGGGGAAGATGCAGTAATAAAATAGACTCTAACACACGTGTAAGTTTAGTATATGATAAATATAAAGTCAGTCAAAAATGCACAGATTATATAGGAAACATTGTTGAACAAATAACTAACCATTTGACATAAAACTCTACCTGGACCCTCAGTTCATTGCATATAGTGATGTAAATTCCACACGGGCCGGAAAGTTAAAGGTGCAAATTCCAATTTAAAAATTCTAGGCCAAAACATGGAAGGCGTTTATTCATGTAATTCCAGAGTAAAAAAAACGTTCACCCTGAAGGCAACACAATTCACATACCACAATTTGAAATCACTACACGTATTTAATAATTTGATGTCAGGAATTACGCAAAGTGAAAGGCCAGTAACGAGCTGAGGGCAAATAAGCATTTTGCCGTTTGAACAACAGACACGGACCTTTCTTTCCTGACGCGTCCCGAGGTCGCAGGGGCCAGTCAGGGACAGTCGCGGTCTTACATGCGGTCCCTCACCAGCCCTGAGTCAACCTTTCATGGACCCGCAAACACCACCGGCTTTTAAACTTTGCGGGGGAAAACTTAACGTCGGTCTTTATTAGAAATAAAATTAAAATGCGATACCATTTTTATCTCCTAGGCTGATAAAACACTTTAAAATCTTGCTACATTATGCTGATGAATTCAATTGAAAATGGGCATTTTGTACGCTTTTAATGGAGGTGTAAATTTTTGCTTTCTCTTTGGAGGCAATTTGATAATTATCTACATACCTTTTGAACCAGGAATTCTCCTTAGGCGCTCATTAAGAAAAAGATGTGTAAGAACGTTCATTTTAATAGTAACAAAAAGCTAGGGGAAAAAAACTGCCCAGTAATAGGGTACTTGTTAGGTATTTTTTTGTTAAATTCTCAAAATAGAATAAAGACCTATACTTGCTGGATTTATGGCTCTACCCCTTGCTATGAAACTTATCTTCGAGTTATATTTCTTTTTTTAAAAGATTTATTTATTTATTTATTTTTTTAGAGAGGGAAGGGAGGGAGAAAGAGAAAAAGAGAGAGACATCAATGTGCCGTTGCTGGGGGCCGTGGCCTGCAACCCAGGCATGTGCCCTGACTGGGAATCGAACCTGCGATATTTTGGTTCATAGCCCAAGCTCAATCCAGCCAGGCAAGTTATATTTCTAATTGGAGAAGTGCTCTGGTGTGCAGAATGTACTCATTTGTGAAAGTAAGACGCATGTGCACACACCCGTGTGTCCTTGAAGGCCACAACGACACTCGTGGTGAGGGAGACACTGGACAGTGAGGTTTCGTGGTTGGGGAGGGAAGGAGATTTCCTCCCTCTGTTGTAGCCTGTTACACAGTTCAATGTTTTGGGGTGTGCGTAAGTGACTTTTTACTGAATATGTTAAAGCTTTACTGATGGGTCCCTTCCCCGATGCGGCCTTCTGGGAGGCCGCGGTTGTGCCATGGTGAGGAGGCAGGGAGACGCGGCCGTGGCCGAGTGAGGTTCTGGGTCAGCGGGTGCGCCCAAGCGTGGGGGTGGATATGGTTTGGAAGACGCGCCTGGCGTGGCTGAGTGGGAGGCACTTGACTTGTAAGAGGAACTCCTAATTCTCTCCTCCCAGAACTTTCCGAAGTTTTCATATGCTTCGACTCGCACTCTAAATCACTTTTATTTACGGGCTCATCCGTCTCCTCGGATAACGCCACGACGGTGAAATGCTAAGTAGAATGTTTTGAGGTCTTTAATGTGCCTGACATTTTCCTTTCAGAAACTGACAAGGCACACCTTGGCTTCCCCGCCCGACGGCACGATGGCTCTCTTCCAGAGGACAGGTGACCCCGAGCTCGACCTGCTGTGACCATGAGAGGTTGTCCATCGCTTCGTTCAGGTGTTTATTTACAGGGCCCACTGGTTAAAGCGCGTTCGGTGAAAAGCATCTCTGGGTCACTCCAGGACGCTGAATTCGTCTTTGCTCTGGACAAGGGGGCGCGTGCCGCGACACCCTGGCCTCTCCGCAAGACCCGTGACCGCACTGTGCAGCGTGTGGGACAACATCTTCTCCCGTCCCCGGGTTCCCAGGCAGTCACTTTGGGGCCACCTCTTGTCCCAGCTGATGCACAGCTACTCTCAGAAATCCTGTGTCATCCACCCCTGTCCACTGGCACACGGGAGCACTGGCCAGCTCCAGGTGACCCACCTGCTGCTGCCCGCTGGGGGCCGAGCACGTGGGGCTCGGGCGGACACAGCACACAGACTGTCCTCGCTGGGGACAGGCATGACGAGGTGCATAAGGCAGAATGACACGGAGCTGCCACCCAAGCTTGGAATTCAGGCCACCTCTGAAATCGAAGCTCGGAAAAGCCAAAGGTGGTGGGGGGTATGGGACACATCAAGGCGGACATGGGACGCCTCTTGGCTCCTCTCCGGGTGGCCAGCCTGGCCCCACGTGTGGCGGAGTATTGATTTCAGGGTGAGAGGAGCTGGGGCCTGGGGTCCCCCAGCCCTGGGAGGGCAGCTGTGCTCACGTTCTGCAGGGGAGGAGATGCCCGTGGAGACCGCCAGCACGTTCTGACTCTTGTCCCGAGTCTCCAGGTCTTGAGGCTGGAGGGGACCCTTCAAACACTGCCACCTACCTGCACCTCCGGGTGGAGATTCTGGAAGCCCCACTCCGGCCTGCTGAAGCAGAAGCTCTGGGCTTGGGCACCAGAAACGTTCGTCTTAGTAGGACTGCACTCAAGAGCCAAGGGTCGTCCCGAGCCACCGCAGCTCCCCGGGCAGGAGCTGCTGCTTCAGCGTCCTCCCCGCAGCCCGCAGGCTGCAGCGCCATCCCTCCCGCAGGAGAGAGGAGCACGGGCCTCGGGGTCCGCAGGTCACAGCTGCCCCGAAGACACCCCGTGAGCGGGTGGCAGGTGCCAGGCAGCGCTGGGCGTGGCCCAGCGGAGACTGGAGTCGCTGAGCCCTGCCTGCTCCTTGCGGGGACCCTCCCGGGTCAGGGGACGGGAAGGGCGAGCCAAGGTCAACCCCACCCTGAGTTCCCTTTGTCTGCGGCTGTTCCCCTCCCAGTCCTCACCGCTCCGGGTGGAGCGAGGACGTGGAAGGCCTCGGCCCCTCTCCAGTGGGATCCCTTCCAGGCCATTTGGAACCCTTCCCCGGACTCCCTCCAGCTGGAGCCCCTTTCCGCAGAGCTCCGCGCACAGCCCCCACGCTGGCTCGCCCGCTGACATCCCCGCGTCTACCATTCCCTGCAAACTCCGTGCTCCCTAGCTCCGCTGGGCCCCCGAGCCCCACCCGTGTCTGCTCCGAGGAGCGGGGAGCTGCACAGGGAAGAGACGGCAGAACAAAAGTGAACCCGCCGCTTTTGAACGACGCCGCGGAGTGGCTCCCAGCCCTCCCGGAATGTGGCACTTTGCATGTCATCTGTTTGCAAACGGCTTTCAAGTGGCCCAGCCCGGCGATCATGCTCTCGGTGAGCAGATGCAGGAGTGACCCCCGCCAGTCAGGCGTGGGGCCCCCGCCCCCAGGCTGCGCTGTGGGGAGAGGCCGCACTGGCAGCCGCCCCCTCCCTCCCTCCCCTCCTGGCCAGGTGCTCGGTGCTCGTTCTGGCTTTGTTCCTCCCAAGACGACTTGGGTTTGGACGCTTCCAATTGCACTTGGCCGAGCCGCATGGTCTGCTCATCAATGTCACCATTGCGGTCCAGGGACACTTCCTGGGGGCCTCTGGCCGACGGGTGCCAACTGCACCAATGGCCCTTCACGTCAGTCTCGTGCCAGGCCGGGTGCTCGAGTCAGGCACGCGGCCACGCGTCGCGTCCCAGCTCCTGGACCCCGGCTGCTGCAGGAGCAGAGTGACCCGGAAACACATCTCAGGAGACCCCAAACCCAGACACTTGTTTTCAGAGAGGTGCCGCTCTCCCAGCTAGGAAAGTGCCCAGTAATTTCCTAACTTCGTGCACTGTTTCACTGAGACTTCAGTGACCCCGGTTGTCCCCAGAATGTCGTTTGCAGCTTTCTTTTTCAAGCAGAAACCCATGGAGGATCAAGAATGGCTTTTGATGTTATAACTTATGTGTCTTTTAATCTAGATGGGTCCCTCCTGTTTTTAATGACATTGACTTTTTAAAAAAAAGAACAAGCTTGCTGTCTCATCAAAGTCCCATTTTGGGGTGTGTTAGGTGGCATCCTTGTGGCAGCATCCCCACGTTCTTCTGTCCCCCCTGTTTCCTGTCCACCGTGGGCAGCTCTGCAGGCTCGGTCCCCGAGAAATGCTGGCAGAAGTCGCTGGACTCCACACAGCTGCACTTCCCGGGTGCGCACTCACCTCCCACCATCACCGCCCCGCCCTCTGTCCCGAGACGCCTTCCTCCTTTCGAGGTTTGTGGGGTGACGTTTTGACAATATGTGACTTTTCTCCCACCTAATGGTTTCAGCATCTGTCAACCATCCTCGCTTGGATCAATTACCTCATTAATGAATGGAAATCTGTCATTAAGTGGGAAGAAATGATTTGTTCTTATATTTTGAGTATTAAGTGCTACCCTATAATTTGATTTAAAATTCTTGTATTTTATGTGTGATGCTTATGTTTTATACTCTAGATTCTAATACTCTGTTCTCACAAACAATACGTCAAGAATCCTCATTGTACAGGGATAATTTTTTTTGTACCTACTCAGTATCCTTTAAGGAGCAAATTCTTGAAATAAACCTCAAGTTATACATGCGGTAAGTTTGGTTCCTACTCTCGGGCATCCCCCAGAGGCCGCCCCGGAACCCCGCCTTCCCCACACGAGATGGGGCTCCATCCCTGGGGGCCCAGGGCGGAGCCCCGGAGCCCGGTAGCTGGGTCAGGAAGGCTCAGTAAGAGCGAGAGAGAGGAAAGAAAGCGCAAAGCAGTAACATGTTGATTGAACCCTGCGATTCACAGGAGGGTAGCCTTAAACATGCTATCGGTTCCTTCTCGAGAAATCAAAGTCGCTTCTGCAGAAAGATTAAGGAGCCTCTTCCAGTCGCCGTGTCTCCTGCCTGCCCCCCACCCCCTGTCTCTCCCAGTCACATGCACGCACACGCACACACGGCCTCCCTCCGGATTTATGGGTTATCATTTATTCAGTTTTGTCATCGGTTACAATTATTATTAGCATTTTTTGATGCTCAAGTAATGGTCCCCAGTGTGGCCAGTGGGAACACTTCCAAGCCGGCACTCCCGTGCTGTGACGCGCCTGCATTTGTCTCTGAGTGCCCCTCGCTCCCCGCTGGGACCGCTTCCCAGCCTCACCCCACGCAGGCGCCCGCCACAGAATGGGGACTGGCAGGGACACCTCTGAGTCTCGGTGCCAGAAGCGCTCTTCACCCCTGGGCCGCACCTGCCTCCAGGGCCCGTTGGTGGCCAAGTTGTGAGTCCCTGTTGACAGTCCTGCCCACGCTTCCCAGGACGGGGCATTCGCCACGTCTGTGAGGTCACTTGTGTGTGTGTTTTTTCTTACACGGAGGGGGTTTTGCTCCCAGAGTTTAACTTCCTCCTACAATATCGTCGCTTTTTTTTCAAAACACCAGCATGACCATCGCCACGAACAATGTCCTCTAACAGGTGACAGGTGCCACTTTGCACCATTTAACCTGGATTTTCTTGTGGTGAGTGAAGTTGAGTGTGTTTGCACGTTTACGGGCCCCCTCACTTCTCTCCCTGCGGGCTTCCTGCCCGGGGCCCCTGCCCACGTTGCTGGCCAGTTGCGGCTCATTCTTTTTCTCTGTATTTAGGCAATCTTTGTAGTTTAGGGATGGACGCCTTTGTTTTTTCGATAGAGGTACACATCATTTTTTCCCCTGGCCTCCCTGTTGGGAGTTTTTATCCCACACGAAATGCCTGTGGGATTTCGTGGGTGGAAACGCCATCCTGCTCACAGGGCGTCCCACCGAAGTGGCGCTTGGGGTGCGGGGCGGATGGGCTCTCTCTCTGTCGCAGCTGCAGGTGCTCGAGGCGGCGGGTGGCCGCAGCGTGTCCGAGACACTCCCCCCTGCACAGGGTCTGAGATTCCAGCCAGCTCCCCGGCCTCCCCCGCAGGAGTGTTCAGAGGTCAAACCTTGAGTGACACCCCCAGGTCCACCAGTCACATGGCAACGAGTAGCAGGGGGAAAATGCCGAGTGGGCGGGAGAAGGGGAACTCCGGGCAGGGAGAAACGGGAGTGGGTGGGACGCACTCACCAGTGAGTGAGGCCGTGTTGGGGTAAAGACCCGCAGGACGCCGGGGGCCCTGGGTGGGGGGGAGGGAGACGCAGCACGAGCAGAGGCGCCGTGGCTGGAGGTGCCTCCAAGTTCACACAGAAGCGGGTGCAGCTGGAGTGGGAGGAGAGGGAGCGGGGAGCAGGGCAGACGGCGCGGCCCCCACCAGGGCCCCCCTTTGCTGGGAGTGAGGTGGGGAGCCGCCGTGGAGACCGGAGCGGGGGTGGCATTTTCTGGTCGCTCCCTAATCTCTCCCCCCTGTTGCTGGAGTGAGCGTCAGTTCCCAGGAGGACGAGGAGCTCTGAGGGAGGGAGACCAGTTCGGAGGCGGCTGGACTCTCCCAGATGGGAGACGCTGGGACCAGGGTGGGCAGAGGGGTGGGACCGGACCCTGGGCCTGGGTGACAGGTGGCGTGGCAGCGTTTGCCGAGGGCCTGGACGTGGAAGAGGAACTGAGACGCAGTGTCACGGTCCCGGGGCCGGGACGGACTGTGGGCAGAGCCGGCGGGAAGATACCCCGACTGGAACACGTGACATCCTCACTCGGCCTGCACGCTGAAACTTCAGAACAGCGGGGGGCACAGAGCTCAGGAGTCTGCAGCCAGGCCAGCTGCCGTTGGCATTCCGGGGGTGCAGGGGAGGGGGCCGGAGGGAGGAACCAGGACAACGGCTGCTAGGTTGTCCTTCGTTCCAACGCCGGCCTCACCCTCTCCTAGCTGCGTGCTGCTCGCCGGGCCACCTCAGCCCTTGTGGCTCCAGGTGGACACAACCCCCTCGACCTCCCCGGTGGGCTGGCAGGTGGTGTCCATAGGTGACGTGCACGAGACACAGGCCACAGAGACCCCCACGTGGCTCCCGGATCACCGTGGCCCCGCTCCAGATGCCTCTCTGTCCCCGCCCCCCCCACCATGCTCCTCCTCTGTAGCTGGGTCCTTGGATTCAGGTCTCCACGAGAATGTCCCAAAGGGACAGGGGAGGAGGCCGGGCCACACGCACGCTGTCCATGCTTGTGAGCACGTGCAGGGCCCAAGGGCGGAGGAGGCAAGTCCCGCCCAAGGTGGGGAGGAGGAAGAAGAGCCGGCTCCCTCCCCACCTCCCCGGAGGCAGGACAGGCAGGGGGGTTCCTGTAGAGATGGCTGCCCCAAAGCTCTGCATCAGATTTAGAGTTCCCGATTCCAGTAAATACCATGAAGCAATCCTTCAAAATTCTTTGACAGTAGGGTCTTCAAAAGTCTCTCCGGTTTGACGTCGAATGGGGGTGTTTCTGCCCTCACTTCTCGGGTGCTGTTTCCCGGGCTGCAGAGGGGCTGGCTCCACTGCCCGGCACGGTGCCCTCCTCTCTGGCCGGGCGGCACCGTTGCCTCCCCGGGACGGAGCAGGAAGACATTTCCGTCCAGTATTTTCTGTCTCTCTGTGCTACGGCCGGTAGTGTAGCGCCTGTGTAGATCCGAGGAGGGCAGGAAACCTGCTCCGTCAGCAGTGAGACTCCGGGGAGGAGCCCCCTAGCGCGGCAGCCAGAGGGCCCCCCCACCCCGGGCTCGCCGCCACGCGGCCCCATCTGGTCCAGCCTCGGGAGACGCGAAGTCGCACCGGCAGCTCCACCCGCTCCTCCTCCACCTCCTCTTCGCGTCTAAGGAGTCTTTGGACCCCGCTCTGCAGGCAGGACTCAAAATTAAATTCCTCTGCGTTATTAAATCGCGTATTTGGCTTAATATTTTAAAATCTGAGACCAGTTGAGACCCCAGAGCCCCGCGTCGGTGCCCGGCATTCCTGCAGAAATTAAAAGCTCGCTGACAGAGAGCCGCCGAGGGAGGTCTGCGGAGTGCTCCCCGGTGGCGGGCGTCTGTTCCCGGGCCTCTGAGTGTTTCTTTCCAAGTTCAAGTCTGAAGTTCCACCGGCCTCCGGAGTGCAGTCCCCGAAACGGCAGGGCGGTGTGCCAGAGCCAGGACCCCCGCCTCGTCTTCCCCTCGGCCCTCCCTCCGGCAGGACCCGGCCCCCAGAGCGCGTCCCGCCCACCCCACCCCCGGCCCGGCTGCGATCGTCCCGCCCTGAGTGCACGTCCCAGTGTGCGCTCCGTGTGTCAGCAGCTCGCTTGGCTCCCAGTACGAGAAACGGTGCAAATTTCCTGTTGGCTCGGGTGCGGTGTAATTTTTTCTCTCTCTCTCTCCTCCTCCAAGGCAACCCAAATGAGAACACTCAGGATATCCGAGACGCGGAAGCCTGAGGTCATAGACTCCAGCGCCTCATTTGCCTTTCCCGGAGCCAGTTCTGCTCCGTGGAAAATTAGAGCCGAGCTGGGGGACGCAGCCCGGGATCGCGTTCCCGGGAACTGCGTCCATTTCATGTCTAATTTCTGTTGCTGCGAGGACACGGGCGTTCCGTCTGTCACCCGGCCCGGGAACTCCATTTGTCTCTCCGCTCGGCGCGCCCGCTTCTGCCTCCTGCCTCCTGCACGCTGTTTGATTCTCTCATTTCCCTCTAACGTATGTGTTTAAGTTCACGCGTCAGGCTGGCAGAGCTCGGTGAGACCCGCTGTGAATGGGAAAAGAGCGCTTCCCGCTCGGGGTGGGCGAGGAAGCTCTGTGGAGCTGGTGCCTGCCACGCAGCACACGGAGACCCCTCTCGGGGTGCCGGTGGGGTGCACACCCTTCCTTCCGGCAGGGTGCGGCCACCGCAGGGGCTGGGCAGCTGCCCCTGCAAATGCTTTGCATCTCTATTTGCTCCGAGCTTGGGGCCCTGAGGTCAAGTGTGAAACCGTCCCCTGTGATGGCGCTGGAGTTGGGGACACAGCAAGCTCACAAAGTCAGTTTGTCACCTGGATTTCCTGCTGTGTGGCTTACAGTCTGCTGACCATCCGGGGCAGTCCAACTGGTTTTCCACTTCTGGAGGAAAGACGAAATAATACCCTCTTTCAAGACTGAATATCCCTGGCTGGCGTAGCCCAGTGGATTGAGTGCGGGCTGCAAACCAAAGCATCGCAGGTTCGATTCCCAGTCAGGGCACAAGCCTGGGTTGCAGGCCACAGCCCCCAGCAACCACACATTGATGTTTCTCTCTCTCTCTCTTTCTCCCTCCCTTCCCTCTCTAAAAATAAATAAATAAAATAAATAAAATCTTGTTAAAAAACCTTAAAAAAAGACTGTGACTATGTGTGAGCTCCGTTCACATTCTAGTGAACTGTTACATGGGAGGCTGGCCATCAAGTGCGAGCGTAGAGGGATGATGAGACGTGTCCGGGCTCACGCAGGTGAGGGCGCAGGTTCCTGCTGGGGCCGCCGTCCCCAGGGCCCCTTGTCTGCGTCGGGCCGTGCTCCCTGCAGAGGAACACACGGAAGTGGGAGGCGGCAGCAGCCACCTCTCCATCCAGAGCATTCAACTCACGTTGCCTTCTGCCCATAAAACGAAGACACGTCCTTTGTTGGAAGCTGGGAAAACTCTGAAGAGTAGAAAGAAAAACAAGGACGAGGGGCGAATTCTGTGGGAGACGGCCTCGCTGGTCTGACTTTCATTTTTTGAATAACCACGTGCTCAGTGCTTCACGGAACAAACTGGTCCGTCACGATGAAGTTCGTTAGGAACTTGAATCACAAAAAGGGTAAAAGCGCATGACTGGATGTGAGCCCTAGGCCACAGCACGCTTGGTGCCGCGTGATTTAACGCAGTGGACTCTGTGCAGGTAGGGCACCTTCCCGCACACCTGTGGTCTGCGAATGTAACTCAGTATGGGGCGGCTTAGTGCTCCCCGCTCTGCGGTGGGTGGAGCGTAAGGGCTGAAGTGGCCGAATGACATTCTGGGCCCGAAGGGAAGTCCGCTCTCCCCTGGGCCATCTGCCGGGGTCCTAGCGAGGCTGGCCGGCCGCCCGCTCGCTCGCCCGGGGTGATGGCCGGGAGGCTCCAGGGTGTCCTGAGGCTGGAGCTGCCGCAGCACCGACCCCGGGCGGGCGGGCGGGCCAAGAGGGTGCCGGCTCCTCCGTTTCTTTTTCAAATTGGGCATCTGACTTTACACCCCTCCTTCAGTGGGGCGGTTTGCCTTGTTACTTGGGAAGACGGTCCTTAATACAAACGAAGTAACATGCTGCCCTTGGATGTCCCGTCGCCCCTTTAAGCAGCCCAGTCTCAGAGGCGCTGGGTGGCTCCCACGATCGCTGTGGGAGATAAAACGCCCCGAGCGTCACCCACGTAAGCCCTCCCGTCTGGGAGCCTGGCGGGGGAGGGCGGGCGCATTTCCGTACATTTTACTATCAAACTGCCCTCCAACATCGTTGTGACAGTACGAGCTTTGCCAACAGTCTGGGAGAACACACCCTTTCCCCAAACCTTCAAAGACACCGTCTTCATTAAAAATTAAAATTAGTGAACGTCGATGAAGCAGAACATTCTAGGTGCTTATTTTAATCCCTGGCCCTTCCCTAACGGTGAGGTTGAACATTTGGAATGTTTTATTAACTATCCATATTTCTTGTTTTGTGTACCGACGGTCCATCTTTTTTTCCCATTGGGTTGGCCACCTTTTTCTTATTGGTTTGCAATAAATCTTTACATAGTAAGCACATTGACTTTTTAATGTGGTAGAAATAATTTTTGCAGAGTGTAGTGGGGTTTTCCATTTTGTCTGTGATGTTGCCCTTTAATATTTAATGAAGGGAGTTAGATCTGTCTTTTTCCACACCGGCCCCTTCTGCGTGTCGTGCTGAGAAAGACTTCCTTGTTCTAAGATCAGACAAATAGTAAAATCTATATGATATTCCAGTTCTTTTGTAATTCTGTGATTTATGTTTTCGCTTTTCATCTAGCCAGTATTGTAGTGTCTGTCATGCGAAAACATGTTTTCCTTTTTCTCCTTAAATAATTAAGGAATCGTACCGGCATTCTAAAGATTATCGTCCCTTTGCCCGTGATTTAAAGGTGACACCTCCTTCCCGTGTTATATCCGTGTGCGTGTCTGAGCTTTCTCACATGGCGCCGCTTTGGAGCTGGTTTTCGATGGTTTACTCTTAGCTCAGATATTGCAACGGACCTAACGGGCTTTGGCCTCATTATATCTGCAACATTATATGGGCAGGACATACATTTTTGCACGTGTATCTAGTTAACCAGTCACTTTTAGGCAGGGTATACATTTCTGCATGTGTATCCGGTTAGCCAATCACGTTAGAGAACAGTGGTGCGTCACTTTCCATTCGACGATTGTATCGGCAGCCGACACCGACTAACTTCCACTTTCTAACACGCCACTTGACACAATCCACGAGTGTTTATTACACTATGTATTTGCCTTACTTTGCCACCTTACAATTTAGTTCTTTCGTTGTCTTGTTTGATTCTTACGGAAATTCTGCACTTTGCCCCTGGGGTACGTTTCTGTGATGAACTGTCCCCAACAGCGCCCTCCTCTCCTCCGGCACGTTGGGCGCAGCCTTAGCCCCTTTAGTTTCGAGGGACCTGTCGCTAGGCTCGCCCGGAGTCTGCACATCCGCAGCCGACATTCCCGTGGGGCGGGAGGGCGGGGCCCTCGGTCCTCTCCCCAGACCTGGCAGGGAGGGGGTCCAAGTCCTCTGCTTGGAGTTTCAGCTCCGGGACTGGGTGATAAGGGGCCCCGCTCCAGATCCGGGAACACAGAGTAAGGGGGGACCACGGGGACCTGGGACCGTGGGCAGATCCAGGAGGAGGGCACCCTTCCCGCACGGCGTCCCTAGGTTTGGGGAAGCAGCCCGTGGAGCCTGGGTTTGGGTGTGACCAGCTCCCAGGTCATCTGTCAGCCAACATGTTCATTGCCCCCCTCTTCCCGGGCTCCCGTGGGTTCAGGCTGCAGTTCGCTTTGTGTGGCTGCCCTGTCCGGGGCCTCTGATTCCAAATGCGGCTTCCAGCCGCCAGCTCTGGCCCACGGACATGCTGCAGACCCGCGGGGGTCCACAACCTTCCTCCTGCACGTTAAGGGAAGCCTCTGGGGCCTGCTGGGCTGAGACACAGCTGCAGTCTGCTGCCATCGGAAGCGCAGAGAGCAGACATCACTGACACTGGGGGCACGAGAGTGGGGACAGTGGGGACCCCAGGTTGCAGCCCCACTGGAGATCACGCACCTTCCTATGTTCACCTTGTTCCCCTTCTGCGCCCTCGGGAGGCGGAGACCAGACGCAGCTCCCCTCCTCCGTCCGCGGGCCTTGCACGGGCAGGGCTGGGCAGGACCCCCTCCCACCGGGAACGTCCGATCCACGAAAAGAAACTGAGCCATTGGCTCTCGAAGCCCTTCCCGCGCCGAGTCCCCGTGAGAACGCCGCGGTGGGAAAGGCACTGTTTCATCGTCACAAATGTATCTCCCAGGGAAACTGAGCACGAGACGTGCAAGCGACTCAGACTGTTCTTCATTCGTCCTCTTCTCCCGGGCCCTTCAAAAGCAAGGACGCCTCTGAGGGCCGGTGCCTGGAGCCGGCACCTTGAAAGGTTCAGCTCTGCCGGTCCACCCTAGAAAGGTAACGACGTGCCCCCAAGTAGACTCGAATTCATCAAAATTCATAAACAATAATGGCATCGGAGTGTATCATTGGAGGGTTTATTTACAGGTTTAGCGTGTATCAACTTGTCTCGTGAGATGTAAGCAAAAGACACGCATATGCACAAATGCACAGTCATTTAGAGGGGCTTGCAGGTGAAGATTTACTTTTTATTTTATCTGTCCAATGTGGAGCCTTGAAAGGGGTTCCCAACCCCATCCCCGCACCCAGGCGTCTCTGCCCTTGGGGGGGGGCAGACACCACGGTTTTGCAGACGTGTGGTGGGCGAGCTGGGCTGGCTGCGCCCTGCAGACCGGAGCCCCCAGCTGGGCAGCCATGAGCCGTGGACACGCGGCTCCTGGATCGTCTCGCTGTCCCCCCGAAGGTTTGCTCCAGCAGCGGCAGAGCTCGAGTCTTTGTTTCGCTCCCTGGACCGTTTCCTGCAGGCAGAACTTGGCACCGGCAGGTCCGTCCTGGCCTCCGTCCAGGCAATTTAGCAGCACACGGTTCTCATTGTGCGGCGGGCTCACCTGTAGGACGGTCCCGTGGTCTGGACGCCGCGCCCGCATTGTGACTGTCCCGGCGCTGCCTCTGTACGACACGTGTTTCGGCGGGGACCGTCGCTTCCCCGCACGCGTGCCCAGCGCGGGTCCTTCAGGGCGGGCGCTGTTTGTCCTTGTGGGGAATTGGGAGAGCCTCGAGCCGCATTTCCTGCTGTCCTCCTCGCGTGACTATTCAACGTCAGCGATGACAACGACGACAGTGACAAAACACAAACTGCCAGCCTGCCTGCCTGCTCCGAGGCTGGAGGAAGAGCCTTCCCATGCTCCTGAGCGAGAGCACCATCCTGGGTCGCCAGGGAACCGTAATCCCCGCGTCTCTGTCTCTGTTCCAGAGACGGCGTGGGCTGCCTCAGCCCGCGGGTGTCAGTCGTGCAGCTCTGAGGCCGCTCTCCGTGGGTTAACACGGAGAGGCCACCCGCCGCGGTCCCCCCGCGAATGTCCTGCGTCGGTGCAGAAATCGCCTTCCCGCGCCAGGCTGTCCCGGCGCCCACGTGGTGGTGGCCGGCCAAGGCGCTGCCGGGAACCCTAGCCCTCTCTGCGCGCGCAAGCTGAGCCACTCCTCCGTCGGACAGTATTTCATTTAAAACACGTTTCTGTGCAAAGTGACATACGTAAAACCGTCCCCGTCCGGACCGAGCCTGGCGGTTGCCACCGCGTCGCAGACAGAACTGTCTGTTCCATGGAGCCAGGAGGGCCTCGGGCTCAGGGGCCTCCGTCCGGCTCAGAAGGAGCTTCTGCTCGCGTCCTGCAAATGTCCTGGTGCTGCTCCCAGATGGATGGGGCCTGTTCCATTACCCAGCCTCTCCCCACGCTCCCGGGAGGGTCACTGTGATGGACACTCGCAGCCGCAGCGTCAGGGGTCGGCGGAGGTGTTCCAGGATGACGTCACGACCGCGTCTCCATCCGCCACCAGACTCCACGCCATCAGAGCCGCAGGCCTAGTCCGCGCAGCCTTGCTCCGGGAGCCGGGCGAGCCGGCGCAGCTGAGTTTAGTCTCATGCTGGAGCTCAGGCTCCTGGACCCCCCCAGATGTCGCTGGCCGAGCCGGCGGCGTCCCCCACGCCAAGCTGTCAGACACGAAGTGCAGTCCAGCCAGGCGCACCTTGGCCACCGCCCCCACCTGGGCTGCTCCACCCTCCTCTCCTTCTGAGGTCGGGACGGAGTACCAGGAGGAGCTGGAGGAGGAGCGCCTGGCCCCGCCCACCGAGTTTGCATGTTTTTCTGTAAACAAACGCATCCTCCCCACGTTGGTACCTGAGTTGGTACCTGAGACTCGCAGCCGGGCGTCACTTCTCCAGACCTGGAACCTGATGAATGACGCGCGTTTCAGCTGGATTCACGTTCCCGTCCGCCCGGGAAAAGGCCGGTCCTCCCTCCCCCTCCAACGGCCCGGAGCTGCACTGCAGGGATCGGCCCCGCACCTGCGTGTGCCGGCGGCGGGACAGAGAAGGCCGCGGGACCTGTGTCAGGAAGGGCGCCTCGGGGAGAGAAAAGCCCTTCGGTGTCTTTGAAAACCCTGAGTCCAAGGTCCGCACCCTGGTGGGTTAGTTTCCGTGCCTTCAGACTGCGTGTGTTTCTGCTGAAACGCCGCGTGAGTGTTCACGCACCTACCACCCAGGTGCCGGGCTTCCCTCCGCGTCACCGCCGCCCGCTACCGCTCTCCGCGCTCCTCTCCTCCCCTCGGTCCGCGGGGCCACCGGGGCCCCCGCGCTGAGCCTCTGCAGGTGCCTGGGCGTTTAACTCCCTGACTCTGCAGTTCCGGGGAAAGCCGGTTCGGCTTGGCACGGGGCCCCGTTCCCTAAACGTTGCTGACTGCCCACGAGGGATGCTCGGGCCACGTTGGTGCTTCCTCCAAGGACGAGGCGCGGCTGCTCGCTCGGGCTGGGGCCGTAGAACCGGAGAAGTGCCACCTCACCGAAAATGACCCCCAGGTTCCAGTCCCCGTTCAGTGGCTGCAGTGGCAAAGACACTCCCCACCGGCTCGGGGGTCACACATGCACCAAGAGCCAAGGGACAGGTCCAAGCGCCCGGCCAGGGCCCCTGGCCGCTCCTGAACAGGGCTGGGCCGTACCTGCCAAAGCCTGCTGCTCCCGGGTGGTGCCAAACCTCGGGCCCAAGGCCTCTGCCTCAATGTCTCTCCAGGGCACCAGAGTCGCCTCATAGCTCCTGGGTCTAAGGGGCTGTGTGCTCCCTCGGTGAGCAGGCTTCGGGGGCTTCCCTGCGCCTCAGGAGCCTAGAGCTCCCTGTCCCCTGTCCCACTGCCTCCCCCTCGTCACCTGCCACTCATGCTGTCCTCTCCCTTCCCTGCGCCAACACACCCCTGTCGGGTGTTCAGGGCCCGCTGGCTTGTGCCCCCCGAGTCCACATGTTAGCACCACCAAGCCCACCAGGGCCCGTCCTCCATGCTAGGGCCACCTGATGCTCTCCCGGCGCACACCCTGGGGTGCCAGTGCCGGGGTTGCAGGGGCCCATGATGCAGCACGAGGATGAGATGCCGAGTCCTGGTTCAGGGCACTGGCGCTTCCGCAGGTGCGCCCAGGGCTACTCTGGGCGGGGCTGCGCCTCCTGCGGCCAGAGCCCAGCGTCCATCTTGAGCCTGAGTCCCACGTGGTGGGCGGGATCGCAGACGGGTGGCTGGCTGGGCGCACGCCCGTCCCCGTGCTGCCCGTGTCCAGGAGCGGGGGAGGTCCGGGGCAGTGGGGCGGAGCAGGCGCTGGCTGCAGGCACAGGCTTCCGTGAGCAGTCGTCCTACAGGCTGCCCCACCCATCTCCACAGCTCTGCCAGAAGGTGGGTTCCACTCTGTTCACCAGCACAACGGCCGCCCACATGTCGGGGTCCTGAGCACAAGCACGTGAGTGTCCCTCGGCCGGGCGAGATCCCAGAGACATGTGGCGGGACAGCAGGCGCACTTCTGAGGGCCGGGGGACCCCAGGACGTTGATTAGGGCCATCAGTGGCTGTTCACCGTGACAGGAGGTGAGGGTCGTCCTCATTCCCTTTAATTACAGTGACGTTTGTCCGATGGGATGAGTGGCAGGACACACCACGGGCTGTGTTTCCTCCCAGGGACCCAGTATCTTACTATCTCACCCCTGTGGTGCGCAGGGACCCGGGGATGGGGGGCTGAGTCGGAGGGGCTCTGCTCCCAGACAGAGTCGGGACAACCCGGCCCGGGGACCGAGCCCTGGGGTGACGTCTGAGTAAGGGACGGTGTGCTCTTCCTGGTGGGATGTTTTTCCGTGGGAGAAGTAGCAGCGCCTTGGGTGGAAAGGGTAGGGTCAGCACGCGTGGCTCAGGACACACGTGAAGCACGTCTCCGTGGAGAGACCCCGCGCGTCTGCAGGGGTCAGATTGTCCGGCTGCTTAAGGAAGAGCAACCCCGGCTTCACTCGGCCTACAGAGCCTGACCCCGTCGGTAACGACTAGGCATTTCAGGTTTTCAGATGGTATTAACTGGATGGAAACTGTGTCCGCGGTCAGGCGACGTGTGTGCGTGCTTGTGGTCTGCTCCCCATGGCTCTTCTGCATGCGCCGGCGCCGGGGTTTCTGAAGTCCAGAGAGGGGATGAGGCCAGGGCCCCGGAGCGGCCGCTGGAGAGGCTCTCCAGCCCCCGTCCCTCCCAGATGAGTACCCACCGCTGCTCGGGAGAACGCTCTTGTGTTTAAAGCAAGGGCAGCTCTGGGGCCTGAGACATGGGCAGGACGCAGAGCCTGCCCTGACCTCGGGTGGCGGGTGTGCCCCAGCGCCGTGACCCAGGGCAGGGCCCGCGCCTCCTCGCAGTGAATGCTCTCCGAGGTCTGAGCCCCTGCCTGTTGGAGGGGGGAGGGGGGGCGGGGCCCTGTTGGCGAGGCGGTCCCCCAGGCCCGTTTAGCGGGAAATGGCAGAATCAGGGGCACGTGGGCAGTGAGGTCCGCCCTTCCTGGTTTGCATTCCCAGGTAATGGCCCTCCACGCCGTGGCGCGGCCGCTCATTGGAACTGACACGCTGTGATGGGCTTAGACAAACACGGGGGCCCGGCCCGCCGGCCTCCGGGAGCTGTGCGACGGGGAGTGACCCGACGCGGCCATCGTCTGATTGAAGCGATCAGCACGTCTCCCACAGGTCGAGGGAGACGGGCCCGGCTCCAAATCGGAGAAGACTGGGCCTCATTGCCTGATTACCTGCGGCGGCCCCAGCTGAGTTCCAGGACGTGGGCGGTGAAGGGCCGTTTCCTCGTGTCTGCGGCTGGAGCGCGGAGGGCGGGGCGGGGCCTCGCGGGAGCGCCTCCTCTCGCATCCGTCCAGCCGCTGGGCGCCCTGCCTCTGGGGACGGGGCCGGGGCAGCGCCCTCCTCGCGTGCTCAAGGAGGGGCCTGCGTATGTGCAAAACCTACCCCGGAGGGAGTGTGCGGTGTTCTGGGGGCGCAGAGAACACAGACTGGGGGGTCTGAGACTTCTCATAGTTCCGGAGGCCAAGCCCAACACCACGGTGCTGACCGGGCTGCGCCCCCCGGGAGGCGCCCGGTGGGGGGGGCGGGGTCCGCTCCCTGCCTCTCCCAGCTCTCCGTGGCCTCGGGCCTTCCTTGGCTCGTAGACGCCTCGCTCCCATCCTGCCGTTCTGTGGCCGTCTCCCTGGGCCCCTACATCCTCTCGGTGTCCAAACCACCTCCTTGCAGCAGTCCCATCGCATTAGGACCCCCGCCCCCGCAGTGACCCCATTTTAACCTGACTGCCTCTGTTAAGACCCTGTTTCCAAATGAGCTTGCATTCTATGGTTCTGGGGAGTTAGGACTTCAGCACGTCTCTCCGGGGGGCACCACTCAAAACCTGCCCCGGAGGGAGTGCACAGGCAATGGGGCCAGGACCTGGAAGACACACCTGTGCCCCACGCAGCGTCCAAGGGCCAAGCGTCCCAATGACCAAGACCTGGAAGCAACCTCAGCGCGGTCGCGGGACAGCAGATAACGAGGCGGAGGGATACACATACAATGAAATGTCCTCCAGTCCTTAAAAAAGGAGATCCGGCCATTTGCAACAACGTGGATGCTCCTCCGCCCGGCGGCGGCTGACTCCGGTGCAGGCTGGGCCTGGAGGGAGGCCGCCTCGGTCACCAGTCCCCACCTCAGTCACCAGTCCTGCCCCCGTGACAGCGCGGTGCTTCAGGACCCCGGGCAGCCCTCGCGCTTCCCCGCTCCTCTCCCTTCCCCGCTCCTCTCCCTTCCAGGAGCAATCCTCAGTCCCTGCAGATGCAGAACGCCGGGCCTCCGTTTGACCCACGGAAAGGTCTTGTAAAGGGAAGGGCAAGATGTCCTGCCCCCAGGAAGGGGGCCTCGGCAGTGGACAGTCCAGAGGGTGGCCGGCCAGCATGCGGACCACCCATGTGCGACACTCTTCTGTGGACAGTGTGCCCCAGCCTGGAGTGAGGGCCCTGCGGATCCCTGCTCAGCCAGACCCCGGGGACCGCGTCTCCTGGATGGATGGCGTGCATCTTCCCGAGCCCTTTACCTCCAGACGAAAGGATCCTGGTGGGCATCCGGAAGGTGCGCCACGACAAAGTCGGAAGAGCTTGGAAACCAGGTTCCTCTTCCACAGAGCCACCGCTTCCCTGAGCCAGCGGAGCCCCAAGGTCCAGTTGCGTGGGACTGCCTGTGCGGGTCTAAAATAACATGGGCAGGCGGCCCTTCTCCTCCGTCATGAATCACTGGACAAAGGCTGTCCGTGCGATTCGAACTGTCTGGCCACACAACGGCACTGAAAGGGACATGTGCCATCCCCGCTGTACACCAAAATGACAGCTGCCAGTCTCGGCCACTGGCGAGTGCAGGGGAGGCATGTGGTGACCGCCGCGGCTTCCTGTGCAGCTAATGGGCGGCCCACGACACCAACCCCATGGAGAGCCGAGGAGAGGAGGTGGAGGAGCTGGGGGGGAGAGAGGAGAAGCAAGCTGAAGCCCAGGCCGGCCTGGCTCAGGACAGCTAGTCTGTCCTTCCCCTCCGTCTGTCCTTCCCTCCCTCCCTGGGGGACTCCCAGGGGACATAACTTAGCACCGATTTGTTCAAACCGACTCATAGTGAGAAAAGCACCAAGGCCGCCCTGCGGGAAGCAGCCTGGGCTCCACACCTGCTTCCGCCCACACTGGCCGCGGCTCCAGGGAGGCCCTCCCACCCCCAGCCTCAGTTTACCTCACCTGTAAAGGCAAGGCACGGACACTATGTCACTTCTACTCTACGATGACTTTAAATCAACGCTGCACTTTAAATTTTATGTACATATCTCATGCGATGGTGTTTATTTTTGCCAGAATATATTACTAATTATAACGCGGGTCCCAACTTCAGAAACCTTGAGACGTGACGAAACCCCTGTCTGAGAAACAGGGGAACTGCGCAGCATCTTCCTCGGCTTAAACGATGCACGTGTGCTGGGCTTGGCCCCTGGGAGGGCCCGGGAGCGGGCCCCTCTCCTTGTCGTTGCTCCTGGAGAGACAGGAAGAGATGCCCGATGACGTGACCTTCAGGGGGCCCGTAGCTCAGGGTGTAGACGGTGAGCTCTAAGCTGTGGGACCATCTAAAGCAGGGGCGTCACGCTCATTGTCACCGGGGGCCAGTCAGCCTCGTGGTTGCCTTCGAAGGGCCGCATGTAGCTTTAGGAGTGTGTACATGTAACTAGTCCCTGACTAGGGGCGAGGAGCGCGGTGGACAGAAACAAGGCGCCGGGCCGGATAAAACAAGGTGGAGGGCTGGGTTCGGCCCACCGGTCCTGTGTTTGCCACCCATGGTCTAAAAGATACCCCTCAGGGCGCCTATTTCAGGGGACATCCTGAAACGTCATCAGAGCCAGAGCTATGCTTGCAGAGGACATTTTTAGGTTTTACGTTTATTCTGGTCACAGGGGGATTTCCTGCCCGCTGAGGGGAGCGGTGGCCAGTGGGCAGTACTGAGTGTGGAGCACCTTTTGTTTTTAGCTGTGACAGTGGGCCCTGCGGGTAGAGTTGCATCTGTTGGCAGGGCGAGGGGTTTTCTGAGGGGTTCCGGCCCCTGGCTGTGGGAGGAGGGTCTGCCCCTCGGAGTTTCCCGGGGCCCAGCTGTGGTTGGAAACGTGATTTCCATAGCCATGTCTGGTTGTCTGTTGGCCAGCCCTTGGACGCCGATGGCAGGGCTGGGACACAGGAGACCGTCGCAGCTCCCAGTGGCTTCCACTCCTTGCTGCCTCTCATTCCCAGGCCACCTGGGCCTCCGAGCTGACCCGAACATCCTGTTCCTGGAGCAGCATGCAGAGAAGCTGCTTGCTGGAAGGGGCTCCAGGAATGTGGGGTGTTTACACAGCACGCCTGGGGCACACCCAGCTCGCTTCCAAAACCGGTTTTCCAAAATGCCTGCAGACCCTGGCCGGAGCCAGCGTGCAGCTCTGCCGGTCCCAGAAAACCCACCTCGCCCGGCCTCCGGGTGCCCCCCCAGCACGAGATGGAGGGGTGTTTCCACGTGCAGCTGAGACAGGGCCCCCCAGGGCACGGTGCCGGACCGCAGCCCCAGGGAGAATGGACCGTGGAAACAGCTCGCCGTGGAACTCCGTGGACTTCCAGGTTTGGAAAACCCCAGCTGTGACCGGGACCACAGGAGGACAAAGATGGTGGGGTCTGTTGGCCAGGCCGCTCTGTCTCCCCTGCGGCTTGGACCACAAAGAAATGCTGCTTCCCGATGCTTGGTGGAACTCTGGAAGATCATTGAGGTGCTAGGCGGCAACCCTGCTCGTGGGGTGAACCTCACTCAGGTGCACCTCAGACAAGTCTCTTGAAGCGGGTCTGCCACGGTTGGGTCACTCGTGAAGTGGCAGTTGAAGGACGCAGCTTCCTCCCGAGGAGCCGTGAACATTAGCGGAGACGCCGGCACGCTCCAGCCAGGGCCCAAGCCCCGTGTGCGCCCTCCTGTGGGTCAGCGTCCCTGCGCCTGCAGCGGGCCCGGCCTCCTGCAGGGGCTCCCTGAGCACGTGTGGGATGGAAGTCGTGCATCCTGTCGTGAAACATCACGCCGCTTTTACATTCAAAGTCACGTCTCGGGGTGCGTTTTCCTAGAAGATGGTTTTCTCCAGGGATACAGCTCGAAGACAGCGCCCCCTGCAGGACGGACTTCATGCTTGTTGAGGTTCCGTGGCTCCCCAGGGTCCCCGGGGGTCTGTGACCTGACGCCCTCTGCTTCTCTGTGCCGTGCAGCCCCCACCGGCAGAGACCGCCGGGAGGCCCCGTGTCCAGGGCGAGGCTGGGATCCCGCGGCTCCGGGCTTGGTCTACCACGGTGCACTCTGCCTGCGTTCAGAAGTCTCCAGGGTCAGGTGGCTTTTCACCTCAGTGATGTGAGGCCAGGGCGGGGTCACCCAAAGCTCCGTCTAATGGCGGGGTGTACTTGTAGGTTCTGGGGTGAGGCATGGAAAGTTCAAAGGTCCCAGGAGTGAACCTCTGTGCCCGTGGTGGTCAGCATTCCGGCACCCAGAACTCGTGAGATGTATCCCTTCCTCTCTCCCCGCCGCTAGCCGTTTCTCTGAAAGATTAGCCAAGTTGTGTGTCTTATTGTCTGTTACTATGGGATCGGGTAATAAAAGAACCATCGTTATAAATATGTGCAGTGGAACAAAGGAGGTTGCCATGGGAACATTGACTCTTAATTTCCAGAAATTTCTGGGCTAGATTCATGAAGTTAATGTTTCAGGGACATAGCTGCTATATCGAATACAGAAAAAGGCCATTTTAGATAGCACTTCCCCGAAGAAAAAAAATCCCCAAAGTGCTCTTTGAAACATTCTAAGATATTCTTATGGAGTGCGAGGCGCCATTTACTTGATGCATGAACGAGACGATGCGGGGACTCCAGCCTCCGCCGGTCGCACGGCAGCCCCACCTAGCTCGTACGGGAGAACGTCAGGGGTTCACCTAAGTTCGGGGCTCTTCTTGCTGCCGCCTGGGCCACACACGCTCTGTGTGTCCCCCCCGTGACCCCGAAAGACACACAGCTCCCCAGGGATCGCGTCCTCTGCTCCCCCAGCAGAACCGGACCTTCCAAGACAGGCTCTCGGCCAAACCTGATCCGCTCTCATGATACATTTTTGGAAGGAGAACGAGTTAGAAGGGGAAGGAGACAAGCAAAAGTGGAAGGGGGAGCATGGCCGCTCGGTCCCCAAGCCACCCCCACGTGACTCTGCAGACCCAGGACGGAACTGGGAGGAAGATGGGCTCTGGGCCCCGGAGACTGGCCACAGCACTCTTCCCTCTGTCTCTGGGACATGCCTGGCCTTCCAGTGCACCGCGTGGCGGGGGTCAGCCTGAAGGCTCTGAGGGTCAAGTGTGAAGGTCCCAGAATGGCTACGGCTGTTTCAGCAAGTTCCAGTCACGCGTGTTTCCTGTGCTGCCTTCAGACCATGGAGTCAGCTCTCCATGGGGCTGTGGCGGAGGGCCTGGTGACCAGCCGACCCACGGACCCAAGGCGCAGTCACTCTTTGGGGACAGTCTGACTCCCTCTCGTCAGCTCACTGCACACTCCCGCTCGTGGGAGCCGCTGGGGGTGGGATCCCCCGGTCAGGGCGCCCGTGAGCAGTCAGTCCGATCCAGGGGCACCCGCTCCGGAGCCCACGTCTGCCAGGAAGCCCGGCGACTGGGGACCCGTGGCCTCCAGTGAGGGAGTCCAGAGCCAGGTTCCGGAAGATTCAGGAGGCCTATGGACAGTTGGCCAACTCGTGAGCCACCCTCTGGGCACATCAGCGTCACTAGCAGCTGTCGGGGACACCGAGGGCCCTGCTGTGACGCAGTGACGTGTGCCGGGGGCCTCACCGGGGGCAGTCAGTCACCAAGGGGAAACTCGAAGGGCGATGAGTTAAAAGGCAGCTGCTGGCCTTTCGGAGGGCAGGTGGGTGATGCCAGGCGGGGCCAGGTGGGTGACACCCACAGGGAAGATGTCGGGCACAGGTGTGTCTGGAAGGTGTCCGAAGCTGGGACAGCGGGCTGCCTGGCCGGAGCTGAGGAGGCCGGCCACTCCCATAGCACCTGGCATGTGTGACTCGGACCGGCTGAGCGTGTCTCTGTGTTGCTCTGGCTCCGTCAGCCTTTGTCGATGGCCTGGGTGGCGAAGGAGAGCCACCGTGGAAGTCTAGGGGGTGTGGCAGTCAAGAAGGTGAACGTGAACACAGTGTGTCACTTTGACAAGATCGGAGACTGAGCATGCTCAGCTCAGCCAAGCAGCACTGACCCCCACCCGGTTACAGGCGAGGGAGGCCGAGAGCTGCCGCCCGCCCACCGATCTCAGCCTCCACTTCCGGGAGGCCCGGGATGGGGGGCAGGGTCAAACGGATGCCCCTCTGGGCTGAGGACCGAAACGGTGATGCGTGTCCGTTCTCCTCCCAAGCGGGTGGTTACGCATGTCGGGTGTGAGGAGCCCCCAGGCACTGGGGGCCGAGCAGGAGTGAGCAGAGCTGCCTGGAAGCCTGGCGTGGAGCGCTGGGTCTCACCCTTCACTGTGGTCAGAAGTGGGGGGGTTCTGTCCCGGGGACAGGTGCATTGCAAGCTGGGCCCCAGGCCCCTGAGTCGGCCTGAGCCGCGTGGCGACGAAGGGCAGGGGCCGACGAAGTCAGGCCCTTACTATCCTAAGCGGTTGCTTTTTCTGAACTTGATCTTAAGCATCTGCTGGGACATCCCCACTGACAAAGAGAGCCGGTGGCACCGTGGGAGTCCTCAGGGAGTCCTCAGGGTGTCCTCAGGGAGTGGGTGCCGAGCCCATGCTAGAGCCCCCCCTCCCCAGGCCCCCGGATTCCCAGCTGAAGGCTCTCCATGTTGCTCCCCGCGTGGGAACCTCCCCCCGTGCTTAGCCTTAAGAAGGCATTGTGGAAAGGAACTTGAACTAGGCCCACACTCCCATGTGTGTGCGCTGTGTCATTGAGAAAACACGAAGTCGCCCCATGCCCCGCACTCTCTGGGTCTGCGTGTCGGGGGCTGCAGACGGGGCTGGCACCAAGGCCCCTCGGCAGCCTCTGCGTGGGCAGCTCCCGGAAGCAGACCTCCCGCTCCTCGCTGGGGGCCGGAGAAGAAAAGGGCCATTTGTGCCACTTATTGTGAGGTCGGGCATGGACTCGCGTGTCCGCGGACCCCCTGGGAAGGCCGGGGCAGGCAGACCAGTGCCCCGTGTGTTTGCCCAGGTTCTACCACGTGGATTCCCCTTCGCTGCGAAGTCACCCTGGAGACGACCTCCCAGTGGTGGACCAGGGAACTCTCTAGTCCCACAGTGGTCCCCGCTTGTTAATCCCGTCCTCCCACCCCCCACATTGTGCCCACCTGGGGGACCGCCATCTCTGCCCGACACTGGACACCTTGAGTCCCTTCCAGGCCCCTGAGGCAGCTGTGAGAACCTGCCCCCTGACGACCCTAAACTCAGCTCCAGGACACCCAGCCCTGTCCTCGAGGCATCTGACGGTGCAGAGAGAACCCGGCCTTTCCTGCACGGGACGGACCTCCACCTTCCCGGACTCGTCATCTGGATGCGCCACCCACGCTCTCTCCTCGGGAGAAACGTCGCCGTCCCTGGGGCCCAAGGCAGAAGGCGGGCGCCCACCCTCACTCACCCAGCACCTGCCATCCACACACCCCCAGCTGGTCGGAGGGCGGGGTGTCCAGCCCATGCTCCGACTCGGGTCTAGGCGTGAGGGGGCTCTCGGTGGGTGTCCGAGGCCATCGCCCTGCCCATCTCAGCCGACTCCTTTCCCGGGCTCAGAAGTCTAAGACACGGGCGTGGGTGTGCACAGGCACACGTGGGTGTGCGAAGCCAGCCCGGCGGGCGTGGGAGGGCCAGGCCAGCGTCCCCCGGACGACTGAGCACGGTTTCCCCTTCCCTGGGATTCCCTGCGATTCCCTGAGACTGGCTGAGGGAGCGAGCACGAGGCGGCAGCGCCGGCTGACGCGATGGCGATCTCCGCAGGACTCCGAGACTGAATTAATTGCGTGCGCCTCGAGGAAAGCGGGGAGCGCGCGCTGGGGGAGCCCCCTTTAAAGCCGCCTGATTAAGGGAGAGGCGCCCCGGCCTCTGCCTCGCAGGGAACCTCCGATCCGCCTTATCAAACACAGGTGCGGCGGGAAGCAACAGGTCCCTCCCCCCAAAGCGGCGGTCTCGCGCTCCCGCGCTCCCGCACCCCCTGTGGGCTTTGAAATCGGTGTTCAAAGTGGACTTTCTGCATTCCTGAAAACCCACAGGTCTGCAATCCGTCCCTAATGGAAGTCAAACACGACACCTCCGAGATGAAACGCTCGAGCCTCCCCCACTGTTCACAGTAGGTGTCTGCGGATGATAAATATTTTATTTTGCCACGAAAACAAATAACGAAGCATGCCCCGGTGTTTGTTCTGCGCTCGACAGTAGCTTCCGTCAGTTTACAGCGTTTCAAAGGCGAGCGAGGGAAGCAGCGGCGGCGCGACAGCGGCGGGGCGCGCTCGCCCCGAAGGGGGCCGCAGCCGCTGTGATTCCCTGCAAACCGCGGATCGCACGCTCCGCACAGGGACCTGGGGGCACACCGAGTCCCAGCCCTGGCTTGGGGGGCAACGAGCGGGCCCCTCACAAGCAGGCAAAGAGTAAAGGAGTCTGGAACCCACGGTGTCTGGACCTAGGGGATGCCGATGGACCTCCCCTAACCATCGTTCCCCAGTGCTGGTGCGGGGACTGCCCCTCCCTGCACCCAGAACACGAGGCTGGCCTCTTGGGGGTCCTCCAGACACCGGAAGGATGAGTCGCGCCCTAAGGCAACGGGCCTCCCAGGAGAATTCAAGGCCAACTGTGGCAAAACCCATCCCATGTCATGGTCCCCATCAGGCTGTAGCAATATGGCGACTGCGTATTTCCGTGGTGCCACGAAATTATTCGGGTGTTACCAGCTTTCAGCCAGGTAGGTGGCGGAGTGGATGAAGTCCACTTGTCTACGCTGCTGTCTTCACGCGTGCGTGCTGGACGGTGAGTTCTCAGTGGGTGACCACACTGACAATGGCTGACAATCATGCATGACGTCTGCTTCCCCGGCTATGACGTATGGATCGAGGGGAGAGTCCCATGCGAGCCAGTCTCCGGTGCATTTGCACAAAGCGGAGACCGGATGGGATTCCGCCCCAGGAACTCGGTGTGGCCGTGACCGGAGTTAGGGGGGCTGCAGGCCGCCTCTGCGAGAAAAGAGGGGGTGATGGCATCCATCACATCTCTTAACCTTGATCGTGTCTGCCACTCCCACCATTTCTGGTTTTCGAAGGACAGGAAGCCGTGTGAGGCCGCATAGCGGTACAGAAGGTCCACACGCAGACGGGCACCCTGGTGTACGCTTGAAAACGCCCCCTCGGCCTTGGCAATGACCCCCTGTGTGCGTCAGCTTGGAGGCTGGTTTGGGATGAAACTCACATGTAATGCACAGAACTCTGAGTAAAGCAGATTGCCCACCGTCATGCAGGTGGGCCGCGTCCAATCAGTTGAAGGCCTGAATAAGACAAACGGGCAAAGAAACGGACTTTCCTGAGCACGAGGGAATCCTGCAGCGGGCGGCCTTCTGGCCAGAAGTGCGCCCCTACTCCCCCGCGCCTGCAGCCTGAGGGCGCGCCCCGCGGATGCGACCTTGCCGGGCTCCGACGTCGCGTGGGCCCGTTTCTTACAATAACTCTCTTTCTCTTTATAAACGCATCCTACTGGCTCTGTTTCTCTGGAGAACCCTCACTAATGTGACCTCCTCTCCAAACCCAATAAGAAGGAGGTAATATCTAATGAGAAAAACGCAGCAACGGGGTCGTTAGCTTCCCCCTCAGTGCACATTACGCTCAAGGACCCGGGAGCCCAGGAGGAATGTGTCTCTTCTGACTTTGCTGAGCTCCCGGTGCCACTGCCGCCCCTGCGGCCTGTCCCCGGGACAAGACGCGGCGATAAGAACGCCACTTTGAATGTGCTGCGGCCAGCTTCTGCTGGAATCAATAACTGTTTTATGTTTCCTTTTAAAAGCTCCTCGTGAGCAAGAAAAAGATGCTCTGGCTCTTTTTAAAGGAGAGGGTATGGGAAACACTGCGTCCTCCCTTCCCGCCGTGGCTCCAGGAAGTTCCGTGTCCGATGTGGTGGCAGCTGGCGGGACCTACATCCCTTCTGACCAAGGACGTGTCCTTTCTCCTCTTGCCCTCCCCGTCGCTGCCCTTTCCCACGTCACCGCCTGTCTCCGGGGGCTAGACCCCCTTGGGGCAGGCGGGGCGGGAACACATAACATCGGCTGCCCGGCGGGCGGGGCGCCTCCCTCCACCCCCTCTCTCAGCCCCGGGGCTGGGTGCTGGGCCCCCTCCCACCCAGGAGTTAAGCGACCAGGACGCCTGGTGGCAGCCCCGAGGGCCCTTAGAAAGCAGAACCCAGTTACGTCCCTCCCTGTGAGGTGCCTCTGCTGTCTCTGCCCCCAACCAAGTCTCCTTCAGGCTGACTGTCCTCTCTCCCACCCAGGTCTGGCCCCTGTGCCCCCTCCTGTCCCTTGGGGTGCAGAGACAGTCATTTCTCCTTTTTGGGGGCCTTTGCACTGCTCCAGCAGTTTCCAGCGCCCCGGCCCCAGCACACCCCAGTAATTAGATCCTGTGTACACCGGCTCTCCGAGGCGGTTCCCAGGTGCATACGCCATCTGTTTCCTCCGGGACTGGGACAGACTCCCAGCGGGGAATTTTTTATTTTTTCATATGTGTGGGGGATTTTTGGACTAGAGAACGGCTTGGGTTTGAAGCACTAACAACGGAAGGTCTCAGCCCACTTGGGGGGCTGTCGAGGTGGTCTGCCGCGCGCTGGGTCGGCTTCCGCGGGACGGGGGACCTCACAGCGGTCCATTAAACAAACCAGTTTTGGGGGAGGCCCCATGCAAAACCTTCGGAGGGACCCCAAAGAGAGGAGGCCCGGCTGTGCTTTCCTGTGTTTAGGGACCAGCCACTCCCCCCCACCCCTGGGACCTTCCGAGCGCCCTTGTCCTGGCAGAGCCCCGGGACAACGCAGACCCGGCAGCCGGCGTCCTCCGCCTCCAGGAACGTGCTCAAAGGTGCGCCCAGCGGGAGGGCGCTTCCTGGGGCTCAGCGTGGGCGGGGGCCGCAGTGGGGGCAAAGGCAGGACGTGGGAGGCAACACCAAAGATGTTTATGCCCTGCATCAAGGCAGCCTTTGGACTTGGGGCAGTGACAGACTCGGAGACAGAGACCTTGGCGTGGCTAAGACCTTTGCCAAAGGGAAACAAAGGCCAAGGGAGGAGGCCGTGGAGTTGATGCCAAGGCCCAAGTGTCACCGCCTCCGGCAAGCCCCCCTGAGCCGGTCAGATGGGCCCATGGGAGACCAGGGCGTCCAGGATGAACTCCTGGGTGCCTGGAGTTGGGGGGAAGGTGAGGCCCATCATTTTGGCCTGGGCAGGGAGGTCACGTGGCCTGAGACACGTGAGCCTATGGTGCGTCCCCGCTTTCTGCAGCGGCAGCTTCCCGTAGCGGCAGCTTCCCGTGGCTGCGGAACAAGCCCCTGCCAGTCGGTGACCTCAGACAACAGAAGTTCGTTCTCTCCCTGTCTGGAGGCCGGAAGTCCATCAGTAGAGTCCCCAGGGCTGGGAGTGGGGGGCCAGCGGGGCCCTGTTCCTGCTGGAGGCTCCGGAAGAGAGTCCAGTCCTCTCTCCTTCCCTCTCCCAGTGGCAGCTGCTGCCCTTGGCTCGTGGCCCCATCACCCCAGTCTCTGCCTCTGTGGTCACGTGACGAGCCCGCCTGGACAATCAGCGATGAACTCCCCCTCCTCAGATCCTTAATTTAGCCCCATTTACATCTCAGCATCTAAAGCAATAGTTACAAACAGGTTCCAGGGATTCGGACCTTATGCCTTTGGGGACCCCGACTCTGCCCACCACCAGCTGGTCCTCCCTTCCCCCAGCTAGGCGCTGCTGGGGTGGACAGTGAGCTGGACAGGAAGGGGCCATGCAGAAATGTATCTGTGGACACCCTCTGGGTCCTAATGCACCGCCCCACCCACCCTGCCCCCAGCCTGGACACTGGCTGGGTGGCCCCTCCGTGGATCTGAGCTGAGCTTTGCTGTGGGAACGGTCCCAAGTTCTCCAGGCAGACCCGTCTGCCGGCTCAGTGCATGAAAATAAGACCCTTAATATTCCTTTACTACAGTTTGGGAAACGCTTTTTTATGCGTTCCAGTGGTTTATATCATCATTTTTACTATCCTAAAATGTACATGGCCTTTTTAAAAAAAAATAATATTGTCATGTAAATTTTTGTAAGCTCTCGTTTTATTTTATGACCCATAAACGTAGACAACATATTAAAATCTTGGAAGAATTTAATATCAGCAGCAGATTATCCTCAAAAGAAAAAAAAAAACACACAAAACCACCCCTCATTCCTGGGCTTTCCGAGTCTGGCCGAGCGTGCTGAAAGGTTTAACAGCCGTCCGTAAAGTTTACGGCCGCTGCCGATAGCTCGTGATCTACTGGGCCAGTTAACGGGTCAATGGCATGTATTTATATCTTGCTATAAACTGTTTACCCGAGAACAAACTAATTTCTAATGATAATGAAACAAGGAGTCAATAAATATTAATTTTAGCGTTTCTAATTTAAATACAGTTTTTCACATCTGCCGTACGCGGTGGGCCGGCACGGTGGAGGCAGAGGATCGGCCCTGTGTGCCAGGGCAGTTCCGGCTGCCGCGCCGTGTCGCCGTGGTGACCCACGCAGCCTGCAAAGCCTGAGACCCTTTTGGCGCTAAAACCATAGTCATCCTTCGACTGGCGTCTGCAATACCTGTTCCACCACTGTACGTTGGAACACATCTTCAAAAATGAGCAATTGTAAAAGGTCTTTTAGACTACATACGTATTTAAAGCATGGCACGCCGTCCATTCGATACTCTCTACACTCACAGGGTTCCCGCTCTCGCCTTCCACGCGGCCGCCCTGCAGCTGGGTCGGTTCCGTCTGCGGCTGGTCTGCACGGACCCGGCAGGTGTGACGGACGACTCTCCAGACGGCGGAGGCTGCGGGCACACGTCCGTGAGGAAACAGCAGCGCCGTAAATCAACAACGTGTTCAGCCGATTCTCGGGGTCAGGGAGCGCACTGGCCTCGACGAGCCGTGCGTGCATCCGTATCACGGGGACGTGCGTGTTCGCATGGTTTTTTTGTCTCGTGGGGCCTCCCGAGGAAAGATGCTGGGCACGGGGACACACAGGGAGCCTTGCTGCAGCACCTCGCTCCCCGCGGACGCGTCCCAATGGAGCCCGTGCAGCCTGGAAGCTCCCTGGGCACCGCAGCCGTCTGCCCGTGCGACTGGGCACGTCCTTGATGCTGCACCAGCGGGCCACGCTCGAGGGCCCCGGCCGAGTGTCAGCTCCGTGGGTCCTTCCAGTGTCACTAGCGTCACGGACTGCAGTGTGCCCTCCCATGGAATATCCCACATGGAAGCCCCAACCCCAGCAGCACCCCGGAGCGTGACCCCATGTTTGGAGATGGGTGTCCTCAGAAGAGGAGACAGACACATGGAAGGAAGATCATGTGAGGATGTGAGGACGCAGGGAGACGGCCACCCTGCCTGCGACACCTTGTCGTCCGAGCCCCCCTGGGTGGTGATTGGCCTTGGCAGCCCTCACAGACGAATGCACTTATCAAAACATGAACCTTAGTTTTTAATTTTCAGTTCCTGTCACTCCAGTTTTAGGGAACGGAGTCGACACCCTTTCCCTAAGGAACTAGGGGTCTATGTGGCGGGCTGTCCCCGACCTCTCCCCACTAGATGCCAGCAGCACCCCCCCCCGAGTGGGGACAGTCACACTTGTCTCCAGACATTGCCCCATGTCCCCTCGGAGGCGGTGGGTGACAGAAATGCCCCTGGTGGAGGACGAGCCGGAGGTTTGCCTGCCCCGTGGTGTGGGTCCGTGCACGTGGGTGCAACACTGGGTGCGAGGGTCACACGAGGAGGACAGAGAGTGGGGGGACCTCAGACACCCCACAGGCCAGACCACACTTTTCAGACGAGGCCACTGACCAGCAGGCAGGGCCTCGCCCAAGGCTGTGGGGCAGCGGTGGCAGCCAGCCCGGGACGTGGCTTTGACGTTTGACCCCGTGGAGCATGGAGTCAGCCCCGCTGCCGGCCCCGAGTGGGCAGGCTGGCAGAGCCCAGAGGACAGTGCGGCGGCCAAAGCAGGTGGCCCCTGTCATGGAAGCCAGCGGCCGCCCTGGCAGTGCCCCAGCCTGAGAGGCTCGTCCTGTTCCCCGGAGTCTCCGCCTAGTGAAGCTGATGGACACACTGCCCTTCTCCCAGCTGCCTGCAGCTCGGACGCAGGTCCCTGGCAGGTAGCACCTGGGGAAGGACACCACCCAGGTTGGCAGCGGTCAGCTCGGGCCGGCACTGCGGGGAGGCTGGTCCATACCATTGGCTCCCCACCCCCCTCCCTCTGTGCTAGGAGCCTGGGTCCTGGAGCCTGGGCCCTGGGCCAGCCTTTCAGGGCTGCTTCCTGCGCTCTCCCACACCCAGTGGGTGTGGCCAACAGGAGGGCCAGCTGTTGCCCTGGTGGAGGCCCGGTGACCATGCAGATGCCCTTGGCACTTTCCCGAGAGGCTGTGCCCTGGTCAGCGACTGCTCTGCACGCACTTCCCCGGGTCTTCTCCCGCAGCTCACAACCGCGCCCTGGGCAGCCCTCCGGGCTGGGGCGGTAGGGGCTCCCCACGGTCGCTGGTCCCTGGGGCTTCCCTGCCCCTTGCTGTCACAGCTGTTCTGTGAACCCCCCCCCCGCCCCCGCATGTGCCACCTGTGTCTGCGGGACCTCCCCAGGGGAGACGCCTCTGAGTTCCATGGAGCTGTGTCTCCAGTTGGTGGCTACTGTCCCCTGCCTTGGAAAGGTCACCGTGGCCTTCAGTTTTCTCCTTCCTGTTTAAACTGATACAATCCCCCCATTAATGTGTTATATAAAATATTAGGCTGCAATAATGTAGTATTTTATTAACATAGTTTAATATTTAATGCTAACATTTTATGTGGCATTCTCAGTCGTATTAATCTAGTAAATTTTGCTAATACAATTCGTATTTTTTCCTATTATACCTTTCGAATAGCAAAGATTACAGTGGAGTAAAAATAGTTGGATTTCTTCGGGGTAAGTGACGGGGAGAGAGATGCATTTCCCTGAAAACGGCGCCTTTCTTCTCCCTCCCGACACCTGCTGTCGGCGTCTCGGGTGCCCACGGTGGGCCCTGGGAGGAGGGAGGTGGGTGGGCGCCCGCCCTGGGCTTCTTTGATGATTGTAGAATTTTGGGATTGGGAAAACCTCGCAGAACATCTAAGGACCCGAGTTGCCTGGAGAAGGGGCGGGCAGCCCCCGTCACTGCGCCAGGAGCCCCCCTCCCCTCCGACGTCTGCCCACGCGCGGCGTCGGCGGGCAGGGAGCCTCCGTGATCGGATCTCTAAATTAGCGCCTCAGCCACTCCGCAAATTAAAACATGCATGTCGCCCGCTCACCTTCTCCACTGGCGTGACTGCCTGTTCGATGCCTTTCCTTTCATCCTCTTCTTCCTCCCCCGTGGGGGCTCCTCCTCCAGGGGTGACGCTGCTCAGGGGCGCGAGGAGGACCCGAACCCCCGACAGAAACAGGAGAGGGATCCGATGTCCCTCCCCCCCCCCCCCCCCCCCCCCGGAAGACCCGCAGGCGCCGGTGGTGCAGGCGTGCTGCTGTCCGGTGGGCCTCCCCCTCCCCCGGACCCTGCCCCGTGCCCTCCTGCTTTCTCCCAGAGGGCCCCCCTCGGTGGGGTCCCCCCCAGGGCTCGCCGGGCCACCCTATTAGAGCTGGAACGCTCCCTCTCTTGCCCCCTTCCACTTGCTTCCCCGGGCGGCCGTCCCACCCCACTGCGATGTCAGGCGGAGAAGCGCTCCTCCATCCGGGAAGAGCTGGAGCTGGACAGGTGACAAGCTGACAGCCAGGAAAGGGTGCGGGTGACCGAGCCCTCGGTGTGTCCATGGTGCACTGAGTGCCTTCCTCGCCAACAGTCCAGCTCCCTAGTGATGGGGGGGACACCCCATCCTAGTGATGGGGGGGACGCCGCCCAGCGGGTGAGCCGGCGGCGGGGGCTGGGCCATTCCCCAGCCCCCACGGCCCCTTGAAGGGCCTTTGCTGTGGCGGTGGAAGCCCCACGCCCACCCCACCCTGCGGCCCCACCAGGGGCTCCCTCCACAGTGGACACCCCCAGGGATGCCCCCGCGGACTCGGCTCCTGAGCCAGCCCAGCGCTCCCTGCCAGGCTCGTCCCGTCTTCTCCTTCTTTCCCCGTTTTCCTTCCTTCCTTAAAATGGGTTTTGATTTTTTTTTAAATAACAGATCATAGGGAGAAGAAACTATCCATCACTCATGATTCCAGTACCCAAATTTAACCTCTTTGTTCCGGCCCCTTGTTCATTAGACGTAAGTTTTGGTGTTGTCTTCTAGAAGCTCTCAATCCGACACGCAGACGAGCTCCCTGAACCCAAGGAGCCTGACCCCCGGGCCCTGACCCGCGGGCGTGGGGCTCCCCCTCACACGATGGCATCTAGTTCCCTCTCTGAGGGAGGCCCCCCCCCCCCCCCCCCGTGCAGCGTTCGGGCCCCTGCAGCCCTGGACCCCCCCTGTTCCCGACACGAGCATTTTCCCGAGGCTCTGGAACCTCCTTCCGAGCGGGATTCTGGGATGCCGAGGGGGTCCCGGCCAGGAGCTGTGTCAACCCCCTTACTGCCTGTCCCACCCCGAGGCTGTGCCAACGTGGCTGGGTAACGCAGCCAGCCACACGCTGGCGCGTGAATCTCTGTCCACGTTTCTCGTCGTCTCCTCCGACGGACGTCCAGGCGGAGAGTCACTGGGGGCAAGAGGGGACACGGATTTAGGGTTCAAGGGGCTCCTGGGCTGACCAGCTTCCCAGACCGACGGACGTTCGGTCAGCAGGGTGGGAACTCACCCCGCCGCCCCCTTGCCAGCGAGTAAAAACAAGTGTCCCATCGGTCGTAAGCTGTGGTCACGCTGGGGTCTTCCCGTTCTCACCTGGGCTGTCAGATGACTTGCACGTGTGAACTCTCCCACAGCCTCATCAGCAACTTCTGACATCAGGAGTTTTAAGGTCATACACGGTTCCTGGGTCGACGTTCTCACGACATTGTTTTCTCTGTGTGTGTTTGGTCGGAAAGCCTTGGTAGGTCCCCAGGTCCAGTCCTCTCCTGGAGTGTTTGAGTTCCGTGTTTAACTCAGCGCTGGGCCCAGCGTCGGCTCCAGGGTCTGACTTCGCAGGAGTGTTCGTGTCAACGTTTTCTCCATGTGGCCAGCCCGTTGCGCCAGCTCCGTTTACTAAACAACTGGTTTGTCCCTCGTTGATTCGCAAACACCGCTGTATCACCTCTTAGGAGCCTGAGCACCTCAGGGGCCCCCACGAGAGGCCGTCCCGAGCCCACTGCTGCTCACCCCAGGTTCACGGCTGCAGACCATCACCCACACCCGCAGGCGGGAAGGCATGAGCTGGCTCAGTGGGACCAACTTAGGGTTTTTTTTTTTTTTAAATACCCATTGTTAAGACACTTTTATTATCAAATATAACACATATCAAAAAGTGCATAAAACACAAACGTAGAACTTAACAAATTACGACCAAATGAGCGTCCCCAGGGCTGCCACCCAGGCACAGGGACAGAGCCGGGGAGGCCCCGGGAGGCCCGGCTGGTCTGGGGGTCCGAGAGCTGCCCCCCACGGGAAGCCTGGCTGGTGGTGCATAGGGCAGGCTCAGGCCTGCTTGTCCTTCTCACTCTGACCCGGCGTGCGTCCCGGACACTGTAACGAACTTGGCACATCTTTGAACTTCACAGAAATGAACGTGTGTGTGCGTGGACTTTGTACAGAAGGGGTAACGAGGAGATAAGGGGTGACGGAGAGAGACAGACGTGACTTGGGGTGGCGTCTTACAGAACTGGACCCCTGAAACCTGTGTAATGTCATTTACCAGCGTCACCCCGATACGCTCAGTGAAAAAGAACTTTCGTGTTCTCCTGTGTGTGGCTTCTTTTGCCCAGTGCTTTGGTTTTGAAGCACACGCATGTTTTGCTGCAGAGCTCTGGCTCCGTCACTCCCGTTACCGTGGACGGTTTCCCAGCGTTGCTCTCTGACACGGCGTGTCTCGGTGTTACGGCTGCTGGAAGCCTGGACTGCTTCCAGTGTGCGGCTGCCATGGATAATGCCGCTGTGGGGTCTTGCTCACGTCTTCCAGGGATGTGGCATGCATGTTTCCTTGAACACACACAAGCACAGGACACGGATGTGCGTGTCTAATATTGACGGATAATGCCCAGATGTCCTCCAGCATTTCAAGCCAGCTCACAGCCCCAGCAGCGGGGCGTGGGAATTCCCACCGTGCTGCGTTCTCACCAGGACTCCGCCTCGGCCCTTCCGTGGGCGCGGCGCCACGCCCCCCGTGGTTTCGGTTACACCCCTGCCGACCTGTGACGTGGCGCGCTTCTCACGTGTTTGTTCGCCCGGCGGCGCCCCTCCTCTGTGAAGCGCCTGTTCATGCCTGGCCTGTTTTCCTGGGCCCCCCGTCCTTCCCGGGTGGCTTTGTAGGGTGCCTCCCACGCTGCAGGTCTGAGCCTGTCGACGGCACGACCGTCACGAACATCTCCCGCTGAGTGGCTGCCGTTCCCCTTTGCTCGGTGGTGTGTTCATGAAAGACACTCTTACTTTCGACGTATTCGAATGCCACCCCCCGGTCCTTTTCCAGGGTGCCCTGTGTCGTGTTTGGGAAACCCCTCTACCCAGGAACCGCGATGGTCTTCTACGCAGTCTTTCAAACACTGGCCTCTCCGGCCTTTCACGCTCACGTCTGCAACCCCTGGGAAGGGGGTTTCGTGCGCAGGGCGAAGCGGTGACCCGGCTGAGCTCTGCTCGGTGTGGGTGGACGGCCACGTTCCGGGCACGGTTTCCGGAGGCCCCGCCTCTCCCGTGGTTTTTCTATTCCACGTAAATCGATCACCAAGTAAGTGCAGGCTGGCTCCCGGCCGGCCTCTCGGTCCAGCTCTACCGGGCCGTCTGGGTGCCGCTCTGCCAGTACCCGCCGCTGCCTCCATTCGCACGGCGTTATGGTAACACCTGATTTCTGGGAAAGCACTTCTTCCCGCGCTGCCCTCCCTCCGAGAACCCCCCGGTCAACGTCAGGAGCCGGAGTCTCCACATTGTGGTGTCTTCCGGTTCACACGCGTGTGTCCCCAGTATTTCCCTCATTGTCAACTTAATTTAACAGGTTTTGCAGTTTCTGACGGAGAAGTCTGGCCTGGTTTACGTGCGATGTTTATTTCTGTGTGCTCAAACCTTCATTATGCTGCCAACGACCCTTTTACCGTTTTCAGTTTGTGTTTAACGGGACCATGTAGGATGACTTTTTTATAGTGAGTGTCTGCCTAGGAGAACTCCTAAAGCTTCTTAGTAGTTGACTAGTCGGCCTGAACCCTTTTGGGCCGCCGAGGCCCGTGGTGACCCATTTATGAGCCTGTTCCGTCCGGTCCAGAACCGGCAGTTCCGCCTCTTCCATCCCAGCGGGTCTCCCCACTTTTCCTAGAGACTTCGGCTGGCCACGCCCACCAGAGGTTCCAGTCCAGTCGGAAGATGTTCCTTGCAATGTAGTCTTCCAGGTGACTCTTAGAGTCACTCTCCTCAGGTTAGATAGAAATCCCACTGACAATTTGGTAGGGATCACCGTACCACCTGTGATCGTCCCAGCCAGGCGCAAGAGGCTCCTAGTTGCGACCTTCCAGCCACGGCGGGGGCTTCCCCTCCTCCGGCGCATTCGCCCCCCGCAGAGGTGCGACCCTCAGTGTCCCGTCTGTTTGGTCCTGCTCTCTAAGGCGCCAGTGGTGCGAATCCCTAAGTGCTTTCTGGGAGGCTGCTGCCGACACCCGGAACAGTTATCGATGCCTTCACATGTGCCTGGCACAGTCCTCAACTTTTCACGTTTCCTAGCTAGTTCCTTTTAACTTCCCAAGTTAAAACAATGTTTTCAGCAAACCCACACATCTGTCTTCTCTCCAAAATAGTTACATGTCTTATTAATTCTGAGTTATTTTGAAAAACTTATTTGTAAAGCTTGCAGGTGATTGGACTCTTTCACTGATGTTTTGTTACTCGTTTGTGATGTTATTAAACTTCCGCTTGTACGAGCTCTGAGCTTTGAAACCTGTGGAAGTTGACTTAAATTTGCACCCAGGACTCTGTATGTGGCCTGCTGTGTACGTGATTCTGTGCGTGCTTCATGGAGACTTGAAGAAAGGTAAAGCCTTTATTTTCAAGATAAAATGTGAGTGTGTGTGCATCTTTGCACACTCACACACACGTACACACAATAACTAGAAAGCTCCAGCCCCAGGCCCGGGTGTACCCATGGGTAGGCATTTGCACACAATTAACCTTACTACTTGTGTCCATTAAATCTTCCCAGGCTCACAATTTTCTTTCTGTTTTGTTTTTCAAGCTGGAGAAAGCAGGCTAGATCCTCCTCCTATGGCCGTGGTCTCATGAACTCCTTGCTTAGTCAGAATTACTTTTCCTGGACACGGCTTTGCTGCGTGTTGCTCTCTGTTTATAGAATGATGATGGTCATTCCTTCTCAGGCCGTTTTAATTTTCGTCAACATCCAATGTACACTTTTCTGGTCCTCTCTCAATGTTTCTGCCTTAAACTCTCCTTTCTCTGTGATGAACGGTGCCATATCAGCTTTTCTGGTCTGTGTGTGACTGGCTCTTGGCTTGTATCGTGTGGCTGCGTCCGTGTGTGGAAACACGCAAGGCTGAGCTGCGTGTCATTAACGTGGACTCATCTTCACGCATCTCAGTGGAAGAATCCGTGTCCGTCACAGCTGTTATCGTCACTCATGTGTTTTGGCTTCGTGTCTGCTGTCATTCTTTTGTTTGGTTTTCTGTTTGGTAATAAAAGCTGCATTGTAATCCTCTTGGTTAAACGGCTCCAAGGCATCTTCCAGGGGAGGGGGGCTGGCCCCATGTAGCAGCCCTCCAGCCAGAGCAGGGGGTCCAAGCCAACGGGCTCCAGCCGTCCTGGAGACCGCGGGAGTGGGGGTGTGGTGCTGCCACCCGCCCAGGCTCCGAGGACGGTGCCAGCACCAGGCAGGGTCCCCGAGGAGCGTGCAGCAAAGGTCGAGGCTGTGAAGTTTGCACACCTGGCCTGTGGGCCTTGTTCTGCCACCGGGAGACCAGGTCCACACTGATGGAGGCGATGAGGATGGACTCGGGGAAGCTGGTGTCACTGAGAACTGGCCCTTATTTGCTGAAAGACGTGGTCTGCCACGCGCAGCTCAGCGAGAGCGAACGGGCCGCAGTGGGTCGAACGTGACGCCCCGCCCGATTCCACCCGATGTCCGTGGTGATGACGGTGCGCTCTCCGCTGGACCACTTTCCACCCACAAGCGTTGGGACATCCAGCATAAGCCAGTTAGCGTAAGGTGTCCGGGAAGGACAGGTCACATCACCGGTGGCCAGCGCGGCCGCCTCCGGGTGCCCGAGGCGGCAGAAAGGCTGCAGGAGGGAGGGACCCACAGTGACCGCCTCCACGAAATCCGCACCTTTGACCACAGCGTTCGTCTAAAGGGCTTTAGGTCCTCGCACAGATGGTTTCCCGAACTGAGTCCCAAGGGACACGCGACTGGTGCCCAGAGGCCTCAGTGAGACTCCTGCCTGTGACCAGCGGGGCCTCAGTGTCCTCGCCAGTAAAATGGGCACAGCAAGACTCGTCGCCTGGGGCTGTCGGGTTTACTAAGAGACGCTGCACGTACAAGGGGCCGCGAGAGGGCCATGGGGGCCGCAGGTGCTCTCCGAGGTGTCTGCGCTGGGTTGGAAGCGTGTGCTCGTGGTCACACATATGTGTAGTTCTTCTTCCCTTGGGAGCACACCTGTTTCCCTTTTTTTTGTTTCTTTTCACTATTTTTTCCCTTTTAGTTTTAATGCTGCTTGCCACATTTATGACAATGCATTTCTTTATTTTTTCAACAATTTAGCCTTTTAAGAGGAGGATGGGGGAAACTGAGTGACATTGGTTAAAGAGTACGAACTTTTGGTTCTAAGTTCCAGGGTCTAATGAACAGTAGGACGACTGTAGGCCAAACACCCTATCGTGTGCCTGAATGTCTCGAAGAAAGTGGATTTGAAGAGTCCTTACCCCAGACAGGGCGAGGGGACCCTCTGAGGTGAGAACTGTGTGAATTCCCTTCGTGGTACCCACGCATCTAATCGTCCTGTTGCTCACCCCCCGGAAAAGGGGGAGCTGCTTGCAGGACAAAAATCGCAGGGAGTAGGTTGGAAATAGTTTATAAGGAGGGCTGGTGTATTTTGCTAATTCGGACTAGTGGGGTAGCACGGGAGGTCCAGTGGGCGCACCCCCACACTCACTGGGAGTCACCGAACGGGTGCAGCGAGGGCAGAGTTGGGGAGGCGAGAGGGGAGCAGCAACGGCCCAAATTTACAAGGTGCGTATTCCTGACAGCCAGTGACTTCGAGGGGCCCGCCCCGAGGAAGCACGCACACGTGCACACAGAGGTGAAAAAGCACACAGGCACTCGCCGCCATGTTCTTGGTGACACCCCAAAGCCAGGGCCAGGTTAAAGGGCATTGGCTGGGCGTTTGTTAAACAAATCGTGGGATGTCCCTCCCGGGGATGCTGTGCAAGAATCAAAAATGGTATTTTAAAACTGATGCTGGGAATGTGACAGCTGATTGATGGGAGAGAGTGGCGAAGCTGCTGAGAGACAGTGAGAACAACACTCAACGAAAACAAACCTGCGTGTGTAAAACCCTCCCCCGTGAAGTTTGGCAAAGAAGAGGCATCAATAGCACACACTCAACTGTGTTTAGCAAAGGTACCTTGGATGAGGCAGCTGGACTTGGGGAGGGGCGGCGGAAGGAATGGTCTTTTTCGTTGTCGACACAAGTCTGCAAAGCCGGACTTCATTTTGCAAGCACAACTCCGTTAACATGTTTGGTCATTAGAGAAAGAAGAACAACGCGTGAGGAAACAGGGGCAGCCTGCACATCCCTGTTGCGGGCACTTCAGGTAACAACTCCCGGGGAAGTACCGTTCAAGGTTAGGGCACTAGAGGCTGGTGGCGGGGGTCGAGGAGAAAGGGGTCTTTGCGAAAATAGGAGGAGCGTAGTGAAAGCAGCCAGTACAAACCTCAGTGGTTGTATTCATGGAAAAACAGCAATTCGTTATGAGACCAAAGGTCTTTGAACAAAACTAACTTGATCTGATTGCTCTACATGGATGCAGGTGTCATGTAACATGCAGAAGACGCTTGTATACTATTCCGTGGTTTATTTTGTGTGATTCATCACTACCTACTCAGGTAATCGGTTGTACTTTGTCCAGCCTGTAGACGCCTAAGGGTCACACGCTTATCATCAGACGCCTGATAGAAGCGTCACGTGACCATTCTCATACCCGCGAGGCCACAGGAGCGTGGGCAGTGGCACAGACCGTCCGCTTAGGCAGCAGACGGGCCTGGGACAGACCGCCTGGGGTGGCGTGGAAGCTGCGATTCCTGTGGGCTTTCCTGGAACTCCAGGCATAGACTTCGACCTCCTAGCCCATCGGAAAAGACTACATTGAACAACGAAAGAAGTTAAAATTAAGTATCTCCAAAACCAGTCGTCTCAAACAACCGCTGACCGTGTGTCTTCCGTGGCTTTCTCCGGGCGGTCCTCTCTGCGGGCTGTGGCCGGAGCAGCCTTGCCCGGGAGCGCGGGCCCTCTGGTGGGCGGGGGATGGACAGCCCCGCAGGTGCTGTGTCCGACGGCCTGGCCCCCGGAGCGGCTTCTGGTCACAAGTCATTGGTCACCCGTGGTCAGCGACCAATCTCCTGTGAATGATGGCCACCGCAAGCAAAGGCGGTCCTTTGTCACACCCCGAATCCAGCAGCTTTAGAAGCACCTAAGGGTGGGTCCTGCCACGGCCCCTTGGGTCTGCACAGACACGCCCAGCTTGCCAGAACGCTCCAGTCCACTGAGGAGCGACACAGCCGTGTGTAAGAGCGCCGCTCGTCAGCCCAGAGCCGGACGAGGCCGTGGGAAACGGCAGTGAGCCCCTTGAGGAAGAGGAAGCGCTGAACCAGGGGCACCGGCGGGGGTGACCGAACACCACCGTGCTCCCCGCGGGGCACAGCCGAGGGAGGCCACGTGGCCGCAGCCAGGGGCGCGCCGAGCTGGGCGCCTCCTTATCCTGGACGCGTGTGCCTGCGCCGATGCACAGAGAGACACAGGCGCACTGAAATCACGGGGAAGCCCCTCCCACCAGGAAAAGGTCCGGCAGCAGCCTTCCGTCCTGCACCCCGCCCCCACACCGGGCAGCCGTGCCCCCTCCCCGTGTCCCAGGGGGCCCCTCCAGGAACGTCCCATTTCACCGAGTCCCCCCATGTGTCTCTGTGCACACGGTCCCTCCTTCCCGACCCCCAGCACCTCCTCAGCGCACACCCACTGAAAGTGGGGGGTGAAGGGAGGCTGAGAGGAGGAGATAAGGCTGCATGAGAACGGGGGTACATGGACAGGGGGAGGCAGGCTCCTCATCGGGTCGGGCTGGGGGCTCTTTGGGGTCGGGGGTCATCCCTGGCCAGTCTTTGCCCCCCCCACCCCAGGAGTTTGAAGACAAACATGATCCGACTACTTGTTTTTTCATTTCTGGAGCCCTAAAATGGTCAGGAGGGAGATGTGGGGACATGAGTGTGACCCCGGGGGCCAGAGGCGGGCGGGGCCGAAGCAGAGCCCGTGCAGAGGCTGGGAGAAGGCCGGGAGTGGGGAGGGATGGTCGCCTGAGACCGGAGCGTGGGTGGTGCCGTAGTCCGAAAAGTCACCGAAGGGGAGCATTGTCCATCTTCCCCGAGCCAGGTGGTTTCTTTTTTAAAAAAAAGTAAATTTTTAAAAATAAGTTTGAATTGATTTTGGAGAGAGAGGAAGTGAGAGGGAGCCAGAGAAACACTGATTGGTTGCCCCCCCATGTGCCCCAACCAAGGACTGAACCCACAACCTTGGCATGTACCCTGACTGGGGATCAAACCCCCCACCTTCCGGGGTACGGTTGATGCTCCAACCCACTGAGCCACCCAGGCTGGGCCATGCTGCTTCTTTCAACTAATCAGAGAAGCTGCAAAGCTTGATCGTGACGGCAGCTGATGTGCCCCCGTGTCTGCGAAAGGCCGCAAGGGGTGTGTGAGCTCCGGCCCCCGGACTCAGCCCGGGGACTGCAGCACCTCCTCCCCCCCCAATGGCTGAAGTCCAGCACCCTCGTGACTGGTCGTATAACAGTGACCAGCACAGATTCGTTGGCGCACCAGGCTGCAAGGGGGGGCCCCGCACTGGCACAATGAGTCCACCGGTCCCCGGGCCGGCTTCCACCGGCAACAGTGTCCCAGAGCGCACCCAGCTTCCTCCGTTCGTGCCACCGGACTCCGTGCGTGAAAAGAGCCCTTGTCCCAGCCCAGCCCCGTTCCCGCGCCGGCCAGATTGAAACCATCAGTCCACCCTGCAGCGCCAGAAGCACTCCGTGGTGATTTATATGTGGGCACGCGAGCCTTGCCAGGAAACGCTGACCTCTGCCCGGCATTAACAATCGCAGATGGAGACCGAGCCCATTACACGGGTGATGCTGTTGTTTAAAGGAAAAACATGAAAAGATGGGACTCTCCCTTCCCACACACGGGAGTGGGTGGATGGTAGCCGATGAACGTGGGTGGGCAACAGAGTCCATGTGTAACGTGAGTGAAGTAGCAGAGTTTCTCAGGACCTCCCAAGGTCAGCTCCCGTGACAAGTGTAGAGCTGTGGGTGTGGGCAGCGGGGTGCAGCGTGGACCGGACACCCGGTAGTCCACGGGGGCAAGCCCCGGTCAGTGGTGCTTGCCAGTTACGGTGGTGAGAATGCTGCTACCACGCCACCCCCGGGGTGGGGTGTCCTCACCGAACAAGTAAAATCGGCAAATAACCTCCGAGCACGGATAGCAGGGAAGTGTAATACAGTCAGGAGAGCGTGATTTGCTAATTTGGGGAAAACAAATCATGTTTTTTAAAAAGGTAATAGGTTTTATTTCATTTATTAAGGATAAGTCTGCAGTAAATATTAACTGCAAGCTTAATATTTCATTAACAGCTGTGTTTAAAAACCAGCTCACGAAATTCCTGAAAATCTAACAGTCGGCCTGGAGAGCCCACCAGCGCCAGCCCCGGCGCACCCGGGGTCAAGGGCAGAGGCTGCCTGTGCACAGGTGTGCTGTTAGGAAAATCCCGTGGATGGAAGAGTGGGTCTGAGGGCCACGCAGCACATTTGGGTCTGATTCCTTGGGTCTGGTCACGGCTGGGCCTGGGCACAGACTGACCGTCTGGTAGACGCGTCCGCGCTTCCAGCACCAGCCAGCTCGCCGGGGCCCCGCCCCGCGGGCCGAGTCCCGGGAGACTGTAGCTCTCCTGGGTATCATGCAGGTTTCTGAGCGTAAGGAGGGCGTGCACGGTTTTCTCCTGGCCCTACACCCTCGAAGATGTCCTCACCTTGGCTACCGTAGCATGACTGGGTGTTCTGTTCCCTTCTCTGGTCTCCGGAGGGAAATCAGAGGAGGCGAGAGGCTGGGCTCCTTTCCCGAGGTGGTTATTCATGTGAGAGCCGGGCCCCGTGGGGCTGGTGGTGCCTGATGGGGAAGGGAGGACCCGGTGACCCAGACATGCCACTCGCGGGGCCACGCGGAGGGAAAAGGCTGCTGGGCCTGGGACCAGAGAGTTGCCATTTGTTCTGGAACCGTTGGGCCTGGGGGTGTGGGGGGAAGTCCCATGGTGGGGACTCTGCATTCTAACTTGCTCATCACCCCCCACTCCGCTGGACCTAAACAAGGGGGCGGGTTCCAGTGCTGCACTTCGGAGAGGGCACCCCGTGTCTGCCCTGTGGTCCCCCATGGATGCGGCGTGCTCATGACGGGCCTGCTCTTCCATCACGAGCACGGAGCGGAGGCCTGTCTGGTGACACACGATACCCACGGACACAAGCATACATCGCTGAAGCCAGGGCCCCAGATCCGCACCCCACACAGAAACAGGGAACCATCCACCATCTCACGCCTCGGTGTGTGGGACTGGCGTGTGGCAGCTATGACTGCGGCCAGGATGCAGGCCCCCCGGAGCGCTCAGGTTTGGGCCAGGGTGACGACCCCCTGGGGTGGAGCAGGAGAACTTCTCCGAGGCCAGGCCTCCCGCACTGCCCGGTCTGGGACTTTGGCCTGGACCAGCCCAGAGGGGCGTGAGGGGGAAGAAACGACCTCATGGAGGGTCTGCAAGGACTTGGCTCACAGCCTCACCCCTGGGGTGGGGGCGCACACTTGCTGCGTCCGGGGGGCAGGACCGCAGGAACACGGTCCGAGCCTGGAGCCCTCTCGGCCTGGCCGATGCCAGCCCACGCCGCAGGAGGCAGGGAGCTGAGGGGAATGTAGGAAAGTGGGGGGGCTTCTGGGAACCCTGGGAAGCTCAGCCGACCGGGCAGGCCGTCCTCACGGGAGAGCCTTGAACACGGTCAGACGGTAACGCGCCTTTCCTGACGGCTGAGTGGCATCGCTCCCCGTGGACATACCACGTCTCCTTTGCCCAGTCCTCTGCCGGGACACACGGCCTGTTTCCACGTCTCGGCCATTGGGGGTAACGCGGCGACGGGTGCAGGGGCGCACGTTTCCTGGCGAGCAGACGTTTCCGAGTGGCCGACTTAGACGTTCTCCGGGGGCTGCCGGCCCCCTCGGCGGCTGTCTTCTGTCTGAGGTCCCAAGGGGCCTCCGCACCGTTTTCCACGTAGAGGCTGTGCCGTCCACTTTCTGGCAGCAACAGACGGGGGGCCTGTCTCCCCACAGCCTCCCCCACACTCGCCGCCACACCCCCTGCCGTGCCGGTGCCGGTGCCGGACTGGTCTGCTCCGACGGCCGCGAGGCGGTGCCCCACCGCGGTCTGCGGGTGCTTCCCCCTCGGCCGGGGAGGCTGAGCATCTTCTCGTCTATCTGTCGGCCGTTTGTTCGTCTTCTTGGGAGAGGGGTCTCCAGGCCTCCCGCCCGCACTTAGTTGGGTTGTGTGTTTCTTATCCATTTTGGGCACTTACCCCGGTTAGAGCTGTGGTCCGCAAGCACCCTCTCCCCCTCGGCCGGTGCCTCTGTGTCCGGGCGACAGGTTCCCCCGCTGGGCGGCATAACCCTTTTGGGCCCGCTCCTTGAGTTTTGCTTTCCCTTCCCTGGCCTTTGGGGCCAAGTTTGTAACATGCCCTCCGAGACCGAGGTTCGTGAGTTCGCCGCCCGTGTTCCCTTCTCTGTGGTGCATGGTTTTAGGTCTTGCCCTCAGGCCTCTGGCCTCCTGGACGTTCATCTTTGTCCGCGGGGACAAAGAGCCTCCAGTTCCCTTTTCTTTTCTTCGGGTGGCATTCCGGCATCGCCGGCACTGTTTGCTGAGGGTGGATATGCCGTTTGCGACGACGTGGGGGGGTCCCGAGAACATCTCGGTAAGCGAATTAAATCACACGGAAAAACTCAAGAGCCGCGTGACTTCCCTGGACTGGAAGCCACACACACACGAATGCGACAAACAAACAAGAACTCACGGGCACGGGCGACAGTGTGGTGGTGACCACATGGGGGGCGGCGGCAGTAAAGGGCGAGGGTGTCCAGTCGGTGGTGACAGAAGGACCTTGGACCGTGGACAGTAAACACACAGCTCCATGCACAGACGGTGTGTCGCACGGCTGCACACGTGAAGCCTGTGTAACGCTGCTGACCACGGTCACCCGATGTGTTTAATGGTGTCCAAGTCCAAGGAGCGTCTTCCTCTACCTTGGCCCCGCGTGTCAGAGACGCTTTCCTGAAAACTGTGCATGGGCCTTGGGTCATGTTGGAGGGGCTTGCTTCAGCTGACAGCCCACTGGTGACTGGCCCCAGGGGAGAGGGTCCTGGCAGGGGAGGGGAGGGGGGTGAGGGGAGGGAAGGGGAGCTCCCGGCACCTCCGACAAGGGATCAATGCAGGAAGCGGCTGAGCACCAGCACGGCCTGACCTGCTCAGTGACGAGGAAAAGCACTCTCAGGGTCCAGGCCCCGGTGAAACGTCGATTCTGAGAAATGTCTGATTAATTAAAGCACAGTGTGGAACGGGAGAGCTCATTAATACCCGCACAGCCTCCCGCACCCAGCCCCGGGCCCTTGTTCCGGCCTGGGCCCCGCTCACCCCACGGCCGGGGCGCGGCCTCCGGAGCCGCCGGCTCTGCCTGGTGAGACGAGGTTTGGCGCCGGGGACAGTGACAGTGAGGTACACGGACACAGACGATGAGTGTGTTTCTGGAACAGACAGAAATCCACTCGCTGTTAGAGTCGTCATTCCTAGTCCTTTCGCGTGACTTGGTTATACTCAGAACACATACATCAGGAGAGGAGGCTGGTTTTTACGGCATAATCGGTCTCTGATACTGTTCTATGTGATACCGCATTTTGTCAAAAACGGAAGCGGGCCTCGAGTGGAGACGTTTTCGGAAATTATTAAAGCGGTGGGGAGGGGTGGGGGCGATGAGCTCAGGCTGCCGAGGCTTGAGGGAGGCCCTGGGAACTACGTGGTCCAGCTCGGTTCTGTCCGGCCTGCACCATGTCCCCTCAGCAAACCGGGGTGACACCCACGTCACTCCGCCTCTCCGTCTCACGGGAGGTGCGGTCAGTGAGGGGCGCCGTGACTCAAAATCGTGGCGAAGGCAGTGCCTGACGGTCCCCCGAGGCCAGTGTCCAAGCAGACCCCAGGTCCCCGTGGCAAGAACCTGTGTTCTGCTGACAGTCACACACAGGGACACTGGGGCACGCACGACCCTGGACCAGGGGGCCTTGCGTCTGTGGAAGGAAACCCAGGTGCTCTCCGGACTCCGGACGTGCACACCCTTCTTTGTGGCGGCTCTGCCTCAGCACCCACTCCCTTCCCTGGGGGTTGTTCTCACCGCAGCCTGTGCCCCCCGGGACCCCAATCGCAGGAGCCTGCCCCCCGCACAGGGGACCTGTGACTCAGAAGGGCCCCCACCCGGCCCCTGTGGCAGCCAACACCACGCGCGGCAGGAGGACATGTGTCTCTGCTGAGCTCCGGGGCCGGAATCTCAAGGCTGTTCCGGCTGCCTCTCCTGCCGTATTGAGTCTGTGCACCTGTCTGTCTGTCTGTCTGTCTGAAGAATGAGGCCAAATGGAGACCAAAGGAGAGACAGGGGACTGATGCGAAGGGGAGAAAGAGAAGGAGGGGGCCCCAGTGCCCCTGCGTGCTCTGTCCCAGGCGTGGGGTCCCTGGTTTCCATGGCTCTGTGAACCGATCCCAGTTTCCTTCCCGGACACCTGGGCCAACACACTGATGCTTTTCAAGTTACTCCACTCGGTGCCTGTCCCACGGCACGAGCAGAGTCTACACTGGGAGCAACTGCCACACGTGTTTGCCCCTGGGCTCCAGGGGTCCCCGGGGGGGCGGAGCCCAGCCTCCCCTGCCTTTGAGGAAGCCAAACCCAGCAGAGCCGCCTCCTCCCAGCACCAGCCAGCCGCCCTCCAGCGATCTTCGCCTGCCACGGAGTCATTGCCCATCCAGCTGGTCCCACAGCTCCCTCGGGACGGGGGTCGTCGGCAGGGCGTCTGGGGCTGATCGGACCACGGGCAGCTCCGCCTTCCGTGTCCTCTCCTGGCCCAGACCCCGCCGGGTCTCCGTGAGCCACCCTGATGGGGCGGGGGGCGAGAGGTCTTCTCCAGATGTTCGGTGACCGCACCCCTCACCCACGCCTCCAGGAGCTTGCCCACCGCCGGGCTCAGACAGGGTGCGTCCTCTCTCGCTGGCTACTCTTCGGACCCCTCTCTAAGAGCCCGCGGCTGGCCACCCCTCAACCCATCAGCATCTCTCAGAAAAAGCCCGTTATTGGCAGAACAATTGCTTCACTCCCCTCACCAATGGTTACGGACAGACCACAATTAGCCAAGAGCGCTGCTCCCTTCATGATGTGTCAACACGGTTGGTCGGCCCTGCGCACCTTGGCTCCCCCCCTGCCCCCCTTGAAACTGTCTGCCCTCCCTGCCGGGGGGCTGCAGCCGCCTCGTGACTGCTTGGAGTGAGCCGCTCCCCTCCCTTCCAAAGACAGGTCCTCCCGGCCGGCAGCACAGGGACTGACCTCGGTGGACCTGCCCAAGGCGTCTGACCCGCCCTGAGCGGCGGGCAGTGTCCCCTCGCTGCTCTGTGACCTGCTGAACGGCGGCAGGGAGACTCGGGACCCGGGGCCCCCGTGCACCCAGGAGGACTTGCCCTTGGGCCACTGGCCCCCCCGGGATGGCAGTCTGGGGGTCTTTCCCTCTTGCGACGGGACTGCCTTTCATCCACTCATCCACCAGGAGACTTTCCCTCCAGGGGCCACCAGAGGAAGGCTCTTCCCGCCTACACCGTCCTGCCGGGGACCTGCCGTCCGACAGTCACTGCGGCCGCTGTCTGTCTCCTGAGCGCGGACGCTCGGCCTGCACGCGGCTCTGCAGGAAACACGTTCCATCGGCTCCTAAGTGCTAACTGGCTGTGCGATCAGGAATCGGTTCCCCCAAACTTTCTCAGGGGTCTCTGTGATGTCTCCCGATTTCCCCCGTTCTCCGGAGTGGGGGAGCAGGGGGCAGCCCTGGGGTGCGGGAGGAGCACCGGCTTGACTTCAGGCAGTTTCTCTGCAGGCTCCCTGGCCAGGCCCCCAGCTGGTTCTCTCTCCGGCTACCTCCCCCCAGGGAAATCAAACCCGTCCCCGCCCCTGTGTGCCCCGGACCTTCTGCAGGGACCAGGTGCCGGCTTATCCCTCCGCTGGCCGTTACTCACATGCCTCGGGTTCCCGAGCAGCACGTCCAGCCCGGGACCTGCTCCTTGCGGACATGTCAACAAGGGCCACGACTTGATGTCATTTACCTTCCGAGTTCCAGTGGCCCGAGACCTTGGTGTGGGAGCTCCCCCTTTCTTTTTCTAACCCGCAAAGCTCGTCTCTGCCGCCGGTGGTGCTTTTTCCCAGGGATGGATGGCACGCTTCCCGCCCTGTGAGGCCGGGAGCCCCCAGCAGCCCCTGGCAGGTCCAGCTCGAGTTTTCCAGGCTCCGGAGAGGGCCCCTCCCTCCCCCGAGACGGTCGCTGGAATCACACAAACGATCTGCTCCACTGTCACTCCCAGTCAGGGGCGTCACCTGAAATTAAAAGTGCCTGTGAAATCTGGCTTCAAGCAGACAGTGCAGACCTGGTCTGATCTTATAGCCACGTTTCCTTCCACCCCCCACCCCCACCCTGTGAGGCCTTGTAGCTGCGTGGCGTGGGGGGGCGCGTGGGCACAGGAACGACGGCTTTCCAACCCGGCCGCCTTCGAGGGGTGTGGCTGGAGCTGCTGGGCCGGCAGAGGGGATGTCACAGGCTGGGGGCTTTGCCCACGGACACAGGTCCTCTCACCGCCACGTCCAAGAGCACGGAGTCAGCAGGGCTGTTTTCTCCGTGGCTTGTAGATGACAGTCCCCTCCTCGTGCGTCTTTGTGCCCAAACCTCTCCTCCTTCCAGAGCCCCAGTCACCTCCGGTGAGGCCCCGGCTGAACGGCCTCATTTTAACTGAGTCACACTCGGAAGACCTTACATCCACACGGAAGTCCTGGGCGCGAGAACTCGAACATAGAAACTTGGGGAGTCGCAGTTCCATGTATAGCAATGTCCAGCTCCCTCTAAGTCAGGGATTTTCCACCGGTGTGCCACAAAAACTTTTTAAAACACGCAGCACCTGACTATTTAGTCAACAGCACTGACCACTCTTCCGTTAGACTGTCAAATAAAACAATGACAACAGCCAACACGACAGTAGCCATCTCACGTGAATGCCCCGTCTGGAACCATAAATATGTATACATGTATATTTAATATATGTGTCATATAGTAAAGTTGCATCTTATTGGTCAAGTTGCATCATAAGGTTGCATCTGATTGGTTTATTCTTGGTACCGGAAATCCTGATCTACAGGTATAGACACCTGATTTCTTAAAGTCACTTGGGAGCAAATGGGGCAGGTAATGACTATTATTATTATTATTTTTTTGTAACTCAGTCAAAAGTATGCCTATTTCTTCTGTCAGATGGGCAAAAATCTATTTCTGGTGTGCTGCAGGATTTCCGTGATTAGTTTGTGCGGTCCGCAGGTTGAGAAGTCTGGAGATCGCTGCTCTGAGTTAGACACGAGTCCGCACGGACAGGCCTCGTCGTCCGGGACCCCTCTCCCTCGGGGGACCCGGCCGTGCCAGACGGCTGTGGGATGGGTGCCCAGAGAAGAGCCGTGTCTCCAGCCCGTGGCCTCAAGGGTCTCAGGTGCTGGACGACTTCTCAGACACCTCGAATGTGAGGGGCTGCGGAGCCAACGGGACCCCAGGAGGCTTAACGTTATAGTGACACTTTTAAATTTGAGTGGGCTCTCAAATATTGACAAATCTGTGAGTAAGACAGGTGAGGCCAATTAAAAACTGACAACAGCCGTTTTTATTATTATTTAAGTTTATATATTATTAATTGATTTTTAAATATTTAAATTCACATACAGCAAAATGGACCTGTTTGGGGTTTTAAGCATATGACTCTATGAGTTTTAACATATATCCACATGTAGATATACATATAAATATAGATACAGATAAACATTCCTGTAACCAGCACCTCAGTCAGGACACTCACCAGTCCCATCACCTACAGAGTTCTCTCCTGCTGCCCGTTGCGGTAAAGCCCTTCACACACCCACTGGCCTGTTCTCCAGCCATGAAGTCCAGCTCCTGAGAGACGGCCGTGCGGAGGGAATCCCTCACTCTGTGACCTCCGCAGAGGCGCCCCTCTGACCGGGCGCCTCTGAGATTCAGCCGTGTTGGATGTATCGACAACTTACTCCTCTTTGTCGCCGAGCGGTGTCCTGGGGTGGGTGTGCCTCAGTGGACCCACCCACTCTCCCACGGAAAGATGTTGGTCCCTGTTCTCAGGGGTCAGGGATGAACCTGCTGCCCACGGCCGCCTGGCGGCTTCTGGGGGAATGCACGCTGTCACGGCTCCCGGGGTGGAAAGGCTGGCCCTCGGGGTGAGGGACCGTGTGACTCCATGCAGCACTGTCAGACACTCGGGGGGGGGGGGGGGCGGGGCGGAGCGTATCGCACTGACGCCAGCCATGTGCGAGCATTCCCGTCGCTCCGCATCGCACCCACGCCTGGTGTCATCCGAGTTCTGTCTGTTCCGTGTGCCCGTTCTTTGCCGTTCCCATGGTTGCTGGGCTTGATCTGCCCCTGTCTCCTGGCGATGGGGTTGAGCGCCTTCTCATGGGCTCGTTTGCCATTTTCACGTCTTTTGTCTGGATTGCCTTTTCAAACCATTTGCCCATTTTTAAATCTAGTTGCTGGTTTCCTTGTCATTGAGTTTTCAGAGCTTTTAAAAACAGATCCTCATACACCTTCTTTTTCAGATACTTAGTTGGCCGGTATTTTCTCCCAGCCTGCAGCTCGTCTTTTAGCTTGCTCTCTCTCGCTCTCTCTCACTCTGTCTCTCAGTGATATCCGAAAACTCTGTGCCTAACCTAACATTACACATATTTTCCCAATATTCCCAAAATATTTTCCCAATATTTTCTTCCAGAAGCCTTTTAGGTTTTTTTAGTTTTTTTAAATATATTTTATTGATTATGCTATTATAGTTGTCCCATTTCCCCCCTTCATTCCCCTCCACCCTGCACACCCTCTCCCACCCACATTCCCCCCTTTAGTTCATGTCCCTGTGTCATAAGTTCTTTGGCTTCTACATTTCCCATACTGTTCTTGCCTTCCCCCTGTCTATTTTCTACCTGCCATCTATGCTGCTTATTCTCCATACCTTTTCCCCTTCTCCTCCTCCCACTCCCCTGTTGCTAACCCTCCATGTGATCTCCATTTCTGTGGTTTTTTTGCTGTTCTACTTGTTTGCTTAGTTTCTTTTTGTTTTGTTTTAGGTGTGGTTGTTAATAATTGTGAGTTTGCTGTCATTTTACTATACATGTTTTTTATCTTCTTTTTCTTAAATAAGTCCCTTTAACATCTCATACAATAAGGGCTTGGTGATGATGAGCTCCTTTAACTTGACCTTATCTGAGAAGCACTTGATCTGCCCTTCCATTCTAAATGAGAGCTTTGCTGGATAGAGCAATCTTGGATGTAGGTCCTTGCCTTTTATGACTTGGAATATTTCTTTCCAGCCCCTTCTCGACTGTAAGGTCTCTTTTGAGAAATCAGCTGACAGTCTGATGGGAACTCCTTTGTAGGTTACTGCCTCCTTATCTCTTATTGCTTTTAGAATTCCCTTCTTCATTTTAATCTTGGGTAATGTGATTATGATGCGCCTTGGTGTGTTCCTCCTTGGGCCCAACTTCTTTGGGACTCTCTGAGCTTCCTGGACTTCCTGGAAGTCTATTTCCTTTGCCAGATTGGGGAAGTTCTCCTTCATTATTTGTTCAAATAACTTTTCCACTTGTTGCTCTTCCTCTTCCCCTTCTGGTACCCCTATAATTTGGATGTTGGAATGTTTAAAGATGTCCTGGAGGTTCCTAAGCTTCTCCTCATATTTTTGAGTGCTTGTTGCTTCATTCTTTTCTGTTTGATTATTTCTTCCTTCTGCTCCACTCCATTGATTTGAGTTCCAGTTTTCTTCCCATCACTATTGGTTCCCTGTGCATTTTCTTTCATTTCTCTTAGTGTAGCCTTCATATTTTCATGTAATTTGCGACCAAATTCAACCAATTCTGTGAGCATCCTGGTCACCAGTGCTTTGAACTGTGTATCTGATAGGTTGGCTATCTCTTAGTGGCTTAGTTGTATTTGCTGTGGGGCTTTGATCTGCTCTTCCATTTGGACCATTTTTTTTTGTCTTGTCACACCTGTTACATATGAGGGGTGGAGCCTTAGGTGTTCACCAGGGCGGGGCAACCCAGTCACTGGGTTGTGACACTGTATGTGGGGGCGGGGTTCAGAAGGGAACAATGGCACTTGTTCCACTCTGTCAGATTTCAGTCCCTTCTGCTGCTTCCCCCAAGCAAACTGGGCCCTTCTGGTGCTGATTCCCGGGTGGGTGGGCTTGTGTACGTTCTAGGACCCCGTGGGTCTCTCCAACGCACTCTCTTGTGAGGCTGGGAGTCTCTCCCTGCGCCTCAACCCCACAGGTGTTTTCAATCAGTGCCCTGAGGCTGTATTTCCCAGTGCTGGGATCCTGGGTTGGGGGTTGTGCCTCGCTTCACAATCGCCACCTTGCTGGGTTTGCTCGTTGCCACCCCAGGCCCGGGGTCTGCCAGCCACCACCTGCGTACCCAGGGCCCCCCACTGGGGTCTTGAGCACTCGAAATGCCTTACTAGTTCAGTCCCACCGTTCTTTGCGCTGTGACCCCTCTCTGCCCAGCTGCCCGACTCCGCCCCTCCTACTAGTCTGGATGAACGTGTCTATTTTAACTCCTTGGTTGTCGGACTTCCATACAGTTCAATGTTCTGTCAGTTCTGGTTGTTATTCTGTTTCTAAATTGTTGGTGTCCCTATCTTGGTTGTGCGAGGACGCACAGTGTATCTACCTACACCTCCATCTTGGCCGGATGTCAGCCTTTTAGTTTTAAAATTTAGTTTTATATCTGTGATCTATTTTGAGTTCGTTTTTATATAATGAATGGGATATATGTTGACATTAACATTTTTGCATATGAATGTACAGCTGTTGAAAGGCTGTCTTTTCTCCACTGAATTAGCTCTGTACATTGGTCAGAAAACAGTTGACTTCCTAGCAGGGTTCACTGATGGATTCTACAAAACATTTAAGAGAGAAATTGCACCAATTTTCTACAATCTCTTCTAGAGGATAGAAGTAGAGGGAATACTTTCTAACTGATTCCACATGGCTTGCATTACATTATGACCAAAACCAGACCAAGACAGTGTAAGAAAAGAAACCTACAGACTAATATCTCTCATGAATACAGATACAAAAGTCCTCAAAAGTATTAACAAATGCAATCCAAAAACATATAAAAAGAATTACATACTACAACCAATTGAGGTTTATCCCAGGTATGCTAGGCTGATTCAGCATTCAAAATCAATTAAAGTAATATGATACAACTGCTGACTGAAAACAAAAAAAAAAGTTAGGATGACATCAATAGATATAGGAAAGGATTCAACAAAATTCAACACACATTCATGGTAAAAATTCTCAGTAAATTAGAAACAGAAGGAAACATTCTCAACTTGAGAAAGAATAGCAGCAAAAACCCACAGTTAACATAATATTTATGGTGAGAAACTTAAAACTTTCCCACTAAATCAGGTATAATCTCAGGATATCACCTCTCACCATTCCTTTTCAACATCATATGGAACGTACTTGCCAATGCAATAAGAAAAGAAAATGAAAAGTAGACAGATTGTGAAGAAAAAATAAAACTTTTTTTTTTGCAGATGACACAATCATCTGTGTGAAAACATGCAAACAAACTGATGAAACGAAACTTCCTGGAGCTGATAGGCAATTATAGTGAAGTTGCAGGATACAAGATTAATATAAATAAGTCAATTTGTTTCTCATAGACCAGCAAGGTACAGTGGAATTTAACATTAAAAACCATATACTTATATTATCACTTCAAAAAAAATATTTAGGTAGATGTCTACAAAACATGTATAAGAATAATATGAGTAAAAGTACAAAATTCTGATGAAAAATATCAAAGAAGAATTGGATAAAAGGAGATCTATTCCATGTTCATGGACAGGAAGACTCAATATTTTCAAGATATCACCTCTTCCCATCTTGTCCTGGAGATTCAATGCAATCTGAAACAAAATCGCAGTAAGTTATTTTGGGGGTATCCACAAGATGATTACAAGTTTATATGGAGAGACAAAGAACCCAGAACAGCCAACAAAATATTGAAAGAGAAGAATGCATTTGGAGGACTGAGGTGACTTCAAGACTTACGGTAAATTGACAGTAACCAAAACAATGTGGTAGTGGTGAAAGAACAGACAAACGGCTCAGTGGAACAGAACAGAGGGCCCAGAAATGGACGGGCACAAAGTAGTCAACACATTGTTGACGAAGAAGCAAAAGTAATGCAATGGGGGGAGGCAGTCTCTTCAACCAGTGGTGCTGGAACAAGTGGACATCCACAGGAAAGATAATCCTCGGCCCAGACTAACACCCGTCACAAAAATTAACTCAAAAGGTATCACAGAAATAAGTGTAAAACGTAAAACTGGGACTCTCCTAGAAGGTAACGTAGGAGAGAACCTACCTGACCTTGGTCATGCATGACAAACAACACAAATGAAAAACAGGTCAAAGCCTTAAACAGATGCCTCACTACAGAAGACACACAAATCACAAATGAGCCCAGGGAGAGAGGCCTCACACCACAGGTCATCAGGGAAACGTAAGTTCAAACAACGAGAGACCACTCCACACCTGTTAGAATGGCTAAAACCCAGAACACCGACAACACCAAGTGCTGACAAGGGTGTGGCGCATCATTCTCACCCATTGCTGGTGATAATGCTAAAGGCCACAGCCACTTTGGAAACCAGTGTGGCAGTTTCTCACAAAATTAAGCCTACCCTTACTACAGGACCCAGCAATCACACTCCTAGGTATTTATGTCGTGCACACAGATTTTTACAGCAGCTTTATCCATAATTGCCCAAACTTGGAAGCAACCGAGATGTCCTTCAGTAGGTGAATTGATAAATAAACTGGTCCATCCAGACCATGGAAGGTGATCCAGAGGGTACCAAGCTGTGAAAAGACATGCAGGGAACTTAAGTGTGTGTTACCAGCTAAATAAAACAAGCCATTCTGGAAAGGAAATGCCAAACCAGAGGCTGAAAACCACTAGCAGACACGTTCCTTCTTTTTCATCCGGCAACGTCTGGGCTCCAGGGACCCGGTGCCGAGTGTGTCTCACCAGAGAGGGGCAGCAAGCGACTCTTCTGCTCGGGCATGGACCGCCTACCGTGTGGGCCCGTTGGCAGGTCCCGGCGCCCCAGACGGCATGTCTGTTTTGTGCACCGTTTGAAATCTGCTGCAGTGATTCCAGAACCTTCCATCCCTGTAAACAGAGGAAGATAGTTGATGTGTTCCTTGTGACTCTGAAAGGGACTCTTTGGGGTTCTCTGCCCTCCCTTGCCCCACTACAGACTGTACGGGCCACTCACATAGGTGTCTTTCATTAAGTTTGATTTTTTTTTAAAAAGAGAGAACTTGTGTGGACCCCTCTCTCCCAGATCTGGCCATTTCAAATGCACGTTAATTTATTGTGTTGACCCGACAAATGATGGCACTCATGATGCCCCGTCCTGGGCTCTGGAATAGACAGTTAAGTCTACAGGAGTTTGCAGAGGGATGAAGGGACCCAGCGCCTCCCAGAGCCACGTTGATCAGTTGGTGTTTCTTTAGTGCTTTGGAAGTGAGAGCTCCCCTCTCCACCAGTGCAAGGAGCCCCCATCAGACCCCTGCCTGTCGCCCCGGAGCGGCGGCTGCTGCAGCAGCTTTAGCCCCAAATGAGAGGCTACTTCACACTCTCGGTTGTGCTACGAGGTGAAGGGAAGGGGCTCCGCTGCTGGGACCCCGACCTGGGCACCGGCAGCCTGAAGGGAAAAGAAACCGGCTGCTCTTGTGAATTCTTCAGAGCAGGAGGGAAGCCTGGGCTCAGCGGCTCTGTCCCAAGTGCCTGCCGTGTCCGCCCTGGCTCAGCACAGCCCCTGAGCCCGGGTGTCGGGGCCTCCCACCTGCCTTGGGCGAGGAGGACACGGAGGCCAGCGTGAGTGGGCAGGGCAGCCTGCCCCGGATCAGCGTGGCCCGTCCCGGTGGCTCCGTGGGTGTGGCGGGCTGTGCCAGTGACAGGGCATCAGCGTCTGGGATGAAGAGAGGATACCTGTCCCTGTCCCTCCAGACGGAGTTTTGCAGAGGACATGATGATAGCTGAGCCACACCCTGTCTGACCTCGTACAGGCCGAGGCAGTCAAGTATTAGGAAGCCGGCACAATTCAGAAGCATGTCGCACCCACGGGCCGGCAGACGGGGACGTCGGGGTTGGGCCAGGGGCAGGCACGCCACTCTCTTCCTCGGGCTGTGCACGGGAAAGAGCGGCCACCAGGAGCCCTCCCTGCATTGGGCTCCCCGGGCAGCAGACGGCCAGCCAGAGCGGGCATGGGGTGGCCTGGGGCTGGGCCCACACACCCAGAGGAGGACCAGCGAGGAGGCGCGGTGGATTGTGGGTATTTAAGCAGGAACACCGAAGTCAGCACTTGTATTGGAGGAGCCAGAGTCCAGAGAGTAATCCGGTTCGTGCTCCAACTCCCACTGATAATCTGGTGAGAGCTCCTCCAAGAAATGAGTCCTGGAACCCAAACGACATCCGGAGATTTGCGTTTCTCAGAGCAAAACCACCTGGGCCGGAGCGGGAGACAGGTGGGGGGTGCGCTGTGGCCCCGACAGTCACCAGGCAAGCCCCGGGCTCTGGCTGCTTTGCTCGCTGTGCAGCCTGGGACAAGCGCCTGCACCTCCGTGAGTCCAGTGTGCAGAGGACCCTGGCCCGTGGGTTTCATGGCGGGGCCCGATGGGACAGTGTTGAGGTGTTTCATAAACCACGACACCAAGTTCCACTCAGATTTACTCGCCCGTGATGGGGCTGCGCCAACATTCATGCAACCTCGATTTGGGGGACCGCGGGCTTGGTCTAGGCACTGGGAGGGGCTCGGATGAGGGCAAGCCTGCGTGGGTTTCTGTGTGGGTTTCTGCGTGGGTTTCTGCATTTGCTGGGAAGCTCGCAGATCGGTGCAGGGCACAGGCCCAGGGCTGCCTGCTGTCCCATTCACGCAAATGTCACTGAAGCAAAAAGGAAACAACTGCTGGGATCCCAGCTCAGTGGTGACTCCAAACTGAGCACTGTCCTTGCATCGCTGTGGCACTAAAGCACATGTGTCTCCCGGGTTTGGGGACTCTATTAAGCGACTCCTGCCCATGTGTTGTGACGTGGGTTTTTTGACCTGCCTCTGTGAACTGCGTGTGGTGTTTGGTTTCTAGGGACCTGGACGGGGACCTGGGCTATGATTCGCATCCTGCCCTGTTGAGGGGACAGATCTCCGTGAGCAGAGACGTGGGCGCACTGGTGGCCGCTCTCTGCCACCTGCTGCGGCTGCAGGGTGAAGTCACAGTCAGACCGAGTTTCCCTGCAGGACCCTGAGAGAGCCGTGTTTCCACCTGATGCTGGCCCATCGATGTGGCTGTGTTGACGTGGCCGCCATCCCCAGCGCCACGCACATGGAGCCGCACGCTCCCGGAGCGCATACAGGCTTCCCCCGCTCCAGGTCGGGGGGGGAAGGCGGCACCCCAGCCGGCTCACCAGCCCGCCAACCTGCCAACCCGTCATCTCCGTGTCATAAGCAGCGCCGTGTTGACCTTCTGTCAAAATGGATTTCCAGCCGAGAGACACGGTTCCTTCCCATGCATCACAGCGTGTGACACTATTGATCCGATATTGACTCCCGCCGTCCTTCCGGGCTGCGTCCCAACAGGTGGCCGGGCCGAGAGCGCCTCCCCGGAGTGTCAGTCAAAGAGAAGGGGCCTGTGACCTAAAAAAAAACACAAAACCTTCCATTTAAATGAACTTCTGAAGATTGTCTTTGAAGGCGAGGAGGCCTCTGAGACAATGCCAGGAGGTCTCGGGGACCGGGGGGCAGGGGCCACTGCAGAGAGACGGGGACGGGGACCGCAGACCACAATCTGTGCACCCCGTTGTCTGTTCCACGGCTGACCTCACGACGCCCGTGTGCCCCCGGGTTCTCCTTCCTGTCTCTGCGTCCCTGCACCCCTTGTGTCTGCCCCACGCCTTGTAGCGAAAGCGTTCTCGCTAGCGACGGGACCCCGAGAGGGTGGGGCTCTCCTTCCCAGGCTCCCTCGGGCGCAGTGAAGACGGGGTTCGCCGCTCTGCCCCGGGAGCCAGCACCGGGGCGACACCCGACCCCTGTAGCACATGCCATCCCGGAATGTGACCGCACGTCTCATTGTCCCGCGTGTAACTCCTAAGATCTTGCCAGAGTGCGAGCAAGGTCAGAGACCTGATGAGTTTCGTGTTCTCCCCAAGCTCCGCCACCTCCCCTCCGTCAGCGTCCACGGCCCCGAGTCAGACGACACAGAGGAATCGGGGATGGGGGCAGCAGTGCGGCCGGGGGAGGGGAAGCAGTGACGTCAGCAGCTGAGGGCTTGGTCCCTCCCCGGGACGGGGGGCGGGAGGCTCACCGGAGGGCTCTCCAGCTGGGGACACCTGGCTTCGTTATCTTTCCTTTCTTTCTCCATTGAGCTGAGAGAAAACTAGTGAAAACCAGCATTCTCTGTGCATTTAGCTTTGTCCACACAGCACCAAAGGCGTCGCTGGGTGACACCCTGCCTGAGACTCCCGGCACCGTGGCCGCGGCAGCTGCCCGCTTGCACAGGGCCCGGGATGGGTGAGGCGTCACGTCCAGGGTGCGCTGGGCGTCTGCTTTGCATTTCCTGTGTTGTTTTACAGCTGGCTCATCCGGTGAGCACCCACACTAAAGAGCTATGAGACCGTGGAAAGCAGCACGGGCCGGTGGGGAGGGGGGAGACCCAAGTGACCCCACAGTCAGCAGATGCCGAGGACCCCGCTGCACGTCCTCCGGGAATGCTGGGAAAATGACGCCGTGCAGCTCTTTCTACCCCTTTTCTCTGAAAATGAACAGTTACAAGGGAAGCATGTTGTGATTAACATTACACGTAATTTTAGTGGAAGAGCTTGTGGAATTCGTATGTTTTCATGAAATAAGGAACTAACCTTGCTGAGAGTGGGGAACGTGATGCCATCCTGGAAAACAGAATTGTGCTAAGTCCAGTTGAACAGCTACAAAAGTAGCAGAGTGACAGCAGGTTTTCCCAAGAAATGGCCTCCGTTAGGGGAGACGCCTGGGTGCAGATGGGTGCCCCCCCCAGACAGACATGCAGAATAGGACACGGCGCCCTGGAGGTCCCACCTCAAAGTCAGCACGACCCAAGTTCAACTGGCCACCGTTGTGCAGGGAGCCCGTCCCGGCTTGCCCAGGGTGCCTGTCCAGGGGGACCCTTGCTCCCCCTCCTCCTCCCCGGTGCCTCCAGGCTCCCGCAGCCCCCTGCGCTGCCTGTGGGGCCACCACCAGCTCCTTGCTGCGAGTCCCGGCCAGCTCCCCGCACCTCCTGGGCCAGTCTGCGGACCTCAGGGCACACGCCTGCTCCTCCGAGTGGCCCCACTGGCTCCTGCTGTCCGCGCTGGGGCCAGGACTGCGCGCCTGTGGCACCATCTCGCACACTGTTCCCTGGCCCACACGTCAAGGGCCTTCCTGTTGCCCACGACTCAAGTCCAAGCCCCTCTGCACTCGAACGTGTAACCCCGACCTCCCTACTGGCTCGTAGGCCGTGCCCATCCCCCGCCCCTCCCAAGACTGCCCCCAGTGCTGGGAAGCCTGTTCTTGCCTCCTTGGAACGATTTTCTCGTCTCTGGGGATCCCCTCTCCGCCCCCTCCTGACCCTTCTATTGATGTCTTACAAGGGGAGTGGGGACAGTGACTGGGAGTCCAGACTTCGGCCCACTTCCTGGCTCTGTCAACAAAGGCAGAATGTGACAAGCCACCCGGTGCCTCAGTTTCCCCACCTGTGAATCACAACAGCGCCTACTCTCTGGGCAGCTGCAGCAACAGCCGAGTCCTGTCACCCAGCGATCAGAGCGAGGCCCGTGCCTGATGGGCGCCCAGGGAGTGTGCATGGGGAACTCACTTCTCCCAGAAAGCCCTGGGGTCCAGCAGCTCTGTGTCCACGCCTATGGGCCCCAGGGGCCCCACTCAGAGCCTCCCCTTCGCAGCCTGGCCCCGGGGGCCGGTCTTGTCCTCAACACCTCGACGATGTCACAGCCTCCTGGGGTCAGACACAGGCATCAACTCTTCGTACCCCACCTCCAAGGCCCCGGGGAGCACCGAACAGTTCTTGGCGGGTGGCACTGGATTGCAGGCAATTTTCGCAGAGCGCGTGGGAAGCCGGGTTGAGGGGGTGGGCCGCCTCACGGCCAGGAAGCCCCCCGCCAGGTGGTAGGTCTGCAGAAATCGTTCCCGCTTTCGCCAAAGTACAGAACGAATGCGCCCGTTCCCTTCCCAGGCAGAAGACGACTGAGCCACCCCGAGAGACTACAGAGAGCGTGCTTGAGTGTTCGGTCAGGCCGTGGGATCGGCCGTTTTCCCTGGACCGAGCTGAGCCCGCGCCATCAGAATGGACGGAGCAGCTGTGCGTGCAGATACAGTTTCTGGGGCGAGTGTCATCAGATCCAAGTGTCGCACCTTCGGGGAATCAAACCTGCAGCAATTTGGTCTTTACCGCCGGCTCAAGGTCTGACTGCCTCTTTCTTTTCTTTTTCTTTCTTTCTTTCTTTCTTTTCTTTCTTCCTTTCTCTCTTTCTTTCTTTCTCTCTTTCTTTCTTTCTCTCTTTCTTTCTTTCTTTCTTTCTTTCTCTTCCTTCCTTCCTTCCTTCCTTCCTTCTTTCCTTCCTTCCTTCCTCCCTCCCTTCCTTCCTTCCTTCCTTCCTTCCTTCCTTCCTTCCTTCCTTCCTTCCTTTTCTTTCTTTTTTTTAAATCTGGGGGCCTTCGCTTATCTTCCTTCTCTTCGTGTCTGAGGAGCCAGGTCTCTCCACCCAAAGGCGCAGGCACAAAGGACTTGACTTCCCCCAGAGCCTAGGTCGCCCCAGCTGCAGCTGGAGCTGGTGGGTGCACCCCAGCTGTGAAGCCCCCGTGCATCCACACCCCAGCTGCCTGGCCCCTCGGCTCGGCCCGGCCCGGGCGTGCGTGACAGTGAATGCAACCCTCTCTCAGGAATGGCCCTGTCTGCGTGGGGAGTCCGGCAGTCACGGGGCACAGGGACACGCACAGCCCTCCACCACCCACCCATCCTTTCCGGCCAGCTCCTGGGGAGACCGGACCGCCGGGCACCGAACTCGGACCCTCAGTCTTCCAGGTGTAAATGCCACCTAATGTCAGCTGCCAGCGGCGTCCTTCACAACCTTGGCGGCTCTGAGCCCCGCTCTCCTTGCCCGTGACCCGCCCAGTATTTCCCATGCTACAGCCTGTTCCTCACTCAGCCCAGTGCCCGCTTGCACACTCACTCTGCACACTTCCACACCGGCCTCACCCACAGCCACCATATTCGTTTTGGGTTCATGGGCGGCCACGCCCCTTCACTGGGGACCAGGCGGCTGCCTCCTGCCGGCCTTCCGTCCCAGGCTCCCAAGTGGACTAGAGACACTGTTCAGTGGGATTACCAGGCTCTGCTCAACCCTGGCTCAGGGACCCACGGGCAGGATGCGAGCTGCCCTCCGCTTGCTCTGTGAATCCAATCTTCTGACCCCCCAAGCAGTCAGAGGTCTTCCGAGCACCAGCACGGCCTGTCAGACCTGCTGCAGACCCGCCTAAGTCGCCTGAGCTCCGGGACGTTTTAACAGATCCTTTTTCCTTTGTTAAAAGTAGGTCGGACTGGAGAATGATGCCCACCCATTTATTCCGCTTCTAGGATAATAACCCAATCTGCACTGAGCGCTTCCTGGTTAAATAAAACACGCGCCTTCCTCTGCCTCTCCGATTGCTAGCCGCGGCGCTGCCGTCGGCAGCCGTGATTACCGGTGAGGAGCGTTTACCCGGCGCGGTCTTCCGAGCCCCTGGGGGTGAGGTTGGTCATTCATAAATTGCCTATTGATCAGGCGCGAAGAGAAATTAGACCCCAATCTTCGAAAGGAATTATTAGACTCTGAGTAACATTTGCCCGGGAACATTCAGAGGTCTGAGAGCAGTTTGCCCATAGCAGCGAGGCTCCTGATTAATGGCCGCTGTTTATGCAAAGCGCTCGCGATGGAAATGCCGCGCCGGTCGCCTCCTCCGCCGCCGGCCCGGCCCTCCCTCGGGCGCAGCTCCCCCCCCACCCCCCACCGCCCACCCCCGCTCCACAAGGGACGCCTTTCTTAGACAAGAGATTTACAAAATGAAAAAAGACACACACCAGCATGATTAATGCTCTGTTCCAGGTTTAGACACTGGGTAATTTTATAATTGATACAGTGCTTTAACCTTTGATATTCTTTATAAAATGCAAATTTAGTCATTTCCCTGGCACGGGCTTCTGCACACACACAGAAGAACGTGGTGACAAGGGCGCCCCCCGATGACCGTCTTCGCCGGGCTAGGCCACGCGTCCCGCCAGCGTCGGTGAGTGGCAGGGCGCGCCCACAGGTGTGCGCGCACACAGGTGAGATGCGGGGAGTGACCCGGGAATGCGCTCGGCCACTCCTTTCAAAGCACACAAGGAGGTGCGCGGCTGCAGATGCTCAGCGGAGCCCCAGCCTGGTTCACTGCAACTCCAAACAGCTTTATTCTGCTCAAAAGGAAATTAGATCGCAATGGGGACTTGCAGAAATTACCTTGAAATGTTTGTGTGTTTGAATGATTGAGCAATTTGTGCTAAAAATTACATTCCCCAGGTTGGAATCCCGAGCTGGCGAGCTGAGCTGATCGGCGTTCCAGAAAGAAGGTCCCGTCCCGCTCCCGGACCCAGCCTGGGGGGTGCACACGGGGCGGGCTGTCTGGGGGTGGCCGGCCTGCCCGTGGCCCCACTGTCCACAGATTACGGCGGAGAACCTAGCAGTTAATTTGGATTCAATTAAATCTCACTCCTTACCCTTAAACACACTCAGAGCCCGGGACGAGCATCATTTAATTATTCACAAATGCTATTATAAATGCGGTTTGCGGGGCCGGCGCCAACGCCGACCACCAGCCCATTAAAACCTGCGCGCTTTGAATGCGGCGGCGGCGGAAATTTGAGGGCGCCCGCCCGGTTTCATCAGAAGGCAGAAAACCCCAGCCGGTGCGCGGCTCCCGGAGTAACTTCTGAACATCTTTTAAGTCAACCTTGTGTGTTAGTCAACAGGGAAGTTTTGACCCTTCCCCTCTCCACAATCATCCGTTTCATTATTTATCTGAGGGAATCAGAGAGGTTTTGTTCTTCCGCGAAAGTCCCTGACACCGGGATATTTTTAATAGCTGAGATTTTTCATTCTTGTCACCAGGCCCTTTGAAAACACAGGTATTTTCATAGGAGACGTGGCTAATGAGTGAAACTTCAGACTGCAGCCTCCCCCTGTAATCACGGCGCGGGGCCCCGCGAAGCCGCACTCGTGAGGAACATGGAAATTAATTACTGCGCCCCCCGTTTCATCCTGCTCGTCTGTTTGATATGCTGCCGCACAGAAGGAACCAGACAATTAAATCTCTCCTCCCTCGGCCTCCTCTCGAAGCTCGCCGCACCTTCCCCTCCACTCCGGGGACCAGCCTGTTTGCGGAGGGCGGGTTGCGGGGAGAGGGCGCGGGCAGCGGGGCGGGCTGGGGAGGGCGCCACCGGGGTCTGAGAGAGCCTCCAGGAGGGGCCCCTTCCGTCGGGGGTGCTGTTCAGCGCCAGTCTGCCCTGTCGTTGCTGGAGCCAAAGGTGCTCGCGGGAAGGAAGACGGAGGCCGAGGTCCCGGTGCCGTCTGCAGGGCGGCTGAGCCCCTGCTGCTGCGGGGACGCGTTCCTTTCCGGCATCGGTCCTCCCGCGGCTCCGACACACACACGTGACCCTCCTGACCGCCGGCCAGGGGCCCCGGGGAAGGCCGGAGCGCCCTGCTCCCAGCCGGGGGACGCCGTCTAAAGCCCAGGGTGGTGTTCAAGCACACCTGAAGCCACGTCTAGGCGGTGGGGTGTGCACAGGTGTGTACGTGTGTGTGGGCATGCATACCCTGGGATGTGCATACGTGTGAGGGTGTGTACATGTGCAATTCCAAGCCTGTGCGTGTGGGTAGTGTTCAGGCATGTGGGGGGGTGCGCACACGCATGGAGTATGTGCACGTGTGGGTGTGTGCGTGGGTGTGACTGTGTATGCACACACGCATGTGCGGAGGTGTGTGAGTGTGCGTGCTGACCCGGTAGGGGCTCCGAGGTTCCGTTTGGCTGGAGGTCCAGCCCAAGAAGGGGGAGCATGGGGCTGCAGCAGGCCCAGGAAATGTGGCGCCCACGCCCCTCCCTGCACCCCGAGTTGGAGGAGCGCTCCCTTCACATGCGGGGGGTGGGGGTCAGCTCGGATACGAGAGAGCTCAGCAGAGTCCTGCCTGGTCACCGCGTTTCCACGCGCAGTGTCTGGCGTGCACGCGAAGCCCTTCAAGGACAGGGCTGCTCAGCCCAGACTCGCCCAGCAGCCCGGGACTCTCCCCACCCGCGGGACCTCGGGCCGTGACGTGTCCACAGCTACACGGTTCTGACGTGTAGACTCGGCGCCCGACTCCAGGGCTTGGGGTCAGGGGTCAGAGGTCAGGGTCCAGCCTCTTTCTACGGCCGGACACAGTCACCCCGGGAGAAGTGGAGGGTGTTCCCTCTGGCGCAAACCCTCTTTCTTAGCAGCTCCATTAGGACCTGACGATGGACTCAGAAATCAGGCTTCGGGCGAGAAGCCCTGTGCCCGTGTTCTCCAGCTGGCTGTTCAGTGGGCACTCAGGAGAGACGGACGGGCCACGCAGCGGCGGCCATGCTCCCTGCACGGGCCCCCGGTGTGATCTGGGGGAACACCCGCAGGTCCCTTTGCTGGTGCGCCGTGGACAAGGCAAGAGGAGCACCCACGCAAAGGGGCCTCGTGGGGTCAGAGGCGCCAACCCCAAGTCTGCCTCCCCCCAGAATTCCCCCAGGGGACGCTCTTCCACCGGTGGGCCCACTCTTCCAGGCCGGCTCCTCGGTTTCCGGTCGGGCTCCCGTCGTGGCTGGAGAAACGGCACCGTGAACCCATATGGAGACCCACAGACAGGCCTTCCTTTCACGTCCGAGACACAGGTCTGACCCACAGCGACAGGGATGACGACGCCAGGGGACAGGCCCCGAGGCCAACACTTGCCGTGTTTCGTGCATGTCCTCTCCTGAGCGGAGGCCTCGCAGGGGCCCGAACCTCTGTCCTGTGGGCACGGCGCACGCGTGGGGAGCAGACTGCGGAAGGACAGGATCCGCCGTGCGCTCGTGGCAGATGCAGCCGAGAAGAGCCTGGTTTGGGGTTCCGGAGGCCGTGCTTCCCAGCCGCCCTGCACCTCCTGTTGCTCTGAGCGGTCGGGGGCACAGGGCAGGTGCCCCGACACTCTGCTGAGATGCCCCCTCCTCTGAGCCCCTCTCAAGGCCAGCTCTCCTGAACAGCACACCTGGCCCATGGCCCATGCGCTGCACCCGGAAATGGTTGGCGATTCCCAAGGGGGAGACCTTCCGTTACCAACGACACCTTGAAAGTGGGTGGAAAGATGGGGGGATGGGGTGTAGAGGCTGTGGCGGAGGCCTGGCTGGTGCACCGCACACCTGCCACGTGCAGCCTGTGCTCACCTGGCCCCACTTTCCTGCCAGCTCAGCACCCCTGCGCCTGCTCGGACACGACACTCTGGCTCCCGCAGCTGCACGGCAAGTCCAGACACCGAGGAGTCCCCGAGGTCAGGGACCAGGCCCCCGTCACACACGGGCAGGGAGGATGGCTCTTCAAAACACTGGGACGATTTGTCTCCTGTAGTTTGTCCCCTCGGTGCCCCTGTCCTCACGTTGACAGGGACACTCGCCCTCCCGTCACCCAGACAGAGGCCAGTCCCGTGGGTTCCGGAAGAGCAAGCTCCCAGAGTTTTATTTTCCAGTGGGATATGTCAGCTTCCTGCACATTCAGCCTCAGATCCGAGACTTTTATTTAAATCTATTTGGGGGGCGGCCAACCCACAGCCCACAGGCCACACATGGCCCAGGATGGCTGTGAATGCGGCCCAACACAAAATCGTGAATTTGCTTGAAACCTTTTTTGTACTCAGCAGTTTTCCTTAGCGTCTGTGTGTTTACTGTGTGGCCCAAGACAACCCTCCTTTTTCCAGTGCGGCCCCAAGACGCCAGAAGGTGGGCCACCCCTGCCAGGAACCCAAAGGGCAAGGCAAGGAGAACCCCCAGAAGCCATGTCTGATGTTTGTGATCACACGGCGTCAGACACCCCCCTCCCTCCCTCCCTCCCTCCCTCCTGCCGGAGGTCCCGTGTCACAGGGGCGCCATCATCCTGGTGCTGCCGCTCACGCCGCTCTGCGGAGAGGGACCCAGGCCGGCACCCGGACCGCCTTCATCCCAGGCAGCGGGGACCCTTGGTCTCCGCTCCGACCTGGCTCTGCGTCCCATGTCCCCTCACTGCGAGGACAGGGGCTGGGGTGAGAGGACTCCTTCTGCTGATGGAAATGTCCAGGACGAAGTGAGGGAACCAGTGAGAAATGAAACTGCGACCCGTGACTGAGGTAGGTGGCATCCCTCCGAGGGTGCCGCAGAGGAGAGAGACCGAAGCAGCAAAGCACCTGGTGACAACACGGGACCCGGCCTTTGTCCAGGTGACGACGGCCACCAAAGCCCGGCGGGGGTGGCTCTGACGTCCAGGGCCGTCGCGGCCACACTGGACGAGCCAGGCTTTCGGCCACTGTGCGGCGGCCCCTCACACCTGCGGCACGCACACGGGAATGCTCGCGTCTGCCTGTGTGTCACTTGGAAGGGACGGCGCAGGTTAGCAGGGAAACCACGTCAGCTTGGTTTCGTTAGGAGGGAAAACAAACAAAACAGTCGCGTGGCAACCTCCGGGAGCTCCGGGGGAGAGGGCGCGCACCGGGGCCCCAGAGGGTTGGGGGGCGGCGGCTCGGCTCCCAAACCCCGCAGCCCGGCCGCCGCCCCTCGGCGGCCCCCTCTGCGCCGAGTCTCACTTCTCCTCCGCACAACTCCTGCCCCTTTCGTGGGGATGTTGAATACCCTGGGCTGGTTTGAAAAATAAATACATAAAATTATCTTTAATTAAAATCAAACAACAAATCGGATGAAAATAATTGCAATACACATGACCAAGGGTGAACCTTAATATGCAAAAGGCCCCCACGAATCAGTAAGAAAACCTGAATATTCCGCGAGATAAACGGGCGAAGGACATAAATAATTCACTAAAGAGGAAACACAGATAACTAACAAGCAGGAAGGAAAACGCTCAGCCTGGACTAGATAGTTAAAAAAATGGAAATGTAAACAAATTTTAAGAGATCATTTTCCACCCATGACATTAGCAAAATACTAACGATGCTGCTCGATGCTGGTGGGGGGGCCCTGAGGAGATTGTCCCCCAAAAGGGGGCTGGCGCAGGTAGGAAGCACCAGGACCCCCGAGGGGCACCTTGCCAGTGAGCCCCAAATGTCCGTGAGAGCCGCACCAACTCGGGCTATAGGGACACGGGTGAGCCGGACGGAAATCACCCCACGTCCTGGACGTGCGTCCTGCACCTCTGCACCTCGGTGCCCATCACGATCATAGCAATGACCTCCACATCCAGTGGGGTGAACCCTGAGCAAGTGTGGGCCGTCCCGGGGATGCCATGTGGGTCAGCCAGGGCAAACCCTAGGCGGTGAACGCGGGCTGGACGTGTCACACCTGGGTGCACATCTGCGGAGGAAACGAACCGAAATAGTAACAGCGTTGTCTTCCGTGGTCAGTTTCTAGACGAGACTCGTTTTCTGAGCATTTAACATTCCAGGAGAGCCCGGAGGAGGGGGTCGCTTTGGCATTGAAGAGGATCAATACCGCCCATCAACGCCGACGCCTTCATGCTCTGCTCCCCACAGCAAATTGAACCGCATGCCAAGCGGCGTACCAGGACTCCGGGAGATGAAGCTGTGGCCAGAGGCACAGACCAAGTCAACTTCCGAGGTTGGTTATTGGTCTAATTATACGCTTTAAACAAACGAGCTGCCTTTTAGCCCAGCTTTACGGAGCGCCAGGCGTGCTGCTGGATGCTTTAAAAACACTGTCTCGTTTGGCCGCGTGTGCAGAGTGTGCTCGCTCCCGTGTTACAGGTGTGAGTGCCGAGGGCCAGACACGGCCACTGGCAGGGCCGCCCCTTCGCACCGCTCCCTGAGCCCTGGGGCTGGTCAGTGCTCCGTCTGTGTGACCCGTCGGGCAGGGAGGGGCCCCGCGGCTGACTCTCAGCCCCACGACGTGCCCCTTCAGGGTGGAAGGCTTCCCCAACACGCCACAGTCCTTCTGAGCTTCCCGAGGGCAGGGGTGTGTCTGCGGGGGACTCGGGCCCAGCTCGGGGACATCCCGTGGGGCCCAGTCTGTCCGCCTGGCACTGTGCTGGCAGCTGCGCCGCCCAGAGAGAGAAGCTGGGGGTGCCGGAGAGGCCTCCACCGTGACACCGCTGGAGGGGCGCCGTGCCGGCTGGGGTGGGGCAGCGTGTGAGCACCATAACTGTGCCACTTGGGGTGCTCAGCCCAAGGCTGGGCCTTTGCTGAATCCATCCCCGCGACCCCCATGGGTCGTGCAAGAGGGGGTCACGGCGGGAGCAGAGAGGGGACACGTCTCAGCATAGATGTGCCGAAGTTTCCCTGGATGAAGATGAAAGCCCCCAGCCCCCCGAAATGGTGCCTCATGGTCCAGACTCGTCCGCCCTCGAGAAGAGAGCAAACTTCCGGAACCGGGATGCTCTGGGGTGAAGCACGCAGAGGGAGGGTCCCCAGAAGCCCACCGCTGCTGAGGGCGGGAGGACACTGGCCGCTCCCCGCTCCTGCGGCCGACGCAGCGGTGGTGTCTGGGGTTGGGGGGAGGACTCCGCCCTCGCCTCTCGGGCGCCCAGCCCGGGCCACTGGTAAGTGCGGGACGGGCCAGGAGGCCGCCCGCCGCGGTCCGCCGGTTCTGATCTGGGGACTTGATTAGCACCGCAGCCGGCTGCCTCGCGAGGAGCAGGCTGTCTGCTCCGAGCCCTCCGTCTGATAGGTGAGCACACAACTAGTTAACTCGCCTCTTTCTTTCTCCTTTTCTCGCCGACTCTGCTTGAGGCAATTACAGCAATGCTGCATTTGTCAATCACATCCACTCGTGCATGGTTTCCTGAAATAATTATCAGGTGAGCGGCGTCTCCGTGCCTGGAGAGGCGGCTTGGAAACCGGGAGCCCCAGAGTATTAATTACTGCGCGCAAAAATGTGCCGAGAAGCAAGTCTTTTAATGGTAGAACTGACGTAACATGATTGTTTTGATTTTTGTTACTAACATGACAATCATTGCCGTCCCCCTGGTCATCACCACAGATCAGCTCGAATTACCTGGGGAGGCCATTACCGCGCGGGCGCCACTGATGGAGCGAGGCGCCGGCTCCCCGGCGCGGCGCGTGCGGGTTTGCAGGACGCGGCCGAGCCCGGGAGTCCACCGCCGGAATGAGAGGGGCCTCCTGCCGGAGCGAGCCGAGGGGCACTCCCCGGCGTGGCGGAGCGGGCACTTTGGTGGCTCCGCTTTGCTGGAAGACACACTTTTAACAGGGTGTCCTTTCACGTCTCACCGCGACGCTGGCTCCGCGGCCTGGGCTCCTGGCGCTGGGGGGACTGGGGGGTGGGGGATGTCGGCATTTTGTCCAATTTCACATGAAAGTCGGAGCACACCTTTTTCTGGAGGCTTGGTTCACGCGTGTTATCAAAACCCATACATCACGGCGCTCGGTCCCCTGGCGAGGGGAGGAAATGCCCTCTGGTTTGTGCTCTCCTCTGGCGGAGGAGACAGGCGCAGAGAAAAAACATCCGAAGACTCGGACTGAAAATCTGGAGGACACGACGGGGGGGGGGGGGGGGGGGGGCGGGGTGCAGGCCACTGTCCCTGTCTCTCCGCCCTGGGAAACCCTCCCGTTTTCTTCTCAGTTCCGTCTCTGCCTCCCTGCGCGCCCCTTTCTCCGCAGGGTCCTGTCTCTCTCCTCCTCACTCTGGGTTTCTTCCTTCCTCCCTCCCTCCACCGGGTTATTTTCCCGAGGCTGGGACGGGGCCTGCGTTCCCTGGGCGCTAACCCCCGTTTCCGGGCCGGACCCCCGTTGGCCGGTCCCCAGAGCGCTCTCCCAAACATCTGCCCTCGGTGGACTCCTCCTTCCTCTCTCTGACAAGGGCAGGGCATGAGAGTCAGAGGCAAAGCATCCCCCAGGGTGTGCGGAAAGGGCCCCACCCTGCCCGACCCCCTGGCTGGGCCCCTCCCGGGCAGGTCCCGCCCCGCTCAGCCTCCTATGGGAAGGGCCGGGGGCTGAGCCGTGGTCCTTTCGGCCAGCTCCAGCCCACCGCCTGTCCCTGTCCCTGCCTCTCTCCTTCCTCAGATACAAGTCACTGTCTTCGTTTTATGCGCTTTTTCCCGTTGTTGTACCCTCAGCGTAACTTAACCCTTTTCTGTTGTCTGGGGGGACTTTTATTGGGAAAAAGGATCTTTCAGTCCCCTCAGGTGACCAGCCAGAAGTCGCCCTGCCCCGGTCAGCCACCAGACCCCCTCCAAGGTCCTGAGTCCATCGGGGTCAGGCCACCAGCTAAGGCTTAGTGGCCACAGAAGGTCCAGCTCCCCCAGCGAAGCGCCCGGCGACTTCAGTGGGCTGCACACTGCTCGTTAGGGATGGCGGAAGCCCAGCAGGACAGACAGGCTGCTGGCAGATGGCAGGACGAAGGCCGGGCAAACCCAGGGCTGGCGGTCGGGCAGCCTCGCTGACCCCCACCTCCCCGTCTCGGACCCGGCCTGCAGACGCTGCTCTGTCAGCAGGAGAGGCGACGGAGGAGACCACCTCCTGGCAGGCGGGAGGCGGTGCCCACCGCACACGTCCCCCACGCAGGCTCAGGGAGCAGGGATGGGCGTCTCAGACTTCCTTCTGATCAGAATCGGGGTGCTACCCGGGGGCAGTGCCTCACACTCGAGAATCGATGCCTTTCCTGCCACCCCGACGGGAGCGGAGTCGTCGGCGCTGCGCCGTGCTGGCCAGGGCCACCGGGAACGAGCCACTGCGGTGGAAACCGGGGGGGGGGGGGGGGGGGGGGGGGAATCTGTGCTCCCCTGGGTGGGGGCCCGCCGTGCACCTTAAGTGGGGAGCCGTCAATATGGCACCCCGCCCGTTGGCTGTGTGGCCTGGACACAAATTTCCGACTCTGCTCTGAAACCCGGACTAGAGGACGCTCCACCGACCGCCAGATGGGACAGGACCGGCCGTGCCCTGACGGGCTGGGCAGTTATCTGAGGTGAAACTCACTGACCTGGCGTGACCCGGCTGGCGAGCTTCCCAACTGTCCGTCAGGAGCCACGCACGGAGGAGCAGAAGGCACCTGCCTGATTTGCTGGGCCCGGCGGGGGGCAGCCCCTCCGTCCTGCCCTGCACCCTGGGCACAGGGCCAGGGCAGGGTCTCAGAGCCCTCCCCCCGGGGACAGAGAGAGCCCAAGGCCAGGTCCCCACTGTGCCCAGCCCAGAGGCAGCCGGGGGAGCACACCCGAGAGCCCCCACTTAGGGCACGGCTGTGGGGATGTGGCAGCTTGAAATCGGTCCCGCGCCTGCTCCCAGCTAGGGCCCCAGTGCAAGGAGCGTTCCGCGGGACAGGGCCTTTCTGTAAGGCGCACACAGTGGCCCGGGCAGCGGTGGCCAGCGCACGGTGATGGCAGAGCACCCTGGAAGAGTCCAGCCCCCCCCCCCCCGCCCCGGGGCACGCACGGCCCCAGCCCCGGCTCCGGCCTCCGTGCCATGCAGAGGGAAGGATACGGCAGTGCACGGCCTCCTCTGGACGGGGAGAGCAATGGCTGCCAGGCTCCTGCCGAGAGCAGGTGTGGTGAAAGCCGTGCCCTTCCATCGTCTCCAGCTCTCAGGGCTAAGGCCCGGCGCCCTCTGGCTTGGACGCTGCCTCAGACTCAGTGCTGAGGCGGAACCAGCTGACCTCGTGGGGACAATGCCAGGTTCCCCTCCTGCCCCCAAGGGCTCCAGCCCTGGTGGCTGGACGCCCCACCCGCCACGAGATAGTCTTGCAGGAACTTGCATTGGCTCCTCCCTTCGTCAGGGCCGGCTCCCCAGTGTGCAGGGGATGCACGAGAGGGAGGCACAGGGCCTGCTGTTCAAAAGCAATGAGAAATTCTGATGCCACGAGGGCCGAGCATCGATCCTTGAAGTTCAGGGCCTCAGATGGCCGACTTGGGTTCTAAGCCACTTTGGTGCCTCTCTATGGGCATTGGGGCACCCTGGGGACCAGCAGGTGGCAGAGGGAGCCCAGAGCCCGGGGAGCTGCCGGGGGAGGGCCTTGGGGCCCAGACAGGGTCCATGAGCTGGCAGGTGCGCCCACCCACCAGGTGGGCCCCGCCTCAGGGCCTTCACACTCGGGGCGCCCTATTCCCAAGGGTTCTGCCCCCAGAGCCCCCCTCCCCCTCTCTCACCTTCTGTCTGTCTCCCCAAACCCACCGGGGTTCAGGGTGGCCGATGTTCTTCACAGGTCCTAGGCAACAAACCTTTTTAAAAAATATTTTATTTATTTTTAGAGAGGGAAGGGAGGTAGAGAGAGAGAGAGAGAAAAATGTGCGGTTGCTGGGGGCCATGGCCTGCAACCCAGGCATGTGCCCTGACTGGGAATCGAACCTGCGACACTTTGGTTCACAGCCCACGCTCAATCCACTGAGCTACCCCAGCCATGGCTTGAGAACAAACCTTTTAAAGTCAAGATCATTTTCTTGTTCTCTTCCCCACTCAGGCTTTCTCTCTGGCTGAAGATCAGGGTGAAGGCAGGTGTTGAGTCGACCGAACGCTAGAATGTTCTAGCTAATACCACGAGGGTGAGGACGCACAGCCATTCCTGTGATGCTAAGGGGCCGCAGGTTAGGCCCGGAGTGGGGTCCTGCCGGTGCCCGCAGAACTTCCGGTGGGTGCACAGCCCCTCCTCCACCTGGAGGTGCCTGCCCTCGCCAGCTCAGCCGAGGGCTCCCGCTGAGGCCTGGAGCCCCGCCCAGGTGCCCAGGTGCCCAGGTGCCCAGGTGCTGGGAGATCCCGGCCGGTGAGGCCAGCTTTGCACCGTGCAGGCCTCTGGAGCGCAGGCAGGCAGGTTTCCAACAGCCCGGCCTCCCCTGGGCTGCCCAGCAACCCCACGGCGGGGACTGTCCGCTCTAGTTCTCCCTTGGGCTCCAGACGCCCCTGCCTGTTGCCCTTTCACCTCCTCTAGCAGAAGGTTGGGGTACCCTGGACGGGGGGAGGGGCACACACATGAAGAACTGCCCCCTCGTTTGCCACCCGGCAGCCCCGGTGGAGCCGGCAATCTGACCACGCCTCTGAACGCATTTCCCCGCCGGCGGCGGGGTCAGGGTCCCCCCACTGGGAAAACCCCCAGGTTGCTCCTCACACTCCGAGGGTCTCAGGGGACACACGAGCCTGTTTTACACCCTCGCCTGTCTGCGTGACAGCCCGCCGGTTCCCTCTCTGGAGGCCACCGCATCCCCCCGAGCCCACCCTCGGCTCTCGAGTTAAAGAGCTGCCACCCGGCGCCTCGGAGACTGGGAGTGGGGAACCACTCCGGGCCTCTGGGCTCCGAGCGTGACTTGCCCCCTGGCTTTGGTTTCTCGGGATCTCTCCCAGCGCCGGTCCCGGGGAGGGGCTCCAGGGGACAGCAGGTTGTGCCCCCCTCCGGGCTGGGGTTGGGGGAGCTCACGGCCCCGAGTTGCTCCTCCACCACCGAGCCCCACTCCGAGGAGGGGGCAGCCCCCCATGTGCAGGGCCGCCAGGCTGGCAAGAGCCTGGGTCCCCAGCACGGCCTAGTCTGGCTTCCCCTGGGCCCCGGCCCGCGCCCGTGGCCAGCAGGGCTGAGCGTGCGGGCAGCGGGAGCCCGGCACTCAGAGCAGACCGAAGCCTTCAGCCTCTCCGGTGCCGGAAGGGCCCCCCCCAGCCTCCTGGCCCGGCTCCGCAGAACAGCCGCCGGAGCGGCGTGCGACCTCAACCCGCAGCCTCCACGGCCAAGGGTCGCCTTCTGGGTCTGTTCGGTGCCCGTCTCTGCTCCGACGCGAAGCCTTGCCCCTTTGTTCGACGAGGCTGCTTCTCTGCAGCCTCTCTCTCGGAGGGAGGGGACAAGGCCACCCCTTACAGTCCCCTGCAGTCCTGGGGACCTGGAGGGGCCAGCCCCAGAAGACGGGCTACAGGCACCTGCCGAAGCCACCGGGCATCCGGGCCCTGCTCCAGCGACTGGAGTCGGAGGCGGCCACGCAGGTGTGGCCTCCTAGCTAAACGAGCGCCACGGTATGCCTTCCAGACAGCCTCTGGCTGACCGGCGGGGGACTTGGGTCGTGGCGGGACATCTGCGTCTCTGCTCTGCGTGGGGAGTGACCACAAGGACATCTACACCCCAAGGGGCAGCGAGGGTCCCGTGGGCGACGGCTACGAGGGAGAGGCTGAGAGTTGGGCGCAGCGGGCATTCGGGAGGCGACCAGGTCCTGGAGCCCCTGCCCCACGCAGATGCCGGGAGGTCGCTCTGCCCCTTGGGAGGCGCTTCCCCCATGAACGGCTCTCGGTGGCGGTGGTCAGCAGAGCGGGCTCCTCCCATGGCGCTCCTTGGGCCGGGCCGGACCGGAGGCTGTGGTCTCCGGGCCTGGAGGGAACTTCCAGACACACAGTGCAAGGGGCGTCTGGGCAGTGAGCGGCGGGCCAGCCTTGGCCACACCCCGTGCCCCAGCCCCCACCTGGTGATCTGCTTGCCCAGGACACGGGGCTGTGGGAGGAGCTGGGGGACTCACCTGGGAGCCCACACAGGTGTGTCCTTGAGCTGGAGGTGGCGGGGCCGTGGAGAAGGGGCCTCAGCATGCATTGCTGTGGGAAAGGAGAAGGCGGTATTTACCCACCTCCTGCCCCCTCGGCGGGTCAGATTGCCCCACGGGCATTCACGGTCCCACACTTGGTGGGCGGCACCTGTGTTAGCAGGGTAAGCGAGAGCCCCGGGCAGCCAGTGGTGGCAGAAGCAAGCAATGCCTGAGGCCATGAGAGCTGCTCCGCCGTGAGTCCAGGGCCGGAAGGAGGGACAGACTCCACACACAGGAGGCGGCGGGGACAACTGAAGGGGTTCCAACAACAAGGAGCCACCGAAGCCCGCGCAGGACGAACAAATGCCCCCGTGTGTAGCGAGCAGCCACAGAAAAGACTGGGTGGTCGGCCAGCCCGAAGACAGGGCCACGCAGATCAAACCGGTCAGACGTGTGGGCCAGGAGAGCGTGGTTGGGGGAACGCGGCAGAGGCCGCGCGGTGAACGAGTCAGCGCCGAGAGGTAGTTCACGCCGAGGCGGGACCCGGGCGTTGCCTGGGCCGGGCCACGGAGTCCGGGACGCACGGACAGGAAGTTGGGTCGAGGAGGTCCCACACACGCACACCCTTGAGATCCAGGGAGTGAAAACAGACCCTCGGTGGTGAGAAAGTATTTGAACTGAGAACAGGTTTTCCCAGAATCGAGGCATGAGATGAGTTAGCTTTCCGTGCCAAGCTGAGGCCGACCAGGATCGATTAAAAACAAGCAAACCCAGTCACACCTCGGTGTCATGGCGCAGCAGCAGATACAGAGAAAATAAAGAGGCTTCCGGAGGGAAGACACGGGCCACTCACAAAGTGACAACCAGTAACCGGGAGACTTTCCTCAGCTTCGGCGCAGACCGGGAAACGGGGACACAGCCCCTTCAAGATGCCGGGGAGAAATACCGGGGGGCCCTCCCGGCCCACGTTCAAGTTGCCGTTGGAGAGTAGGGGGCGGTGACCAGGGTTACGGAGGGAGAAGCTGGTCCCTGCTGGGAAGCACTTCGGGGTGCGCTGAAGAAAGGAAACACGTCAAGTGCTGAAATTCAGAAATAAACGGTGAACAGAAGAAAATAAATAAGTAGATAAATAATACATTTTGGAGAAAAGACAAACACGGAGTGGCATTAAAACAGCATAGTAATGATGAAATGACAGCAGGGTACTGACTCCCAGGTCCCTGTTACATGTTACAGAATGAAGGTCTGTGGGCCCCCCCCCCAATTCACAGGCTGAAGCCCTGACTCCCCGGGGGCCTGGGTTCGGAGACGAGGCCTCTAAGAAAATAATTACAGTTAAACGAGGTCATTGGGGTGGGGCCCTAACCTGATCCCATTCATGTCCTCAGAAGCATGCTCTCTCTCCCTCTCTCTCTCTCCTCCTCTCTCTCTCCCCCTCTCTCTCAACCTGAGGACGCCGCGAGGAGGCAGCCATGCACAACCCAGGAAGAGAGTCTCACAAACACCGACCCTGCTGGGCCGTGGCCTGGGCCCCCCGAGCCCCAGAACTGTGGGGCACGGCTGCCTGCTGTCCGCACTGGCCCCCCGTGGGAGTCACTCTGCTGTGGGGGCCGGAGCTGACGGCGGTGGCGGTGCACATCCACAGGCTCCAATCCGACACCCCAGGGAGGATGTGGGAGGCAGGTGAGGGTTTGACATGAAATAACAGGGTGCTGAGGTGCTGCCCACTCAGACCTCATCTTTGCTAACGTGTGCTTCAATGTCCAGCTTCACCACTAAAATACTGGAAGTAAAAGATGCTGTTCTCCATCCAGTAAAGGGCCATGGGCCGGACTGTGTGCAGGAGACACGCGTGTATACACGCCTGCCCTTGCAGCACAATTACTCTGTCCAGGAACAAGGAGCTGGCGTGAAGTGTAGGGAGGTGTGCTTCCCGCTCCGTCCCCTCTCTGGTCGGGACCCCGCACACGTGGGCTGCCCATCGGGACTCCAGTCCAAACCCTGGGAGTCGGCACAGGCCCGGACCCTCATCCTGCCCACAGCCCGCCCTCCCCCCAAGAACCCGTCTGCACCTCGTGGTCCCGGCGAATCCCCTGGGGCCTCCGTGCTGCGGGAAGCAGGTCTGGACTTGAGAGCCGGCTTCCGAGGCCGTGGGAGACGTCACAGACCCACTCACGTGCTCCCGCTCCATCCGCCCTCTGAACGTTCCTTCCTCCTTGACCTGACGTCTTCGTCGTTTCCGTTTGTCCTGCTCCCCCAACTGCAGCCCATGTGACCTCAGGAGAGCAAGTTCGCTTCCTTGTACTACGGGTCCACAAAGTCACAATAATGAGCAGCACCTGCGTTTGGGAGTGAAATGAGTTTGTGTGTGCACGTGTGTGCATGTGTGTGCACGTGTGTGCATGTGTGTGTCACTCGGCACATACCAGGTTGGGTAAAGTGCCTTGGGGGCTTGGTGAACAAGAGGTTCTCGCCACCTCCCCCCCACCAACCGGAGGACGGTGTTTGGCTAGCCCCTTCAGGCACGAGGCTCGGCCGGAGTGAAAACGAACCACGCCAACACTTAGCGGCGAAGACTGAATGGGGGTGAAGCGCACAGGGCTGGACGCAAAGGTTCGTGGAGGCAGGCGTGGCGGGGTCTCTCACACAGATGGATAACCAAGCAGCTCCCTACGTGAATCCGCAGGGAAGGATGCAAAAGAGGCCACAGAAGACACAGCAGCCCGTCCCTCATCGGCAGAACGTGCGTGTGGCTCAGGCGGAAACTTAAGTAGACACGGCGGCCCTCGCTGGTGGCGCGGACCTGCCAGGCTGTGAAGGAAAAATGTACCATATCATCGGGGGGCCACCGCCCTCCACCTCCTTGGCCGAGTCAGGGGGCCTCTCGGGGCCCAGGCGGCCCTGCTCTGCCCACGACTCCGGGACGCTAGCTAGGCCTCAACCCCAGCCTCGGGGCAGCCCCTTCCCCAGAACCGGCCCCCTCTGAAGCCCAGCAAGTGAGGGCCGACGTAGGCAGGGCCGAAGGAGCTGGATTGGCCGCCCTCATGCAGGACTCAGAGGGAGTGTGGGCAGCCGTGAGAAACAGGCCGAGGCACATTTGAGGGAGCAAATCAGACTGCAGGAGTCGGAGGCACCGCTGGTCCCGGTTGGCTTCCCGGGAAGTTCGCATCGTGTCGCTGCGGCCTCTGACTCAGTTTCCTCTCTGGGGCCTCCTGCGTGCTGGCCAGGGCTCTCTGCTCCAGCTCCAGGATGCCCCCGGCGGCCCCTCAGGCCTCCCGCTGTGCCCTCCCAAGGACACGGGTCTGAGTCTCACTGTGAAATCCTCAGATCGGAACCACGGCTTCCTGCCGACAGCCGGGAACGGGGCCCCGGCCGCAACCCCTTCGTGGGGCAGGACCACCGCGAACAGGGCGGTGTGCCTTTAAGAAGCAAAAATTAATGCAAAGCTTATTACGATCCCGGCGGTTGCTAACGCTCTCTCTCTCTCTCTCTCTTTCTCTCTCTCTTCCACTGCCCCAGTGTCTAAATTTCAGCTTCAGATGAGTGTGGCCCGCTGGGATTCGAGCTGCCAGTTTAATTAGTGTTCAGTAATTTCAATAATGAGTGACAATCCATCGGGGCTTTTAGGTTGGTCTGCTGTTCAGAAGCAAATCAATAATCCGCAGTTTTTCCCCTTCTTTAAAGACAAGAAAGTGGCATCTGAGTTACATCGGATGAGAGAGGAAATAAATGAGGGAGCGCTCCAGCCCCTCGGTAACTGGAGAGGCAGCCGGCGCGGCCGGCGCGGCCGGCCTCTCGGCGTGCCGATGTTATTGGAGGGGCGGGAAGGTCATCAGTCGCTGGGAGAGGGCCACGGGACTCGGGCGGCAAACAGTTTGCCCCGGCTGTAACCATAGTGATTTGGGTAAATGAACACAGGTAGGCGGATTACCGCCGTATTCCCCAGGCTGCCTGTATTATTGCCTCCGAAGATATAAAAACAATTGAGGCTAATTGTATGAGAGCGAGTTTATTACAAACATAAATGGGAAGGAGGAAAGAAAACCAGAGATGTTCTTCAAAGACCTCCCCGCCCCCCCACTCTCCACGGAGCCGCCTCCATCTGCATCTCTGATCCGTGCTTCCGCGGGCGTCTGAGGTTCGGGGGCCGCCCTCGCACCCTCGCTCTGTAGGAGGGAGGAGGCCCCCGCACCCAGAGCCCAGGGGGCGCTGGACGTCGGGGCTTCTGTGGACACGGAGGTCCGGCCGTAAGTGGGCCGTCACCGTGCCCCGGAGTGCAATCAGGAGCCAGCAATTACTTTCGTAGCGCCAGCGGCTGCGCCAGGCGGAGGCCCCTTCAAAGCGGAGCAGGGGCATTTATCTCGGCGGAGACCGGGGCGGCCGCCTTCCCCCAGCCAGTGGCTGAAAAGGCCCCCGCGTCACGGCAGTACCCCGCCAGTCTGCCGGGGTGGCAGCTTTTCTGTCACCTCTCGCGCTCCCTTTTGTTACAGCTACAAAGCCTCCGTCTTCACAAGGTGTTGTGATTTGCCGTATACAAACCCATTAAAAAAACACAAATGAAATCCCCAGCTGGGAAGGTCAAGTCTAATGAGGTGGGCTGTGGCGAGCAGTGGTAGCTCGCAGCATCCCCCGTGTAGGCCAGAGGTGATGCGGCGAACAGCTGCTTGTAATTACGATCATCTGACACTTCCATCCACCTCAGGTGCTGTTTTTTCCTCTCACAAGAGGACAGATTAATTGTATATCAACTGATATACATAAAAAAGGTTTGATAGAAGGCTTAATAAAGTCACATTAAATGGGCAATCCCAGTGAAAGCCCAATGTGTATATTCTTAATTAAATTCCCTCGCACTGCATCGGCATCCGGGCGCGTCCCCTGCCTGGGCACCCACGGAAGGGAAGGCCTGGGAGACGGGGGACGGCAGACAGGCGCACGGGGGCGCCGCGCCCGCCCCTTTCCCACGCGCGCGGGAGACGCCGGAGCACAAAACCGGGGACATGCAGCAGCCCCGAGGTGGTGCCCGGCCCTTCGTGGGGGCTGTGTCTGAACAGACAGACCCGCAGCGCTCCGATGCCCAGGAGTCCTCGCGGGTCCGTCAGAGCGGCCTCACCCTCTCTGTCCCGGGGGAGAGGGCGCGGCCACGTGGCGATAAAGAGGAGCAGGAGGAAGAGGAGGAAGAGGAGGAGGAGATGCAGAGAGGAAGAGGGGAGGAGGGAGGAGGAGGAGAAGGCGGTGGTGCAGCAGGAGGAACGGAGGGAAGGAGGGGCGCTCCGCCCTGTCCCGCTCGGGGGAGAGCCGGTGCCCGTGGAGGAAGAACTGCCTGTGTAAAGCAGCACGGGGAGGTAACGGTGCGGCTGTAACTCATCCCTGCTCTCTCTCCCTCTCGGCTCCAGAACAGCTGCACCGGGAGCCGGCACCCCGGGTGATGCCCTTGCGGCCACCCTGCAGCGGTGCCATGCTGGGTAATGGCGGACTTCCCTCCAGGGCTCCGGGGGACTGTCCTGCTCCCGGAGGTGGGGGGCAGAGAGACCTCAAGCCAGGTGGGCGAGGGGACATGCTTCTGGCCAAAGGTCTGCGGGGACATCAATGTGGGGCGCACACAGGCAGCGGCCGCTGCCGAGTAGTCCCAAACACAGGGCGCCCCTGGGTCGAGGACAGACTGACAATGTGGCACAAAAAACAAGTACGTTGAGGCTGCACGCTAACTGGCCCGCCTCCCGAGCGGCCCTGAGGGAGTCAGGGTGGGTGTCCCAGCTGTCAGAAGGAGCGGGGCCTGCCGGCACAGCCGAGAGAGCGGGGGCAGGTGGGCACCGGACCCCTCGCAGCTCCTGGAGCGCACTGGCTTCCTGGCCCGAGAGCCGCCCGCCGCCAGCAGGACGGGCGGTCCCGAGCGTTCGGTGCCCACACTGCGGGTGTCAGACGGAACACCCGCTCGGAAGCGGAGGGACAGCTGGGCAAGATGCTGGGCCTCGCTGGGCCGTGCTGGCCGTCCCCACAGATGGCCTGCCATGTGGGTGGCGTGTGCCCTCATGCGTCCACTTGTCGACTCTTCCCTGGGTCCTTCCATGGCGCCAGGGGCTGCCGCAGGCACTGGGGACGTCACGGCCACCTCCTGCCTCCATGGAGCCCAACATCCAACCTGTGGATTTGGAGTGGACGAACGAGACAGGACCTGGGAGTCGGGTGGAAGGACCAGACAGGACCTGTGGAAGGACAGGTACTCGCAGATGAGGATGGCAGGGCGGGCGCCCGGCGCCGAGGGGCCCACCTGCACAGGAGGCGGCGGGGCAGCGGGTCCCGGGAAGGTGAGTACTTGGCCTGGCCAGGTGAGGACGAGACCCCTCTGGGGGTCTGGGAGCTGAGCAGAGGCAGGGGCCCCACTGAGAACAGACAGAGAGGCTGAAGCAAGATGGCAGGGCGTCCCCGAGGGCCAAGGCTGCGGGGTGCAGAGACGGGCTCCATCTGGGACACCCCAAGGACTGGGTCCCAGGCCATCAGGGGCAGAGCACAGAAAACTGGGAGAGGAGCGGGGAGAGGCATCGAAGTTCACCCTGGGGTGCCCGTCGGACACCTGAGGGCTCAGGCCGTGGGCAGCGAGGAGGGCCAACGGACCACGCAGGTGCTCTCGGCAAATGTCCATGTGGAAATCACTGAGGCAGGACGACACGGCACAGCCACATGCGACTCCGAGCTGTGTCTGTGGTTCCTCCGTGTCCGTGGGTCTGCCCTGGAAAAGAGTGTCTCGTCAGATACGAGGTGTCGACGAAGCCTGTAAAGTCATTAGACGCATAGACACATGTGTGTATACACATGTACCATGCACACACAGTCGCACCTCTACATCTATGCACACACATGTGTGTGTGCACATGTGAATGTGCACCCGTATGCACGTGTATGCACAGATGCAGGGCACTGGGGCCCAGGGGCCTCGGGGCCCTGGGCTCCCAGGGCGAGCACAGAGAAGCACCATGCACAAGGCCTGCTGTGGTCAGAGGCCGTGAGGGTGCCACCCCTGCTCAGGTGTGTGCAGGGTTTTCCTCCCGGGGCGCCTGGCGTCCACCAGGTGGGAGCCACATGTCCGGAGGGACCGAGGCTGCCGATCAGCCCGACGCCTCCCGAACCGGAAGGGCACTTAGGAGCTCAAGTGGCGCCGAGACCTCCGTCTGCCCAAAGTGGCGGGGGGGGGGGGGCTGCCTGCCTTCCCTGCCGCTGAGCCGATACAGTCGGTGATGAGAAGGCAAGGCCCCCGTCCGCAAAGCACAGGCCTTACTCTGAGAGCCGACACCAGCAGCGGTGGCTCGCTGTGGCCCCCGGCAGACAGGGAAGGGGCCCCCAGGACTGAGGCAGAGCTGCCGACGGGGGCCGCACAGGTGCGCGGGGCCCTCCCCGCTCGCTGCGACCGCAGGAGCCTGGGGCACCGGTGCATCGGCAGTTAGGGCTGGGGCCAGCAGGCCTCGCCGACGGCACTTCGCCCAGGGTGAGTCGCCCTTCCCGTCGCCTGCCTTGCCCCTTCACGCCGACCTTCTCGTCTCTGCGGGATGGGACAGAAGCCGCCGGCCTTCCCGGCCAGCTCGCCGGTCACGGCGTCCTGCGGAGCAGAAAGACGCAGCAGACCCAGGCTTCCACAGGGAGGGAGCAGGCGGGGCGCTCCGAGAGAGAGAGAGAGACTCAGCAGACACTGTGGGGCAGCGGGCACCCCTCGGTGAGGAGCGAGCACCTACTGTGTATGAGAAACAGGCACCCACTAGGTGAGAGAAAGGGACAGGTGCCCACTGTGTATGAAGACGGGGTGCCCTCAGTGTGTGGGGCTGGCCTGGGGGTGCACCCTACTTCATAGGGCTCTCTTTTCACCCAGGCCATTTTCCAGGAGACATAAGAGAATCCAGAGAAGTTTCCAGAAGGAACGCCTGGAAGTCAGACCCGGTCCCGGGGCCTCACTGCCTGCAGCCCGCAGGACGACAGCAGGGACCAGAGGGCAGAGGCTGGCATCTCCGAGGGCAGGGAGAACGAGGGGCCCCGGGCTCAGCCCCAGCCCGGCCCAGGCGTCAGTGCCCCAGCTTGTGCTTGCGGCCCTGAGATAAGGGCTCTGAAAGAGCTGGTGTCCACTCGACCTGCCCAGCCCCACCTGCTGCTTCACGGGTTCCTCCCTGTGACGTCCGGCTGCCCCGGGCTGGGCTGTGGGGGGCTGCGGGGGACGGAGCTGCGGGGAGGGGCAGGCGGAGGTGGAGGAAAGCCGTTCCCACCGATGGGGGGGCATCTCCATGGGCTGCCCCACCGTGCCCCCGGCTGCAATGGCAGCGAAGCGAGGGGACCCACGTCTCTGCTTGACATCTGTGCCCTCTGAGGGCCCGGCTGCCGGCTGCGGCGGGGCGAGGGCCGCAGCTGGGGGACAAGGGCAGGAGTCGGGCAGGCATCTGGGAAACCGTCACTTTAAAATATGGGGTAAGGCCACTGGGGCGTCTAGGCAGGGCCGGCCCCCTGCTGAGGAGGAAGGAATGGAGCAGTGGGGCAGAGAGCCTGCGACTGCCCCCCAGCCCCCCATAAATGAGGCCCGAGCGGTGCTTGGGCGAAGGGACATTTGTTTTTCAAACAGAGAAAGAGAACTGGCCAGCCACAGTACTCACATGCACTCTCTTCACACCAGCGTACAACGTGCTCTCGCCCACTGTTTACACCAGTGTGCAAACGGAAGTGCGTGTACACACACACGCATGTACACCCCCAGGCTCCTGCCTGTGCTCACACCTAAAACTCTCCCCCGTCAGCTGAGGAGCAGGAAATAACCGGGTTTCTTCAACCTTCAAGCCGGATGATGACGCTGGGGGAACCTGGCGAGTCCGTCCAGCGGCCACGGGCCGTCCTAGGTGGCCGCGAGCGGGTCAAGCGATCCCATTTCACGACCCGCGCACCCCGAAATCCCGTGCATGGCTTTTACATCCCGTCGTTGGTTTCTTTCTTCCCTTCCTTCTTTTTTTTTTTTAATATCTGCCAAACAGAACAATGAGACCCTTTTAAATCCCCCAGCGAGCGACTATTAAAACCGCAATTTACAACCTTGCGTATCACCTAACGTGTTAACCAGGTGTTCCAGTGTTATTGTTTGAAACCCGACCTCGGTTTAAATCAAACGAAGAAAAGCCACACGTCCAATTAAAGTCCCACCTCGCCCCTCCGTCGAGGGGAGGCGAGGGACGTTTGCTGCAGATTTAGTGGCAGAGATCCCATAAAACGCTAGACCATCCTTTTCTCCTTCCCCGTTTCTCACTCCTTGCTTAGGTTCTCACAGCTTACTGGCATTTCCTGTTTCTCACTGAAGGGGAAGGGAAAAAAAAACGGTATAAATTGAGGAATTTCTGGCTTCGTTTTAGTAGCGTCCTGGACGGTCCCGCCGCCTCCGACGACGGAGCGCCGTCACGGGACGCTGAAGGCGCGCAGTGATTATTCCCCTTAATCAGTTCCGTGCCGCTCCCGCCCCTCCTCGCCAACACGTGTCCGTTGTGCTTAATCGTTCGGTGACAACAAATGCATGTTGCTAAGCTCCAGCAAGTAAACCCAACCCAAACGCCTTCCCGAGCCGCAGACACGGGCCAAGGTGACGTGGGATTCAGTTGTCTTCGCCGGGCGCTGATTATTTCCAGACTCGCGCTGCCTGTCCGTCCCTCTGGCCCTTTTCCCCGTTCCGCCCTGACCCCGACACTCGGCTTGCTTGCGGGGTGGGTTTTCTGCTGCGAGCACGTCGTCACCTCCCTTGCCGTTCCAGAACCTTCTGCAGACCCGCCCCCTCCTCCGCAGTGTCCTCCCAGACAGTGCAGCCTGCCCCCACTCCCCCACCCCGACACTGCTCTGCCACCCAGCACACCTACCTGGCTCCCCCGGACCGCCCGCCTGCCTTCCCCAGGGGGAGCACGTGGGACAGAAGGGTTTTCCGTGGCCCTCGCTGCGCCGTAATAAATAGGATAATCTGATAAATCGGATCAATTTTTTCTTTTCACAGAAATCATGAAACCGCGGGGGGGAGAGAAAGTGTCGGTTACAGCACATCTGTTCCCCTTTACGCCTTATTTAAGAAAATAATTCTTGCCAGATTTTTACCCACCCATCATAATTACCCCATTTTTACAGATGTGGTTTTTAACAGCTTCATTTTGGCCCCACATCTTTTATACAATTTGCAATGAATTTGCTTCTTGGCTCGCAGTGCCTCCTGGTTTGGCAATAAAGGGAGGGCGAGCGGGAGCCAGTTCCCAGGCTCAGGCTTTCAGCGGCGCGTCCGCAGCGCCCGTCTCTGTCGCCGCTCCGTCCCCGTCAGCGGCAGCCTCGGTGACGCTGCGACATTTGCAGGTTGTGCACTGGAGTATTTAATCTGGCAGTCACCCCGGAACTGGCGTTCTTCATTCTTAATTATCCTCTCCCCTTCCGAGCCCGAGCCCAGAGCGGGGCTGCTCCCCGCATGCGGGTGGAGGTGGTAGGACTTGGCCCCACGGACGCACCCAGCCGCGCCCGCACCTGCCGTGTGCTGCCAGGGGTCCCAGACTCGGCCCCAGCCCGGGCTGGGGCGGCGGACGCAGCAGACAGGGACGGGGCATGGGAAAGAACGGGGGACCGAGGCAGGACTCGAACCCGCGGTGACCGAGGTACTCAGGACGCCCAGCAGAGGCAAGGGGCTGCTGGGAGACCCCGGGGGCACCCGGGGGAGCTGCCGTGGGCGACATGGGGCCTGGGCTGGGACAACGGAGGCGGCCTGTGTTTGACACGGCAAGGCACTCCTGAGTGGGGAGTGTCATCGCGTGCTCCTGGCAAACTGGGGTGGCGAGTGCAGGTGGGGAAACCGAAGCTCAGCGAGGCCGTACTGCGAAGTCCCTGCGAGGTGCAGGCATCACGCTGTGGCCCGCTGGGGCTGGGGCCGGTGTCTCTCTCACACCTTCTGAGCGACCGGAACTGGAGCCCTGGCCGGGACCTAGGCAAGCGGCCCTGGGGGGCACAGACCTCACATGACAGTGCCCCCCTGCACAGTGTGGGCGCCCTGCCAGCCTGGGGGCCCCTGAGGACAGAGACCAGGAGAAACTGGAAGCGACTGCACACAACAGGCCACCCGGCCGGTGGGGCCCCTGTCCCACCGTCACAGGGTGGGTGCTCCTACAGGTGTCAAGCCCAGGCCCCCCAGGTCCCCAGGGTCTGATGGCCCCAGACTGTCCCATCCCTGCTGAATTCCCTTGGTCTTCCTTCTCCCTCCTGTTCCGCACCGTGTTTACACAGGCATGGAAATGACTCCTCTCCTTTCACTTCCACGGAGACAAACAACAAACCACACCAGCCAGCAAAACGCACGCTCTGGTGACTCGGGTGATTCAGAATCTCCTAAACAGGGACGGGCAGGTATACGCCACCTCCGGGAGGGCCCAGCGCACCCCACATCCCAGACTGCGGGAAGGGTCCGCCCCACCGGGAAGGAGACCAGACATGGAGCGTGAGACCCCCTGTCCTTTTAAACACACTTCTAGAGCCCCAGCCTCCCACGCCATGGTTGGACCCTCCACTGCCGCCAGGCCCTCTCCCGCCTCTCCTGCCCCACTGTGGCACGAAGCCCACCCCCCGCCATCCCCCCAACCGTTTCCCCCTGAGGTGCACCCTCCTTCCCTAGCCCGGCCTCCTCGGACTGGACCTGCAGGCAGCACCTTGGGGCCCCAGTTCTTGGTCCGGTGCACCAGCCCGAGGAAGGGCTTATTTGAGGGGTCCCAAGAAGAGGGGCGCCCTTCATGGAGACCCAGGGCAGCGTGCCAGGTAGGCAGAGAGGGCCCTGGCAGGGCTGGCTCCGCGGCCTCTGCCACTGGCTCCGTGGCCCCCTGCAGCGCCTGCTGCGGGTCCCTGGGCCGGTCTGGGGATGCCACAGGACCACGCCAGCTCACGGGGGCGCGGGGCCCAGAGCTGCGGTGCGCATGCTTGCTCTGGGCTGGGAAGACTCCCTCCCTTAATGAATTTAGATGATATTCAGCTGCCTCTGCTACTTAATTCACCGGGCGGCCTTGGCGTGGCAAGTGCTGAGCCGGGGGAGACCGGGCAGAGCCGGGGACTCGGTGTTCCCGCCCGACAGCAGGCCCGCGAGCCCCGCCCACGCCCGCCCGCCCGCGCCCCGGGACCCCCGCGAGCCGGCGGCCGACAAGTGCAACAGCGGCGGGCGGCGCTCCGCATGCCCTGCGCTGGGTGGTCTGGGGACGCGCCGGCTGCCGAGCTCATTTGCCTGCAGACGCCCTCACCTTGTCAGCGCCAATAATTATCCAGTCGGCGCTACTCAGAGCTGCCATTCCTTAAGATTGGATTAGATTGAAGAGGCTGAGGCCCCGCTCCTCGGTGCATTTTCTCCGTCAGTTAGCGGGCCCACTGGGGGCCTCGCCGCGGCCTACAGCGGAGCTACACGGACCTCCTCTCCCCTTCCTTATTACGGGGCTTAATAACAGCAGGCAGTGTATTAATATGTAAGAGATCAAGAGATTATTGATTAGAGTCACTTGCCTAATATCCCCTGTCCGTCATGTAGTTCAGCGGCCCTTTCATGATTTTTGTGTCAGGCCATTTAAATATTCATGACCGAGTTGCTTTGTACCTCCACGGCTGCATTTCTAATTAATCTGTCAAAAGAAATACAATATGCCCGGAAGCCTTATTATGATAAGGGTCAGCTGAAACAGAGATGGCCTGGCGAGGCCTAAGGGGTAATTAATTATAACAATACAGTGTTTACCTTGCGCGGTACCTGCGGCCCCAATGAGCGCTAAATTAGACGCCGGCCGGGCCGCCCGCGTTTGAAGCCTCGCGATCTGCCAGCCGAGATCATAATGACGGGGTGGGGGGGGGCGAGCGCCGGGCGCCCGGCTATGTAACAACATAATCAGCAATTATGGCTGCGAAATGGGGAGAAGGGGGAATTTTATCTCATTAGAAGAGCCCAAGTAGAAAGTTTTTTTTTCTGTCACCAGCTCTTTTCTTTAGAATTCAAATGATTCCACTCTAAAGGTGAGGGATCTCAAGTCTAATTCCGGCGCCGAGAGCCGGTCTAATTAGTGGGAGGCTTTGGCTAAAATATGAATGACATTTGTTCCAGCTTGCAGAGGCCTATTAATAGAGGGTGTCAGAGTGAAACATTAAGTGTATCATTCTTCTGTCAATTTATTTCTGTCATTATTGTTTCTTTATTTCCTCTGCCACATTATGGTCACTAATTTCTTCTCGCTTTTATGAGATTCTTAATGTGGGCCTTTAATGAACTCCAAAAACTCAACCACAACTCTGAAATTAAAATCCCGGGCTGCTGTCAGGGAGGCACCGCACACGGCAACTTGAATAGTATCATTCTTCTGTCAATTTATTTCTGTCATGATTTTTCTTTATACCCTGCCACATTATGCCCACTAGTTTAATTCCATTTTTATGTGACTTGTTAATGTGAATTTTAGGTGGCTTTTAATCACCTCCAAATTTGTAGAATATCACAATAAATCATAACTGTATCCCCTCTTATGACAATTTATTTCTGTCATTATTTTTTATTTCTCCTTCCTTATTACAACTCCAAGTTTCATCTCCTCCTCTGTGACCTTTACATTGTTGCATTTTAAAAAGAAGCACCTAGAAACTTTGCTCTTCGGCTAACTAACAGAGGGCAGCCATCTCGCGGGGCCTCGGCGCACCTGGACCCCCGCGGCCACGGGTCGGAACGCTCCCCCACCCACCCCCGACCTGCAAGATGCCGTCCCCGAGGAGTGGAGGACTACCTGGGAATGCAGCGGGGGAGAGTGTTGCCGGGGAAAAACCAAACCAAACCAAACAAACGGGCATTGTTAAGAGACAGAGGGAGGCGGAGACCAGGGGGCGAGTCTTGAAAAAGGTCACTTGAGGAATACCGCAAAGAACCCAGCGATCGTGGGACTTGGAGGAGAACGGAAAAATCTCCTGGAGGAGTACACCGTATCAAGGCTATTGATTCGCGCTCGCTCCAGTTCATGCCTTAAAGGAGGGGTTGGCCAAGGGTGCCCCGGGGTTCACTTCTGGCCTCACCCCCTTTGTTTGTACAGCCCGTGAACTAAGAATGGGTTTTGCATTTTCGGATGCCTAGAAAAACAGAGCGAAAGAAGAATACTTTGTTACCTGTGAAAGTCACAGGAAACGCAACTTCCAGGACCCGTAAGCCAAGCCCCAGCAGAGCCCCACGGGGCATCCTTTGAGGCGCAGCCCGCCCGCGGCGGCTTTCCTGGCCCAGAGGTGGACGTGGGGCCTCAGGACAGAGAGTGCAGGGCCCCGGAGCCCAAAATATTTGCTCTCTGGTCCTGCGCACGTAAGGCCAGCGGGCCCTGGTTGTGGGAATCAGTCCGTTAGCAGCACTAGCGTTTCCCAGATGCACTCAGACGAAGACGTCGGGCACGGAGCTCAGAGAGGCCGCGGATCGGTGCGGACGCGCCGGGCAGCTGGGGCACTGCGTATCCACGTCCATCCTCTGAGCTGGGCTCTGGGTGGCTGGACTGGTGTCAGGGGAAGGGCGTTCACTCACGTATGGCTTCCAGGAACACGTGCTGGGCTTCAGCTCCGCCGCGGCCAGTGTGTCGGAGGGCCGGGCCCTGGAGCAAGGGACGGGGGTGTCGAGATGTCACAGTCCCCGGTTCTCCCCCGCTGGGACCACAGATGCGAGTCCCCAGGGACGAACTTCAGAACAGCCCTCCTCGGCAGGAGTGGGCGTGTTTAGGTGGGGTCAGGGGGAGCGGGGGCAGCAGAACCTCGGGCTCGGAACGGCTTGCCTTGGCAGGACACACCGAGCACACGACCTGGGCCAGGCTCGTGCTGGGCAGCAGGGGGCTGAGGACGCACGGCCTCAGAGATACCCCACCTCCCGGGAACGCCCAACCTCACCCTTGACCGCCAAGGCCCCTGCTTCTGGCAGGGTTTGCATTGTTTCCAACGCTCATTTCACCTGAAGGAACACGAGGGGTTGGATTTAAAGCCCGACACAGCTGCCCACGAGCCTGCCAGGCCCTGGTTTTCTGCGCTCAAATTCCGGAGCATCCAGGACAGCAAAGGGCACAGCCTACCTGGCCTGTGGGATCAAGTTCACGCTCCCGTCCCCGGGCAGACCCACCACACGCTGACCTCACGGAGTTCCCACGCCAGCACCTGGAGGGACCTCCAGCTGCTGAACACCAACCAGATCTCCCTGCCGAGCTGTGGCTTGGGGTTTGCTGCCCCTGGGACCTCACCCTCAGGAGCACCACCTCTCGCTTCAGTATGCTACCCTCCAGGGTCTCAGCCGCTCCAACGAGTTCTCGCTTTACCACCCAAAATCAGAGACAGGGACCCTCAGTGCCGGCCGAGCAGAGCGCAGCCCCCCAGCCTGGCTGCGGTTCTCTCTCTGTCTCTCTCTCTCTCTCTCTCTGCTCCCCCCCCACCACAGGGGACTGTGTTTACTCCCCAGTGGTTCCGCACACAGTGCTAACGCCATCCCTTTTCTCTCCGTGCTTCCCTCCACTCGTGACTGATGTCCGCTAGCTGGCATTTAAAAAATGTTAGGTCACCAACTGAAGTTGGCATTAGACACATTTTCCTGCATTAAACCTGTCCACCAACACACGTCTTTCAAAAGGCTGTGTATAACCTTTTAATAATGAAAACAAAAACTCAACAAACCAGGAATAGACGGGAAGGTCCTCATCATGACAAAGGACATCTGTGAGATGCCACCACTGGCGTCGTATTTAATGGTGTCAGAACACTTCCCGCTCCGGTCAAGGGTAAGACGGGGATGATCAGTCTCCCAACCACTGGTCAGCACTTTGCTGGAGGTTCTACCCAGGGCAGTCAGGCGAGGAAAGGAAATAAAAGGCATTCGAATTGTGAAGGACAATGTAAACCTACCTCTGTTTTCAGGCGACTGTGTACACATTCCCACGGAATCCGTAGAAAAGTGTCACAGCTAATAAAAAGAGGAGCAAGATATAAGGTTAATATAAAAATATCAGTTATATCTATACACTGGTGATGGACAACCGAAAGCAAATTTGTGAAAACAATTCCATTCATAACAGCATCGAAAAGAAATAAAACAGTTAGGAGTAGAGTTAACAAAATAAACAGGAGACTGTGCACAGGAAACTATGAAAGGCGGGGACCACACAAAGGAAGATACAGGCAAACGGACAGACCGACGGCCCCGCAGACGGACTGGGTGACTTCGCGTTGTTAAAGTGGCACATCCCCCCGCCGATTTCCAGAATCAATGCAATCCCTATCAAAACTCCAGCTGGGCTTTTCTTCAAAAATTGACACAATATTGAGCAGAAAATTGATCTCAGACTTATGTGGAAATGCAAGGGACTCACAATAATCAAAACCACCTTGAAGAAATCAAAGTTGGGGGACTAACTCTTCTAATCTGAGAACGATAAGGAGCCACGAGAGCTAAGACAGTGTGGTGGCGGCGTCACTAAGAAGAGGCGTGTGGATCAATGGAACAGAACTGAGATCCAGAGATAAACTCATATGTTTTTGGTCCACTGACTTTTTTTAGATTTTATTTCTTTATTTTTAGAGAGGGAAGGGAGGGAGAGAGAGAGAGAGAAAGAAACATCAATCTGCAGTTGCTGGGGGTCATGGCCTGCAACCCAGGCATGTGCCTTGACTGGGAATCGAACCTGCGACACTTTGGTTCACAGCCCGCGCTCAATCCACTGAGCTATGCCAGCCAGGGCTGGTCCATTGATTTTTGACAAATACCAAGACGTGTCCATGGAGAAAGAATAGTCTTTTTAACAAATGGGACTCCAACGACGCTTCCGCACACAAAAAGTGGTGTTGGACCCTTGCCTCACACCGTTTACAAGAATCATCTCAAATGGATTAAATCACTAAATGTCAGAGCTAAAGCTCTGAGATTCTTTGAAGGAAGCACATGTTTCAACCTACATGACCTTGAATCAGGCCATGTCTCTTAGGTGTGACACTGAAGTGTAAGTAAACGAAAATACATGAACTTGGCCTCATCAGATGGAACCCTCCTGCGCCTCGAAGGACCGTAGCGAGAAAGGGAAAGGAACTCACCGACAGGAGGAAGAACCAGCAAATCATTCTAGGCCTGTAGTATCCAAATACACAAAGAATTTCACAACTCAAAATGCAAATAACCCTGTTTAAAATATGCAAAGAATTTAAATAGACATTTCTCTACAGAATACGTTAAAATAGCCAATACACACATGAAAAGATGCTCAACATTATTAGTCAGTAGAGAAATGCAAATCAAAACCGCTTCACGCCGGCTAGGGCGGCGAGAGCACAGAGAGACAGAAAATAACCAAGTTGGCGAGAAGGTGGGGAAACTCGAACCCTCTCACGTTGCTGACGACGACATGAAACAGTGCGGCTCCTTTGGAAAGGTCCGAAACTACGTCATTTGCCCCAGAAGCTCCAGCCTGAGGTGTGTAACTGAGAGAATCAGAGACTCTCAGAGAACCGGAGACGCGTGTCCACACGTCCTCACAGCAGCATTATTTGTAACAACCAAAGAATGGAAGCCACGCGAGTGCCCACCAACCGCCGAGCCGCTGAATGGCGCGTGACCCGTTCAGCCACGCGGGGGAGCGGGTACCGGCTGTGCTACTGCGAAACGCTGAGAGCACCGGGCTGAGCGAGAGACGCCAGACGTGGAAGAACACGAGTGGTGTGATTCCACGTGTGTGAAGTGCCCAGAACAGGCGGGTCCGTGGGGATAGGAAGTAGATCGGTGGTCGCTGGGAGGGTGAGAAAATGGGGAGTGTCAGCTAACGGGTGCAGAGTTTGGGGGGATGATGAAAACCCCCCCGCATCAGATGGTGCTGGTGTGGCACTCATGTGAACGCACTGAAAACCATTGGATTGTGCACCGTACAAGGGTGATTTTTACGGTATGTGAATTAAAGACTACAGAATTATATTGCAAAACTAAAATTACGTTGTCACCGTACTCTGTTTTTATTGGGCGTATCTGTGACCCCTGTACACCCCACAACTGAAGTGTCCCTTTCTACTCTTAGTCCCTGAACTGACCGCCTTCCCCAGCAGTTCCCTTGGGTCTCGGGGGTCCCAGCCCAGTTGCCCCTGGGAGCGGTTGCCCTGCTGATTCACAGCACCTCGACCCCAACACACACATACACGTGGGTGCATGCACACACACGCACACGCACGGCCTCCCAGCAGGCTGCAGAGGAGGTGAGAATCGGCGTGAGCCTTGGCCCGAGAGGTGCTGTCCGTGCAGGCCAGGAAGCCTGCACACTCCCTCCTGCTTTCTCTGTGGATACAGAAAATAATGTGCATCTAATGGACGTGTGTGTGTGTGTTTGTATATATACACGATTGTATATACACGATTGTGCACTCGTGTTTATTCTCTTTTAAATGTGCTCCGTGTGTCATTCTGGAAATCTCTAGACACACAGGGACGCGGAACCAACCATGCGGGGGAGGCGTGCGCACCTCCGGGCGAGCTCTCGTGGTCGTCCGTGTGTCTCCGTGTCTGGCGTCTCCCTGCGCCTGCTTTTATACACGTGTGTTTGTTTCCGCAATAGCAGTCTCTCCAAACCTTTGACAGTGGGAAGCCCCAAGACTCTTGAATTATACGTACTTCCCCTTACGCTACCAAAGGGCAAGGAGGCATGATCTATAAGCCACTGTTAAACTGAAAAAAATTATAAATAAGTTCATAATATGACCTGATAACCAGGCCAAAGCCTTTTTTTTTTATTTATCCCAGGAACATCTTTTTTTTCTTGTGAATTTATATTATTTAGTTATGTTTTGCAACCAACATTAACTTCCAATTCCTAAAAACAAAATATTACAGAGGTTTATTCTGAATTATTTTACACAAAATTAAAAAAAAGGAACTGTCCTTATACATTTGTAAGATAGGATATTTCATAGGAATCAAAAGTTATATTTACAAAGGGTTTAAATGAGTTAGGAAAATGCTTATGAGAAAGACAAGTAGAAGAATAAGTATACAATTATATTATCATGGTTGTCCAAATACGCCAAACGTTAAAAGTCATGAACTCAGCTTCATGGGATCAGAACCAAGGACGCCTCTGACAGGCTCTGACTTAGACCCCCGTTAGTGGCCGGTCGTCGCTGCGCCGCCCGGTCTCGTTTAGTCCGGAAACGTCCCCTCCGCCTTGCTCTGCCTGTTCCTCCCGGGGCGGCGTCTTTTCCAAGAGTTTGAGGTAGCTCAGCTGTCTCGTCTGAGTTTGGCTAATTATGCCCTCATCATTGTTGCTTAGCCCTTTCTTCCTGCCCTGCGCTACCTCTAGGCCAGAAGTTTGCTTTCGAATTAGATTGTATTTTAATGATTTTTAAATATCAAATTAATATAGATTTTTGAAAGAACATTTGGAAAGTGAAGTCCTAAAAATTTTAAATCACCCATGTTCTTCCCCCCTCAAAATGATTTTCATATTTCCTAGAGTCATTTCTGAAAATTAATTTTGTGACTTATTTATTCCTTCAATAACTGTATTTTATTTACCTTGTGTTTTATTTATTGAGCGCCTCCCACAGACCAGGGATGGTATGACTTTGTGTAAGCCCCTGAATTTGGGTTACGTAAACACATTTTAATTTTGCTTTTTGACTAAACATTTTACTGTAAGCATTCCCTGGGTTATCACACAGTCTACAGTCTCCACTGTATCTTATTTATATATTCTTCATGTTTTTTTCTCAAATGAACAAAAGGTGATCACCACCGCCGGTGAAGGGGACGGGGGTGGTGGTGCGGGTTCGAGGTGAGCCACGGGCCTGGGGTCTGCTCTGATCCATCTGCACCTGGGACTCCGCTTGCTACACCTTTAGTGAGCAGACCCCCCACCCCAGCTCACTGAACGGCAGCAGCTGCTCACCCCTGGGGGGGAACCACCGGGGGGTTCCGACACAGTTAGGCCAGTTGTAGACCCACAGAACCTGACTCCAGGCACTGGGGCGCGGTCCCGGGGGCTGCATTTAAAACAAGCCCCACCCAGCAGACTCGCAGCCCTCCTGTGGGCGCCAACTCCCCGCTTCTTGGCATCCGTCTCCGGGAGCCCGTTTCGTGTCCCATGTCTGTTCTCAAGCCGGCCAGAAGCAGCAGCGCTGGCCTGGCCAGCACGTTGGTGGTGGCGGTGATGAGGTGGGAGGCAGGGGCTGTGTCAGGACATGGACACTTAGCAGCAGCAAGGGCCATGGCGGGAGGGACGAGCGTGGGAGGGCTCCCAACGGCCCGCCACGTGCTGCCCGCCCCGTGTCTCCCCCTCTGAGCGCCCTTCTCCCACCCCGCCATCGCTGGGCATTCAACGGCTACCACGCGCCGTGCTGGCCAGGCCAGGTTCTGACCACAGGCCGAGGGCACATTCGCCCCGTCGGTGGGCGGTGACTTCCAAGAATCCTTTCTTTTCCTTTTTTCTTGTTTTTTTTGGAAATATGTGGCTCAAATTATTCTTTTTTTTCCTGGGTCTCTAAATTTATTGTTTATTAAGATGTAGTTAATATGCAATACTAGTTTTAGGTGGACAGCCTAGCATTTTATTCAGATCTGGTGCCCACGCGCACAGAGAATTGTGGACGGTCACTGCTTTCCAGTCCTCAGAACAATCAGTCATTTTAACCCGAGCAAAAATATTCCCTTTAAAGACAGCTGGGTGGTTTTTCTGACGACAGAAAGAAGAAAGGTGCGCTCCTTCCTGAGGCCTTCGGAATCATGCAGGAGCCCACCCACCGCTACTTCCGGTGGGTGTGATCCCAGTGTCCGCGTGTGTGCGTGTGCCCGTAGACACACTACACACACACACACTCAGAATCCACGAGGGAGTGTGGAATAGTCACTGTGGATCTGCCCCCGCATCTTAGTAGCCACGGAGCATTTCGTTTCATGGTTAGTTCATAATTTGCCCAACCGCTCTCTCCTATATAAGGTTTTAGTTGTTTAAAACATTTTCCTTTTATAAGCAATTTAGGAAAGCACCTGTCTTTATGTTGATCTTTCATCGGTGTCCTTATGCTGATGGCTGGAACTGAACCATTTCTGCATTACCTTGCGGCTACGCCCTTCACGAACTCCGGCGGGTCTGCCCCTCCTGAGAGCTGACAACGCCCGTCCCCTCCTGTGCTGTTCGCCACTGAGTTCTATTTCATGCATTTATCTTGCATACTTTGTTTTTGCATATTCTTATTATGTTTAATCCTATTGTAAAAATTTGATCTCAAGCCACGGCTGGCGTAGCTCAGTGGATTGAGCGCGGGCTGTGAACCAAAGCATCGCAGGTTCGATTCCCAGCCAGGGCACATGCCTGGGTTGCAGGCCATGACCCCCAGCAACCGCACATTGATGTTTCTCTCTCTATATATATATCTCCCTCCCTTTCCTCTCTAAAAATAAATAAATAAAAATCTTTAAAAAAAAAAAGAAGTCCTCTTCTAAAAAAAAAATTCGATCTCAGGTTGATCTTATTACCAATGGTTCTTCACACCTTTCATTTGCTCCCACCCCCCCCCCCCGTTTCTCCCTCTCTGCCCGTCTTCCCCCCGGGGTGGCCCCGGGTCCGAGCTGGTTTGCAGGAGGAGCCAGAGCCTGGCACAGCGAGGAGGTCCCGGGACATCCCTCCGCTGGTCTGTCCTGTGTCTGCCCTTCCGCACCTTCCTGACAGACTTTTGTACTTCTCGTATTTTAATTGTCTCGCTTTAATTGCTGCCTGTTTGTTAGTGTAAGTAGAGCTTTTTTCCTTGCTCAATCTCTTCAACTTTTCGCTGATGATTTCACCCTCTGATTTGAGCTTAAAAGCATCCCAGTTCTCAAGAGCGTTTATTTATTTCTTCTACTTCATACATGGCTTTATTTTTTAGGTTAAAGCTGTAATACAATGGGACTGAACTTTGACATATGTCATGAGGAGTAGGAAGCTTCTAGCCCATGGGGCACATGGGGAAATAAAAGGGGAAAAAATAAGTCAACATACTATTATTTATCAATAATAGTCACAAATTAAATATTTGACAAAATAAGTTAACAGAAAATGAATATTAGTAATTACACAGTGATTCGTGATATACTGAAAGTACTCATAGTTTAAATGGGAAATTCAGCAATATTGTTCTGATAAATTAAACAAATAGCAAACGACATAAACTATAGCACGAGACGTTCAGATTCGAAGGCAGAACACTGATGATAATGGTTTGTGTTGCTGTAAGTTTTATTTCGTTCCATGTACGAATGTCGTCGACTTTTCCAGCAGACAGCCGTGGGTGTGGACGTGGGTAGGAAGGGCCCCGCCGGCGGAGGCTGGTCGTGTTCGAGGTTTCCAGGTTCACGGGACCGTCAGTACTTGCACCCGGCCTTCCCCTCGAGGCCAGAGCAGCATGGTGCGCGTCGCCCGTCAGAGCTGGACACCGGAGTGTCGTCCGCAGGACAACGGTCATAATGGACTAGACGGTGTCCCCCAGGGCCCGTTCCTGCCACTCACCTGAAAATCCTCCAGCGCAAACACATAAGCACCCGTCTTTGGAGTCCACAAAGTCAAAACGCCAACGTGAAAACTCCACGGCAATGGCGGTCATGGGAAAGACAGCCTCTTAGATGTCCTTGTGACGTCTGGGCGCGGCCCCCCAGCGACTCTGGGGCCCCCACCCTCGCCTCCCAGAGGCCTCCTCGGGGTCCCCCTCATCACTCCCTCATCAACGATTTCTCACATTGGTCTAGAGTGCCACCTAGAAGCACTCCCTAATTGCCGCGCAGAGACGGGTGAGTAATTTTTTAGAAATTCTTCTGGGTTTTTTTTTTAAAGATTTTATTTATTTATTTTTAGAGAGGGAAGGGAGGGAGAAAGAGAGAGAGAGAGAAACATCAATGTGTGGTTGCTGGGGGCTGTGGCCTGCAACCCAGGCATGTGCCCTGACTGGGAATTGAACCTGCGATGCTTTGGTTCGCAGCCCGCGCTCCATCCCCTGGGCTACGCCAGCCAGGGCTTTCTGGGTGTTCTTCTCCTCACTGTGCGCGCAGCCTCTCAGCCGGCCTTCGTTCCACAGCGTGTCCGGCACACGGGACGGCCTCCACATCAGCGTTCCCGTTGCTCCTCGAGAGACGCCCTGACGAAGGCACGTTTACCTCTGACGTCAGACTTCGAGCTCACTTTACCCGCTTCTCAGGCCCATCCCCCCACAAAGGACGTCCTGCCAAGTCTGACGGGGACGTTCAGTGCAGAAAACAACCTGGGAAGGGCTCTCACCTGGACCACGGTGAGTCGTTCCGAAAGGGCCGTCTGCAGCCCCGTTCACTCAAGCCCCGCTCATGCCTCCCACTGGTGCGCCCAGGTCTTCCCGTGCGTGGCCCCCCGTGCCTGTCCCTCGGCGGGGCATTGAGTGGTTCTGCTCTTGTCAATGGAGACTCATACCCATGTATTATCCAATGATTAGCATTGGCCCCGAAGAAGGCAGGTTGAGTATTTTAAATTGTATTTGTCACTGAAAGCTTATTTCTCGTATTTCCAGTATTATTCTAAATTCTTAAATTTTCCAAGTAAACGATCTTTTTTTGCAAAAAGAAAAATAGGCTCCCCATTCTAAGAATTATGTTTCTTCTTCTCTTCCGAGCCCCCTGCCCCGGGGGAGCATTCCCCAAACCGCACCGGATAATGGTGTGGACGCCCACAGTCAGGGGGCAAGCTGATGGTTTTCCTAGAACACACCCATCTGGTGGCTCAGGGAGCAACCCCGCCCTGGTTAATGTCTCTCTGCCCCAGCAACCCCAGGGGGCTGAGCTCCCCCGGGCTGCAGAATGCACAGGGCAGGTGCCTCGACAGCCTGAGGGGGCGAAGGGCCCCCAGGCGCTTCCCTGTGGCAGTCAAGGTCATGGGGACCACCTCACAGCCACCTGGGCTAAGGGCCACCTTCCACTCAAAAGAAGCCTAGCCCCCCCCAGCATATGTTGGAGGCTCCCCCAAACTGCCAGCAGTGAAGGGGAGCAGAGGTCTCTCCCTCCTTCAGTGATGGCAGGATGGAGGGGAGGCGGGTGTTTCTGAGGGGCTGGGTGGATACCGAGACCAAGTTCAAATTCTGTGTCAGCTGCTCCATCACCTCCGTTCCCTGTTCACTGATCCATAAAGCACCTACTATGTGCCACGCTTTGAGCAAGACTGCGAGGATGTAGGAACAAAGACAAGTCCCCCCCGCACAGTGGAAGGTTCTCGGGTGCCGAGGGCAGTGAGACCGGCAGGTGCTGGTGGCCGGCTGGCCTGAGGACCCGAGGCCTGGCACCGCGCCTGCCAGCGAGGTGGCAGGTGCTCCGAGCAGACTTGGGGCGTGTGCTGGGGTGTCGGGGGCAGGTCCAGGGTGAAGGTAAGGGAGCAGCAGGAGAGAACAGCCGGCAATAACGTGCCCAGGGCTGCGCACCGAGGGCCGTGTTCCGGGGGAGCACCCGTCTCCTTGTCCGGCACGCCTGCCTCTCCCCCCTGCCCCCTTCAGAGGACCCCGTCCACACGGGCATAGACCAGAAAACCCACCGGTCCTGGGGAGTTTAATTTTTATAGGGTAAACTCAGCAACCTTCCAGATTGATTTAAAAAATAAGGCTGCCTTTGAGAATCTCAGCCCCTCACAGAATCAGGGGGATCTTTGCTGCGACTTGGGGCAAAGCCCGCGGCCCCCAGGACCAGACGCTGAGCACAGCCTCAGAGCCAGCCAGCAGCCCCTGAGATCTGTGGAGGAACCAGGGAGTCCGCCGTGCTGGGAGGGATTTAGGGATGCGGGTGTTCCTCCGCCGTGGCCCCGAGAGTTTCATTAGAAGCAACACCCACAACATCCGGCAAGTGGCTCCTTATCCTGCACAACCTTGTCCTTCTAACCGACCACAGGCTGAGGGCTGAGAGAGGGGATTAAAGCCCCTGGTTTTAAAGAAAGACTACTTCCCACTTGAATTACTTTTAAACACACCACTTTGCCTCTAATTTAAAATGAATAATAGGCTTAGAGCAGACAACAAAAGATCATTAACCTCCTAAGACAAGTGTATCAGGAATCTCGAGTTTCGCCCGCAAATGGAGCAGAATGGTAGAAATGTGCTAATGCAGAGATTTTTTTTTTTTGCTTTTTCTGTGGAGCATCATTATCCAGGGGACACCTTTTTTGGTATTCAAATAGGAAAGCTGCCTTCTCTCCAATGCCCACTCGAGCTTTTGTTCTGCCTTAATTGAAAGCAAACCTGTACATGGGGAAAAATGACCCTTGCAGCTGGGAAAGGCTCAGGTTGGGTTTAAAAAAATTAATCTTTTTTTTTCCCCCCGCACTGAGCAATGAACTTAGGCAGTAGCTTTCATCTTGTTGTTTGCGCTTTTATTTCCTTTTCTGTCTTAATAGCCGGCCGGAACGGAGGGAGCGTTTCACTGTCCCGGTTTTCAGGGGAAGGTGCGGGGTCCGTGGGAAGAAAGCAGGCGGTCGCCAAGGCAGGCGGGGCATCAAAGGGAAGGCTCTAAAATTTGGTTTCTAATTAAATGCTTAAATGCGTGTTTTTGGAAAACTTCCGAGCTTCGTGAATACTTCAATCGTTAACCGTCTTTTGTGTCTGTCCATGGACAGCAAGAAAACCGTAAGGACGCTGTTTTTGAAAACGCAGAGGAGGAGAAGCCGGTTTGGAAACAAACGTGCAGGCAGGTGGAGAAGTGGGCAGGCGGCAGGCCCGGAGGTGCGTGTGTCCGGGCTCTTCCCGCGTGGCGGTGGCCAGCCCACAGTGCACCCAAGTGCGCCCTCCCGCTCTGGCCCGTCCGGCAGCTTCCGGCGAGCCCCGCCACCCAGAGAGACCGGCCGGCGGCCCCCGGCGAGGCCCAGCTGCGGCATCTCCCGGGCTTTCAAACCCTCCTGTCACTCGGCTACCGACTGACTTCCCCACGCACCCCTCTTCTGATTCTTAATTAGAGCGACCTAGCTAATTAATAAGATTCTTCCAATTATAAATTAACTGAAGATCAGAACTCTGGCTTTGCATGTAATTTCCTATAATCGCCGAAGCTACTGCAAAGACACGCGTCCCGCCAACCGGAACTCTGTGTTTAACGCAGACAGACAAGTTCTCTCTGGGTTTCGCATCTCCCAGCAAATCTCCACTGCTGGGATTTGGGAAGAGGGATTTTTTTTTTAAAAAATCAGAATTGGGTTTGTTTGCTTTCTTTTTTCCTAGTCCCCCTGCTCTCTTCTCCCCTAAACAGAACAGCACCCTCAGCGGGCCATCCCTCCCGGAGAGTTCGGGGAGGTGGGCTCCGCCGTGTCTGAACGTCGTTACAGGGAGGGGAGGAGGACAGAACAGGTGATACCATTTGTTTTTGTTCCCAACTGTTACCGCCTTTTCACGGCCCCTGCAAAGATGATCTGGGAGGTGCCGGCATGCTGCTCATTTACGGAACCTTAACTGGGGGGACGCTCGTCTCCTCCGTAATGAAGGAGCGTAATTAAAGGCGGGCCCGCAGCCCGCGCAGCCCCGGCAACCTGTCACATCCCGGGCCGCCGCGGTCCCTCCGTGGCTTATCAAAGACTACTTCTTTAATATGGAGATTACACTTATGTACTTGTCTGAACTTGAAAGGCATTTGCCTAATTTACTTATTAATGAGATGTAAATCTATTTGTATGGCACGTCACAAGTCCTCCCCCCCCCACCGAAATCGCTGCTACTTAACCGGTGATAAACCCTATGATTTAAACGAAAAATAATACATTTAGCTTTCCACATTCATTCTGTTAAAAATTGATACAGTCTATGTTAAATTTATTAATATTGCTCGCTGTCATTCAGTTTGCAGCTCTGGCTGAAATACGACCTGACAGCGGCCGCATTAAAGATGTATGCCGTTGTATTCAACAAAGATTAATGAAGCCCGGTAAAAATAGCTGTAAAAGAGAAAGTGATCCGAATGTAAAATCAGTAAATTAAATGAGGCCGCGCATACCATTTGTTAATATGCATGAGGAGGGAGGCAGCGAATGAAAATGTCTCTATGCAAAGTTCATTTGGGAGTGTTTCAATGTGGCCTGGACATCCCCAACTACGGAGGAGCGGCCTGACGAAGCCGGGTGGCCCACGCGGACCCCGTGTGCCCCGTGCCTGGACCCCCTCCGTGCCCCAGGCCGGGGTGGGGCTGGTGGCCAGGGACCCGCCAGCCGCCGGCCACCTCCGCTTCTCGCCGTCCTGAGGTTTCCTCCGGGTTGTCCTTCACAGCCGCCGCCTCAAGGCCGCGAGCTCGCCTGGGCCTCCGTCTGCGTGAAGGAGAACGAACTCCGAGCGTGTCTCCCGGGCCTGAGGCTCCAAGTTCAGGTTCCGCAGCAGCAAGTCTGTGCCGGGCTGGGCGTCCCATTGCACAGTGGAGACTGGGCCTTTTTGTGCTGCGGCGGTATTTTCTTTCTCCCCAAATGAAGAGAGACGCCAGCCCTCCACCGTTCCCAGCGCCGGACAGCCTCGGATGAAAACCCTACAAGAGCCCGAATGATTCCTCCAGCGCAGAAGGGCCCAGATCCGGAGAGCGCCCAGCACGGCGTCCGTCTGTCCGCCGTCCCGCGGTCTCCTGGCGCCCGGGGCCCTGAGTGGCTGGGTCGCACTTCCTTTGTGCTATTTGGAGGGGTGATTTATTTCCACAGTTCTCATTATAAAATACTGCCGGTGTCAGACTCTACTAGGTTAAGACTTTCCAATAAATTAGCTGTGACAGAAAATTGTATGCAGTAATCATAATATAACCCCGTCGTGTTTATCCATCAAGAAGGTGTTTTGATAGATTTAAGCCGTTTGCGGGAGGCAGTCCCCCCCGAGGTTTGCCTGCGCGGAGGTCAAAGGCTGTCCAGAAGAAACTATTTTGAGGTATTGTTTTCCTTGTCGACTGGGCTGGAGGGGGTGGTGTTTTCTGCACCTGCGTGTCGTCGAGTTTAATTGGGAGGCGGAGGCCGGAGAGGAGGTCCCATTCCCCCCTGACTGGCAGCTGGAAGGCGGTTGGGGGGCAGGGCGCACGCGCAGGGGGCGACACCCCGTAGAAAGCACTGCCGGGAGCGCAGGATTCCCCGCAAGGGTGAGGGCGGGCGTTCCCGCTCAGAGCGGTTTCGGGGAATGGTTGCTCCATGGCAGAGCGAGTGTCACCAACAGGTAGAGAGGATCCAGAGACCCACCCCCATCCACACCACCCCAGGCCTGTGCAAGGCTGCCCGGCACACCCTCCCCTTGCTAGGCCTGAGTGACCGGCATGCCGGGGCGGGGGGTGGAACCCCAACAGCAGCCTGGGGCCGAGGGCAGGGGATGCCCTCCCAAAGGGGTGACCTACGCCAGTCTTCCAAAGGCTGCACTGACGCAGAGCGGTCGGCACTGTGCTGAAAAGCTGTGAGAGGCAATAACTCGAAACAGGAAATAGATGTTTCATCCGTGGGCTTCGCTGCCTACCCTGGCCACCTCCCACCTCCCCCGGGCCTGGCCCAACCCCAGGCTCACCCCTCACCCTGCCACCTCCACCTGGCATTCAACCTGCCAGGCCCCGGGCTCCCTGCCCCTCCAGAAGCCAGGTCTGCTGGCGTCCTCTCCACCTGTCAGCCCACTGAGCCTCACAATCAGCAGCCATCACCTGAGGGTGGAGGGCGACACCTTGGAAACCAGGCTCCCGGTTGGAAGGGGCCCTGGTCCCACCAGGCCTCTGGTTGGTGACTTCTGCTGAGATGCCACACCAGGAGGGCATACCCCCTGGGGGTGCCCTGGCGGCCCTGCCACGCTCTCGGTGGCCTTCCTTGCAGCCACCTCTGGCAGCACAGACCCGGAGGACCAGCAGGGCCCAGCAGTGCTCCTGAGACAATGGGGCATCAGGTCGTCCAGCCTCAGGGCGGCGGGGACCTTAAAGCCAATGTTTACCCCTCCCCATGTTTCTCCCCCAACGTCGTGGCCGGCCACCCTTCCGGACCCAAGGGCCCTCTGCCGGGGGAGGTGAGGAAGGCCCGCTCCGCTGAGGGGTGCGGCGCACCGAGCCCACGTTCTCAAACCGCAGCCCAGCTGTTTGGCGTTTCCAAATCAGAGAGACGGGGGTGGGGCGCTGTCACCTCCCGAGTGGCAGCAAGCACTCCCGGAAGCAGTCACTTCGCGTGGGCCAGCGGCCTGCACGAGCCCCCGGCTGTGTCAGGGCAGGTGTAAGGGGCTGAGGGGACAGGTGCGCACCCCACAGTGTTTGCCCGGAGGCGGCTCTTCACGGTTTCCGGGGAGTCGCCCACAAGGACAGGGAGTCAGGGCACGTTCTGGAACGGCATTCTGGGCGGGATAATCGACTCTGCCGACTGGCCGGCTGGGCAGCCCACCGAGAGGGTGGCCACGCAGGGCCCTGCTCCCACAGAGACCCCGACCCCCGCTGGGCCTTCGCTCGTCCCGCCAGGCCTCACGGGTGTCTTTGCTCCCCTCCTGCCGTTGCCCGGTTGCGCTGCCACAACACGGTGCGGCACACTGGGTGCTTGCAAACCACGGAAAGTTCAGGGACGGGAGGTCCAAGGTCAGGGAGCCAGCAGCCGATGACGCCGCCTCCGGCCCGCAGACGGCTGCCCTCCTGCCGTGTCCCACGTCACAGAGCGGGGCGGGGCAGGGGGGAGCAGGCTCTCTGGTGACCCCGAAAGGGACCGAGCCCATCCATGTGTATCCCCTCCCATGAACTCGTCCTGGGGTAGTTGTCCCCCAAAGGCACCCTCCTGATACCATCACGTGGGCGGTGAGGCTCCGACACACCCGTCTGGGGAGGGCACAGACACGCCATCCATCCCGTGTCCCGCGGGCTGAGCCGGCAGCACAGCCACTTCAGCCAGACCCCACCCGGCGGTGGCCAACTGTGCTCCGAGCTAGAGGGCCCGGGGCCGCTTACCCAGACTCCTCCCCAGAGACAAGGAGGCTGAAGCGCAAGGACATTTGGAGATGTGCCCAAGCTCACGTGGTGAGTTTAAGCAGAGCGCCCCTCCACCCAAGCTCAAGGTCCCGACGACCAACCAAGTGTCCAGGGCTGGGGCCCAAGACAGCGAGTCAGCCTCCGGCCTACGGTCGGGAGGCCCCGGGGTGAGTGAGGGGACCCAGGGGCCTGTCCCTCTCGGCCCCGAGCGAGCCTCGTCTCGCCACCAGGCGGTTGACGGACTGCAGAGGGCTCTCTCTGTGCGGCTGGGCTCAGTGCCTCCTCCGAGGGAAACCGTGAACATGGAGCTCCCATGCAGATGTTACTCCTCTGACTGACCTCTGGCAACTAAGCGACGTGAGTTTCTGACATACAGAAATCGTCTCAAGGAATGCAACCCTACCGCGGAGCTGGCCAGCCTCAAGGAGCGACACGTCTTGGACTTGAAAGAAATCCAGTGGCATCGACTGCGTGCACCCGCGTCCCAGAAACCCCAGCCCTGCACACGGGCGGCGGCTTCGTCGTTAGGACATTAATTAGTGACCAGACAGAGGCCTGTGTGTGTGCTCAGCAGATGGAAAACAAGCCCAGGAGAACGTTACCATCTGAATTGCAAAGGAGGCTGGCCGCCTCCTCTCCCCGCCCCGCCCGGACCTGCCAGCCCGCCCGGAGTGCTGGCTGCCTGTCACCCGGCTCCCTCCAAGCGGGGCTGGGCCAGGCTGCCAGGGGCTGCCACTCTCCGCACCACGGGCCTCAGATCTTTCCGGGGCAGGAGCGTGTGCGGGAGGGGCCGGGGAGTGGCTGACGCGGCCTGCACACGGAGTTACCAGCTCCCACCGGGGTGGGAGGGGTTGGTTTCTGATTGAAAGCTGCACTCGGGCCAAGGCAGCCACCTGAGAAGCAGGCTCCCTCCTGCTCTCCCGGAGCTCAGCAGAGCCGCTGCCGTGGAACAGCCGCAGACAGGACCGAGGCACTCAGGGCAAGGACCCGCGTGGGAGGCTCTGTGGCTTGTGAGCGTCTAGACCTCTGCAGCAACCCTGCCCATCAAGGTCAGCAGCCGGTCTCCCAGAGAGAGGTCAAGGGCTACTCACACAGGGGGTCTGCTCTGGCCCTGGGGGCGGCCACCTGGGAAAGAGTGGCACTCGGGGGACAGGCACCCCATTTTGAAGCCGATCACCCCCAGGACTGGCTGAATGGTGGGCGGTATTAGTAAGCTTCACCGGCCCCGAGAATCCTGCGGGGTAGCCTGCTCTGGCTGCATCAGCATCACGGTCCCCCGGATGGAACAGAGAACGCTCTCCCACACAACGCAGGGGCGAGTGATGCGGGAGCAGCCCCTCCACTCCCGGAGGCCGAGTGGGCCCTGCACTCTGACGCAGGGTGACCGTCCCGTCCACTCCTGGAGGAAATCACCTCACTGAATTAGGAGCCACGCAAGGTGCGCCCGGAGCCCCGCCAGCCCAGAGACTGGAGTCCTGTCGGCTGGGAACGGGTCACGTTCAGAGTAGAAAACCACGGACTGGGAGAGTCAAAAGTTACAGTCAGACTCGCCTGGGTGCTTAGAACTCAGTACACCTCGTTCTTACCGTTTCCTTCTCGTTTCCCTCCTTCACTCCGTCTGTGCCTCTGACGCAGAGCCCGAGCCGCCCTGTGGCTGCAGGTGTCTCCCGAGCGGCTTTCCCTGATGTTTAAACCGCAACAGGCACCGAGTTTAAAAATAGACAATTTGGGGGTCTCATCGGCAGACACAGACAGTATGTTAGTGATTAAACCAGCCGTCAGACAACGCGACGTGCTCAGGGCCAGCCGGGGCGTGCCTTTCTTCAGCCCCCAAGCAGAAAAGAAATCTAGACACGAGAAGGTTCTAGAAGTGGCTGGAACCGCCGACGGGACCGTGCGGCAAGTGTGGGAACCGCAGGGGTTGTCCGCCGAACAGCAGCACAGCCCCTGGGTCGTGGGGGGTGGGTCGTCTAGGCACTTGTTCACTTCGACCGAAGACGGTGCTCAGGTAACATGGGCCTCGCAGGGACAAGTCCCAGAACCCGGACGGGGACGGGCTCTGTTCCGGGGAAGGCTGCGCCCGCCTCGTCCCATTCAACCCAGACCAGCCGCGTGGAGTCTCGTGTCCTCCTCCCTCTCAGCCGGCCTCCGTCGCTGAAGGAGCCAGGCGTTAAGCCTGGAAGACACGACAGAGCGTTCCCATGGGCACCAGCACGCCGGGCGCCTGGCTCCGAGTCTCCCCCATGGGTGCCGAGTGAGTGAACGCATGTGCGCAACACCCAGATCTGGGCCAAAACCACTGCTTTTCACTGGCCAGGGTGCGGCCACCAGAGAGCCCCGCGGAAGCGTCTGTCCGAGCAAAGCCATGGACCCCGAGGGGCAGCCAAGGATGGGACTCGCCACCGAGGCCGGTGCTCCAACGGGCACAGAACTAGCTTCCTTCCGGAGTCGCGGGGCCGCCACATGACACGCATCACCCCTGGGCCTCTTCCGGGGCCCACCCTCTGCTTTCCAGGTGGGGGGGTGTGCATCTGCACCTGTGCTGGCGAGGGGGGACTGGCCATTGTCATACACCTGTCGCCACGAGGAGCCCAGCCTCTCTCTCCCCTGGGAAGTCCGTGGGCGAGCGTCCCGAGCTGAGATGGAGCAGACAGAGCCCAGGGGAGGCCAGTGTCCGGTTGCTGGGAGTGGTGACAAGTCCACCCAGTGCACCTGCTTCCCCGCTCCTCCCTCACAGTCGTTCCTGGCCCGGGAGTCGTGCACCCCACCCTCGGGGGGATGCTGCCCACATCCCCCGGGGCGAGAGTCTGGGGCGAGGCAGCCAGGAGGGGCCGAGCGGAGGCCCACCCAGGCTGCCCCTGTGGACCAGGGAGACGGGGCCCCCGGAAGCTGTTTCTCTGTGTATTTGAACACGGCACCCGCCCTCCGGGAAGGAGGTGCGTTTGCTCCGGAAACCGAAGGCCACCAGAAGAAGTCCACGGGCTCTTCAGACCGGACCCTAGGGCAGGCTCCTCTCCTGGCAGCCCTCTCCAGGGACAGGGACTCTCAGGGTGACCAGGGCTCCCCGGGGTCCCGCAGTCCTCTGCGAGATACCGGGGTCTGCACCTAAAACCTGGTACAGAATGATGACTGAGGGAGCAGGGGGGCCGGCAAATATGCCCCCTGTCGGGTGAGCCCCCCCAGCCTGGGCAGCCCGAGTCCTTGGCCCACCCAAGAGGGCCCGAGGGCCTGGCTGCCTTGGCCCCACCGGGGGCAGATCTCGAAGGCAGGCCTCTCTCTGCAGCCCAGTGGGGAGCCCCCACGGCCTCTGTGGGTCCACGGGACAGCTCCATCCTTCCTCTGGGCAGCCCTGCCTCCCCCGCCCCACAGGTACTGATCCCAAGTCTCCGAACCCACTCCTAGGTCCCCACCCTGAGATGCACGTCCTGGTGACATCCCTCACAAGCGAAGGGTCCTCCCCGCCCTTGCATCAGGAAGGGGCTGACACCCGCTCTCGGCTTCTAGAGTGAGAGCTGCCGTGGCCAGCCTCCTGTGCCAGGACCTGCGTGGGCTCAGCGCCAGGACCGCCAAGGGAACGGCTCACGCTCCCTCCCCCTCCCCCGCACCTTCCTCTCTCCAGCCTGGGCATTGCCTCAGGGGCCCCTGCTCCATTCCTGTGCGCCTGTGTTAACACCCACACAAAGGCCAGGTCCGAGTCATCCCTGGAAGTTTGCACTACGAGCTTCCTCCCGGTCCCGCCCTGTGGCCTGGGGGCCAGGCAGCCAGCCGGCTGCACATGGGGCAGAAAACCCGTTCCGTGTGGGAGGGAATCGTGCCCGCCCGGTGGGGGGTAGTGGGCACCCACTTCCTGCCCGCACTGAAGGGAAAATGGGGATCATTACTGACACCTCCTCGGATCCTGCTTCGGCGAAAGTGAAATAGTGCAGGGGCGAGGGGCGCTTGCGCTCAGGAGCCTGAGTCTGAGTTCTCCGCCTGCGCGCTCCTGGGGCCAGCCCTGAACCCAGCACCCATCACACGCCGGGCGCGAGCCCCGAGCGAGTCTGAGAAGGCGCCCGTGGGTGCACTTGGCGCAAGGGGACACCGGAGTGCCCGGGGCACGAAGGGAGAGAAGCGGCCAGAGAACCTGCGTTTCTTCCTCTGCGGTCAGTCCATGGATTGTGAATGTTGGCTGCGGGCCAATCATCGGTGGTTTTTGTCTGTTTGTTTTTCCAAATTATTTAACAGAGGAGCTACGGGGGGGGGTCACAGAGGGGTCACAGGGCAGAAGAAAGGTCTCTGACAGTAAGCAAAACCAGAAACCTCAGCGGAGTGACAGTGGTGGGCGAGCAGGGAGCAGTGCGTCGCCTGGGTTGCTGACACGCTGGGACTGGGTGTGTGGAGGCGCGGGCACCCCCGGGGCCTCCTTCGAAGTGGGGCTCTGTGCCGAGGCAGGGGGCGCAGGGGGGGCTACCGGCTGTGTGTCAGGAGGCCTGATCAGACGTGGGTCTTGCCCCTCTCCTAGAGAGCATGGAAAGTGGTCCCCGTGTCCGACCGACAGCAGGCGCTCGCCCATGGACAGTAATAGGTAAAACCGAATTTTCAGTTTCCGCTTGGTCAAGGTCTCAGAGGATAGGCACACTCGGTGACCTCAGCTGGGAGGACGGGCGATGAGAGTGACACCTCTGGTGCTGAACGGTCCTTGCATTCCCATGACACCTCAAGGGAGCTGGCAGGTACCACGGACGCTCGTCCTCGTGTTTTGCATGAAGAATTTCCATGGGGGTTCGGGTCACCGAGATCAGGAAGTAGATTGAAGGGTCAAGTGTGGTCCCCAGAGACGAGCGTGGCAGCCTCACCAGCTCGATGCGGTGGCAGGAGTGTCTCATCGGTTCGCAGCAGGCAGGGGACAGACCCGCTGAAAGACGGTTCTGGACGAACCCGGGAGTCCAGCACCAGGCCGGGGCTGCGGACACCGCCCAGCGCACACCCGAGGGGCCGCCATGTCCGGGGGCTCACGGCGCCACTGTACCCGTGGCGGGCCTTTGCTCAGCGCCTTGCAGGCACAGCTCTGGCGTTCCCGGCCCAGTGACATCTGCCGCCCGCTGCGAGGGACTGAATCTCGTCCGAAGAGCAAACACAGGGGTGATCGGTGGCATTTCCCGAGGTCGTGAATGTTTGCCGTTTACCAAGAAGAGGGGGAAAGAAGGGGACACGACGTGGGGGAGACGCAGATATGGAGAGACGACGCAGAAGGGACACATTTCGCAGACTCCGTGCCCACGAGGTCTCTGCCACGTCCCCGTCTGGTTTGCTTCCCCGCCCCCCGCTGCTCCCTCGTCTCGCTGGCAGCTCTGAGAGCGCGTGTGTGCCAAGGGGCCTCGGGAGCTGCCTTGTTCCTCTGTCCCTGGGCTCGGCAGAGAGCCTGGCTCAGACACTCCCTTCTACAGCCCCGGGGTCCCTCACGCTCGGCAAGGCCCCACTTCCCTCGTCCACGCACAGGACGCGACACGGAATCAGCATCTTTGCTGGGTCGGAGGGCGGGGGTGAGGGTGGGAGGGACTGGCTGAGGTCATTGCATTTAGGAACAAGTTCATTATTTGGTAAAGCTAAAAGGAAGCAGCCAGACTCCACATGCTCAGCAATGAGGACCACGCAGGTGGAACCACAGGGAGCACCACCCCACGCCTCCCAGACAGCCAGCGTTAAAAGGTGGCACCACAGGGAGCACCACCCCACGCCTCCCAGACGGCCGGCGTTACAAGGTGGCGAAGATGCCCATCGCGGGCACGAACGGCAACCAAACGGCCGTCGGAACGTCAGACTGTGCAGGCGCCCTGGAGCGCGGTCGCCAGTTTCTCAAAAACTGAACTTTCGGTTGTCATTCCATCCAGGACCTGGACTCCTGGCCGTGGTCCAGAGAAATAAGGAGGCCGCGTCCGCACCACCGCCTGGACACGCACACACAGCGCGGACACACAACTGGGAAAGCCCCTGTGGTTCTTCCCCAGGCGAAGGTCCAAACAAGCTGTGTTCGCGGACTACCCCGCAGCAAAACAACAATCCACAAACTGAGCGAAGTATTAATTACTGCAGCGATTGTCGGGGGTGGGGGGGCTCTCTGGGGACTGTGCTGAGTGGGAGGAGCCAGTCTCAGGTCGCAGACTGTTCAACTCCGTCTATGTCACATTCTGGGTGTGACGAAATGATGGAGACGGGGGAGAGAACAGAGCTCGGCAGGGGTTCGGATGGGGGAGGGGACCGGGGCACCCAGACCGGTTCTGCATTCTGACCCTGGTGGCGCGGTGAGGCTCCGCGGGGACGCGCCGAGGCCAGCCGCCTGGGGTCCGTGCCGTGCTACAGTTCGGTAAGGTGCAGCCGTGGGAGGGGGTGAGGTGAGGGGTACGTGGGACCTCTCTATACACATCTATGCACTTTGTCTACCTGTGTACCCGTAACTATTTAAAACCTAAACAAATCAACCAGTAAGAAGGGGGAGGGAAAGAGGAGGAGGGGGAGGAGGAGGAGTGGGGGGAGAAGACCTGGACAGGGTGGGGTGAGCAGGCAGTGTCCACGTCCCTGGTCCCTGCACGGACTGCAGGGCCCAGCCTGCTGTGATAAATGGCGTCGGCCGTGCACCGTGGCTCGCCAGGCAGCCATGGCCCTCAGTAAATACGTGCTGTTTGCTTACTGCACGGCAATTATTTTTAAAAGTTTATGTAAGAGTTCAAACAGCGTATCTGCCGTGAATAAAGAGTCATTAGAACAGACATTCCTTTGGCCCTTACAGGGGAGAATTTTCATACACAATTATTCAGCCCCAAAATGTCTCTATTTCAATGTACACGCTCATCGTTTTTCGTTTTTAAGTAGGAGTGAGTGACATGGCACCATGTGAATGCAGCCAGGGCCACAGGGGACTGGCGTGGAAGAGCCAATGAGACCGCTGTCTGCAGGGGACAACCAGCCCTCCCGCCGCCTCCGGGCAGGCAACCCCCCACCCCCGGTGGCCGGGGCATTTCCCACGCAGCAGGGGTCGGCGGTGGACAGAGCTGATGGGGAGCGTGAGTTCCTTGCCGTCCGTAAGGCAAAAAACTAGTCTCTTCCCCGCGAACACAATTTCAACAGCAAATATATTGACATTTGGATCAGAGTTTTGAGAATCCTGTCGTTCCAAAGACTTGAAAATGCGTCCTGCTGGTCACGACCTACTTGTTTCGTCCCGAAATCAATTTAGACAGCTGCAGGCGGCGCTTTTTAAAAATAAAAGTAAGCTGAAAAAAAATCGAAAATGTGAAGGATCTTGGCTTATACTAGCGATGAGCAGTGTTTGTGAAACATTTCCTTTTTAAAAAATTATATTTTATTGACTATGCTGTTACAGTTGTCCTGATTTTTCCCCTTTTGCGCCCCTCCACCCAGCACCCCCGCTCCCTCAGGCAGTCCCCCCACCATTGTCCATGTCCATGGGTCGTGCGTATAAGTTCTTTGGCTGCTCCATTTCCTACGCTGTACCTTACACCCCCATGGCTATTCTGTAACTACCTATTTGTACTTCTTAATCCCCTCACCTCTTCACCCATCCTCCCCTTCCTTCCTCCCATCTGGCAACCTTCTGGTAACTAACATCTTTTCTCTTGCTGTTTTTAAGAGTCCCTGTTTATCTTTAACGTTTGGCCTTTTAGTGATGATATATCTTGGAGTGGGCCTCTTTGCATCCATCATACTTGGGACTCTCTGCGCTTCCTGGATTTGCAAGTCTATTTCCTTCACCAAATAAGGGAAGTTTTCTTTCATTTGTTTTTCAGATAGATTTCCAATTTCTTACTCTTGCTCTTCTCCTTCTGGCACCCCGATGAGGCAAGCGTTGGACCTCTTAAAGTTGTCCCGGGGGCTGTTTATTTATAGTACCCTCATTACCCTCATTTTTTCCGGATTCTTTTTTCTTCTTCTTGTTCTGAGCAGTTGTTTTTCTCTTCCTGATGTTCCAAGTCATTGATTTGATTCTCGGCTTCATCCACTCTACTGTCGTTCCCTGTGAATTGTTCTTTATTTCAATAAGTGTGTCCTTCATTTCCGACTGGGTCTTTTTTATGCTGCTGAGGTCCTCACCGAGTTCCTCGAGCATCCTTACAGCCAGTGTTTTGAACTCTGCATCTGACAGATTGTTTATCTCCATTTCATTTAGCTATTTTGCTGGAGTTTTGATCTGTTCGTTCCTTTGGGCCATGTTTCTTTGTCTCCTCATTTTGGCAGCCTCCCTGTGTTTGTGTCTGTGTGTTAGATAGACCTGCTCTGACTCTGTGTCTTGGAGGTGTGGCCTAATGCAGTAGGTGTCTTGTAGGGTCCAGCAGCACAGCCTCCCCTGTCATCCAAGCTGGGTACTCAAGGGGTGTCCTTTGTGTGGGCTGAGTACACCCTGCTCTTGTAGTTGAGACTTGGTTGCTATTGGCAGATCAATGGGAGGGATTTACCCAGGCCAATCAGCCAGCTGCAAGGACTGGCTGTGACCACTGACCACCAACTTTTGCCCTCCATGGAGGATCAGCTGTGCAGGGGCAGGGTGGTGGTGCTCCAACGTGGTCTGCAGCTGTCCATTAGGTGCGCTGGCCCTGGGGTTTCCCAGGGGGTGCAGGCCAAGGGCCACCCCTACCTGTGCTTCCCCCCGGGGCACACTGCCTGAGCGGTAAAGCGACCTGAGATGGCTACTGGTTTTGGGCTTGGAGATGCCCAGGTGAAGCCAAGCCGTGACTCTAACCTGGCCGTCTCTAGGGCTCACTGAAGCCAGCTGTTGCTTGTTTGATAGCATTTAGGCACCAAGACCAGCCATTCTTATGAAAAGCAGCTTGGTTGGCCCGTAAGGTGGGTGGGGTAGAGTCTCTGTGGATCTCCAAGGGGGGGTCACACAGTGTTAGCCAGGTTCATGGAGCCTCAGATACGGCACCAGCCTGCCTGCCCTGTTGGGGGAGGGCTCAGCAAAGGGACAATGGGGAAGAAAAACACTCAGATCATTTCATGAATACATGTGACAAAATTCTGGGTGCGCGTGATAACCGTGGCCTCTTGAACAGTGGCCCGACTTCCGGTCTTGCAGCGATCGCGCTGCGGGTGAGCCGCTGACACAGTCAGATCTGCACTTTCATTTTAATTAATACGGTAACGTGCCGTCTGGCGGGGCACAGGCACACCCGCGGGTCCATTTCTACGGCGCGGTTCTGCAATGACCGAGCCCGTGGCCTCCCCTTCCCTGTGGCCGGAGCCACATGGCTTCAGGTTTGACGGGAACCCAGCGCCCCGCCATGCTCAGTGTTTCTCGGCTTCGAACTCTGGGCGGGCGGGTCCGGAGCCCCGGCAGCAGGCGCTCCCTGCAGGGCCCAGGAGGACGGGTGCTGACGTGACCCGCCTCCCCTGGCTGGTGAGCGGCGGGGCCGGTTCCGTGTTTGTGTGTTTGGGGCACACGCACGCACACGCCGACCACGGTGCCGTCTGAACACTGACTCAGGACGGCACCACAGCGCCGAGGCGTCTCCTGCGATGCGGGGGTACGTCGCTCTGGCTCCATGCGCCACAAACTGAATCTCACTTCCTCTCTATCGAGAAACTCACTTCCACCCGAAGTGGCTGTTGTCTGATAACAATTCCCGATAGTGGATTAACTACAGGGACAGGGACGAGACAGTCATGTGTCCTTTCCACGTCGACCCAATTCAGGTGGAAGCCCTCCTTGGAAGAAAGTTCGGCGTTGCATGGCCCCTGACAGATTTCCGTCAAGGCCACGACGGCACAAGGTCCCCCCAAGCCTGGGGTGCTTCTAGTGAGGGGTCGGGGGACGTGGGCAAGCCCGGTTCCCCTAGCACCGATGCCACGGGCTCCGCCCAGTACAGGGGGCGCTCGGAACGGCAGGTCCCTGCAGTAGGCGTCCACGCGGGGCAGCCACGTGAGCCGAGTCCACGGCACCCACAGACCGGGCGGCAGGGAGCCCCTGGGCCGCCATGCCTCCTCTGACATTCACGCTTGGTCTGTGTTTTCCAAACTTCACAACAAAACTTCAAGGAAAAAAAAAACTATTAGCTGCAAATTAGATATTCCGGTGGAAGCCTAGAATTATTTTTCAGGACAGAGGGCTCAATTTCCCGCTCTCAGGTGTATGATTAAAATCAATTAAATCACTCTTCCGATGTCAGCCGCAAGCTTCTCCTGACAAATGAAATTATTCAAGGGAAGGGTTCTCTCCGCTCTTCCGCCCTTCGCCGCCGCGCGCGCGCTCAGAGGGGATCAGTGCGCTCAGCTCGGGGATTGCGGGGAGATCTTCGTAAGAACAGCAGCGGTCTCGGGACCCTGCAGGAGTCCAGGCGGGGTCTCCGGCGGCCAGGCTTGATGGCCTCTCTACATGGAGACAGACCCACCACCGACGAAGGGGAAACAGGACCAGGGATGTTTAACCGTTTGGGGGCTGAGCCAGCCCTCTTTACATAAATTAACGTTTTCTTGGCAGGCGCAGGAACGGAGCCCTTCCAAGGCAGGATGTAACCTTTGCGCGTCTCTTGTTATGCAGCAGACAGCCCTCGGTGTCTTTTCCTGCTGGAAGAGCGCCGTCTGATTGGCCCCGGAGGCTGCTGGTGGATTTTAAGCCAACGCGGAACGGGCGGTGCCTTCCTGCCCTAGCGGGGGCTTCGGGGGCACGGGGGGCTGGCACAGATCCGCCGGTGTTCCCCTGGAGGAGTCAAGCCAGAGTCCTCTTCAGGGGAAAAGCTGAAGCAGAGTATTCCCATGGAAACCGGGAGGCGGGGGACTCAGATCTCTCGCTGGCACAACAGGGGCTCTGATGCCGTGCCAGGCTACACCTGCAGCGACGCGCCCAGCTCCGCATCGTTCTCAGGTTCGGGCGTGGGCGAGGCTTCTGCCCGGGAGGCGTCCGTCCCTGTTGCTCGCGCTCGTCCGGTTTGGCTTATTGTTCCTCACAGAGGATCGAACAAACGTCACTAGATTCCGGAAGTTTCCTTCTCTCCCTCCCTCCCCTCGTTCCTCTGTCGCTGTCCCAGTTCATGGGGGAGAGACCCGGCCCTTCACGTCCTTTGCTGCTCCTCCACGTGTCCGGGCCAGGGCACCCGCGGGACAGGTGTCTGCAGAGGGGCCGCCAGGTCCCCAGGGCCCAGCCGGGTGCTCCGGCCCTGGTGTCACTTTGCCGCGCTGTGCCCTCCCACCCCCCCGCTGAGCCCCACTCCAAGAGCACCCGCTGTCTCCTTCGGTCTGAATCCGCTCCTCTCCACAGGAGGCTGGCCCGGGCCTGCGGTGGTCCAGCCACGCCCACCCAGCACGTCAGTGCCCGCAGGGCCGGGCCAGGCCACGTTGTCCCTACGCCTGTTATCACTGGCCCTGCCGCTTGCCCAGTCTTCCCTATTACCCTCTCTTCGCACACCACACAGGGGGCAGAGGGGACACTGCCCACACACCACACCGAGACAGTCCCTCAGTGTCCCCTGCTCCTCTCCACCGGGTCCTCTGCGGTCCCACGCTGTGCGCGGTGCCCCACCACGGGCCCCTCCGGAGAGCTCTCGGTCTCCGTGGAGTCCCAGCCCCGGGGTGAGGCTGGGCGGCGTGACTCCAGCTCCACAGTTCACTGTTGGTGACCGTGGACCATGTCGCTCGTGAACACGCTCTGTCTCATCTAGATGACGATGTTGATGGTGCGCCCACCCACTGGCCGACGCGGGGGGGGGGGGGGAGGGAGGACCTCGGCACCTGGGCAGCTTCTCCTCGGGCACCGCTGACACCGCACCGGCTGCACCCTCGGCGAGCCCTCCCAGAGGCGCCCAGGCAGGCAGGCGCCTCCCCCTCTGGGTGACTTTGAGCCTGAGCACTATTGCGCATCCCTCTGGTCCAGAGGGTTCCGGAAGGCAGGGCCCTTGCTGCATGCATATTTTAAAAAAGATTTTATTTATTTATTTTTAGAGAGGGAAGGGAGGGAGAGAAAGAGAGAGAGAGAGAAACATCCATGTGCAGTTGCTGGGGGCCGTGGCCTGCAACCCAGGCATGTGCCCTGACTGGGAATCGAACTTGCAGTGCTTTGGTTCGCAGCCCGTGCTCAATCCACTGAGCTACGCCAGCCAGGGTCTTTGCTGCCTGCATATTTTCTATCCTTATGGTGTTGAGCTGTGCCTGGCACCTGGTGGGTGTCAGTAAGAGATTCCTGTGGAGGGGAATGAAGAAATGACGGTCACACTGTCTGGGGTCTTCAAGCCGTATTATAAAGTATGGACGGCCAAGTGTCCTGCAGACCTTCCCCGCTTTAGAGTGGGACGTTTTGGGAGCGTTGGCTCCAGCAGAAGCCCAGTCAGCAGGCAGGGCAGGGCCGAGGCGCGTCCTTAGCGTCCGCTGCAGCCGGGGAGCGGAGGGCGGATCCCCGGGAGACGAGGCCGCGGCTGGCCCCAGGCTCAACAGAGCCAGGGCAGGAAATGGCCAGGGCCTCCCCCGTGGGGACAATGGAAGCGGCGGTGAGGGTGGTGATGACTGTCCCCACACCGAGGCCAGCCGTGACAAAGTCCCCCGGCTTGTCCTCCTAATGCTGAGGCCATCCATTTTCGTTAAGTTTAGCAGACCCTCCACCCCACGTGGCTTCTCTGAACGGCATCAACAGCCCCTAACTAGGTCTCTGTTTCCGCTCTTGCTCACACCCGCCCCTGCCGTGACCCGAAGTGCCCCGGTGCCTCCCTCCCCAGCTAAGTCCTTAGTGGGGGCGCGGACCCCCCAGAGTGAATCCAAACGCTGTGCCCGGACTTGCAGAATGGTCTCCTCCTCAGCAGTGAACTGACCACCCTTTATCTTCCCGCGTGTACATGTGCCTCTTCTCCTGTGAGTTCCCTCTGGACACACATGCACACGTATACACTCGTGATCCTCCGAACATGTGTGTATATGCATGCACACACGATCCTCTGAGCATGTGCACGCATGCATACACATGATCTTTCTGAACATGCAGGCACATGCACACACACATGGCCCTCTACACACTCACATACACACAACCCTCTGAACACGTGTGTATGTGTGCGTGTGTGATCCTCTGTGCATGTGTGCACAGGCATGGCCCTCTGTGCATATGTGTAAGTGCATATGCACTCGATCCTCTGAACATGCACGTATGTGTGTACATGTGTGTGTGCACACAAGCCCCTGGGGACGTGTGTGTGCATGTGATCCTCTGAGCACACGTGTATGAGTATGCACACATGAGGGTTGTGTCTCTGCTTTGAAATCTGTGGGCTGTAAAATAACTTGCAAGAGACGCTTACATAGTAATTGTTAGCCTGTCTCAGTTTTCTGCCTTTGGCCTCTCCATGCAGCCCCAGAGTTCTAGAACTTAATTTTTTTGTAGTTGTACTTCTTATTATCTTACTATCTGGTTTCTGCATTGCCTAAATATTTACGGTCCTCAGATACTTTCAACATGATGAAAATATTTCCTGCCTTTATGGTTTTTCTGTTGATGATAATATAACATATGTACAGGTTAACCTTAGTTAACTAGTTTTCAAAACTAGTTGTTTATTTAATAAACTATTCTTTACCTGTTGATTTAAAACCCTTCTGTCCTTTTACAATTCTATATTTCCCTCCCTTGTTACAGTTTTCATTTTAAAACATTGAGGTATCTGTTGTCTCTAACCCCATACACACCGTTAATTATTGCATCTTAAAAATAAACTTTAATATTCTTTATTAATGTTTCCTCTTGATAAAGTGTTTCTTATATGATTCTTCTACATCTATTCCAGCAGGTGAATTTTAGAATAATTTCGCCTGGCTCCCAATCCCCAAAAGAATAACATTTCTAGAAAAGAATATTATTCAATAATAAAAGGGAATAAAATATTGATACATACAACAGCATCAATAAATCTCAAAATAATTATTCTGAGTGAAATAGGGAAGACCAAGACAGAAAAACCCCCAAGTACATCCTATCCAATCCCATTTACATAAAACCCAGGAAACGCCAGCTACTCGGCGGTAACAGAAAGCAAGCCAGCGGCTGTCTGGGATGGGGGGGGCAGGGTGCGCAGGGGGGAGCACCGGGTCGCAGAAGAACAGCGGGAGACGTTGGGGGCGTGGCCATGTGCACTTGAACACACATGTATGTGAAAACTTACCAACGTGTACACATCAAATGCATGCACTCTGTCATGTGCCAGTTGCACCTCATGGAAACTCTTAAAGGAGACAGTGGGCCTAAGAAAACGTCCAATAGGAAGAACTGATACCTTTTGCAATGTCCCCCGGGATTTATGTCATAAATCTCCACTTCACGCCTTCATCCACCTTAGCAGGTCTGTAGTGTTAAAACATGGGCCTGCATCACTCTTCGTAATTTCATTCTATAGACCACATTTATTATCGTAAATTACAAGTAGGTTTTTATTATTCTACTTTCTATGGCACGCATCAGATGCATGAGAAAGTGCTTTATAAAAAATTTCACAACATAAACATCCTCCTTGTAAAAAAAAAAAAAAAACAGATACAAAGAAGAAAAGCGCACCACTTGGTTTTATAACCCGAAGCCATTTCTTCCCAATGTTTGTTTTAGAACCGGTCGCCTGGCTGCACACCCTGACGTGTGCCGAATAAACCTCGTCTAAGCAGTAGATTCTCCTCCTCCTCCTTGGGACGGCGCGGACTCGAAGCGGGCCGTGGAGGGTGTGCCCGGTGGGCATTACTCTCTTCCTCCGGCTCAGCTCTCCCGGTCCATGTCCGCGACTAGAACGTTCTGAAAGTGTTGCCCTTCAGTGGAGAAGGACACATGTTTAATCTGTTCCTGGTTTAACAGAAATGTCTCAAATCTTTCGCCCTCCATACTCGGCCAACTAGATCTCTACAAGGGCCTTAACGATGGAGGAAGCACACTCCCAGACCCTACGACCCCGAGAAACGCTGCAGGGATTTGAGGCTGGCTCCTTTCCGCTGCACTTTAGGCATCTAACCAGAACTGTTTGCTCGTGGCCAAGGGCATGGTGCTCTCACAGACTTCTCCCCTCCTCACACCACTTCATTGTTCTCTCTCTGCGCGAGCCACCGGCCCTGGTACCCGGGAATCTCGGCGCCGCTTACTTTTCCAAAACTGTCTTGGCCCTCAGCCCTTCCCACACTCCTCAAAAATTCTCGTGGAGAGCCAGTTTCCAGAGAAAAGCACTCTTGGGATTTTTATTAAAATTGAGGGGTTTTTTAAAAGATTTTATTTATTCATCTCTAGAGAGGGAAGGGGGAGAGAGAGAGAAACATCAATGTGCGGTTGCTAGGGGTCATGGCCTGCAACCCAGGCACGTGCCCTGACTGGGAATGGAACCTGCGATGCTTTGGTTCACAGCCTGTGCTCAGTCCACTGAGCTACACCAGGCAGGGCTAAAATTGAGTTATTTTTGGATTAACTCAGTTTTTTGATTCACCAAGATTATCGCCTTTTGATCCCCTTTTGTTCTAGAAACTTCCACTCTGTTCGTTCATGTAGGCCTAGATTCTGCAGCATGGTTTTACATGTTCTCCATGAGTGTTTTTCACATCTTCGTCGTATGCAAAATCTGACTCCTGTAAACTTCTGGAATCCCTGTTAGTTCTGATAATGGCTCCGCATGTCTCTCTAATGTGTGTGCTGACCATTGCATCCGCTGCGATTCAGGAAAAATTTCTTTCTTTCCTTAGAATTCTCCCAACGCCCCTTCTGTCGCACTGGCGACGGTTGTTAGCATAACTGCTTCACGAAGGTGCAGAGAGAGGGGCCAGACCTGCTCCCTGACTCTCAGCTCGCGTAGGGTGCCGCCGCGCATGCGTCTCACTCTTAACGGTGCCGTTTGCTGGAGAACTTCTTGGTAGTTAGGTGAAGACATTTATCTTCCTTTAATATTCTGCTAAGAGTTTTGATTTAAAAATTGTCTGTTGGACTTTATTAACTTTTTCTGAATGTAGGGAGTCATTTATACCAGGTTTGGTTTTTTTCTGCTCTAAGCTCTTCATTTAGCAAACCACCATGACCCACTTTGCTACCATAAATCGTCTGTGTGGGCGCGAAACCTCACTAGGTCGGAATGAGCTTTTGAGGAACAACTCTGGACATGTTTTTATTTTATTTTGCTACTTTTTTTGTATTTTAAAATCTTTGTTTATGAGCTAGCAAGGCCTAAACTTTCCTTTTTTTTTTTTTGTAACCCTCACCCCACTGCTGGCACCAGCTCTCTGGTGGCGCTGGGGGACGGGCTGGGAGGGGCCCTCCCGGAGCCGGGGGGGACCCCCGGGGCCGTGTGCACGAGCCTCAGGGCCCACCACCGGAGACCGCGAGGGGGGCCGAAGTCCCCAGTGAACTTCCCATTCCCCTGCAGAACCACCTGGGCCTGAGGGCATCGTGGGGGTAGATTTTTGACATTTCCCTGGGCTTACTAATCATTATAGATTTATGTACCCTTATGTCGATTTTGGACAATTTTAATTTTATTACACAAGTGTCCATTTTGTCTAAGCTTCCTATGACGGGCATAAACTTTCCATAGCAGTCACTTTGGTTGTTTTATCGATACCCGTAACGTAAGTGCAGAAAGTGCGTCCAGCGTGAGCACGGGCTCCTGGACAAGCCGCGTAGCTGCCCCCAGACTGAGAGTGTTCCCAGCTCCCAAGAGCACCCGTTTTCCCTCCTGAACCGCAGACTCCGCCCTGCAGAGGTCAGCTCCATCCTGCCTGTGGGGGAAATCGTTTCCTAGCCTTCCTTTGGGGGTTACAGCTCACAAACGTATCCACGAGCACACAGAGCGGAAGGCCGAGAAAGCAGAATTGTGCTCTGCGTATTCCACGCACTGTCTCCTCTTACCCCACAGTGTCCGAAAACTCACTCAGCAGCCGTGTGTAGCTGCAATGTGTGACTTTTCGTCGAGATACACTATTCCATCATATGTGTGTGTGTGTGTGTGTGTGTGTCGCACTTTATTTACCCATTTTACTGCATTTGGTGAACACTTGGGTTGAATCCGGAGCTTGCCAGTTGCTAATAATGTTGTGTAAATGGCCTTGCAAATGTCCGCAGATGGTTATACATACGGCAGCTTTCCCTTGTCCTCCTGCCAGAGCTGTCCTCTCTTACTCACAGAGAGGGCAGAGGAGCATTTGTGTTCAACATTGGTAGGTCGGATTTACACACCTACTTGTTGAGTCCCTACCGCCTGCCAGAGTTTTTCTGGATACGAGGGTTGTGGCTACAATATAAACCACAGAAGCCCCCACTCATGTGGCATTTATAGCATTATTATTTTATCCTGGTGATTTTTTTCTTACTCTTTCTTAAAAGATATTATATATTTATTTTTAGAGAAGGGAGGGGAGGGAGAAAGAGAGGGAAAGAAGCATCAGTGTGTGGTTGCCTCTTGCACGCCCCCTACTGGGGACCTGGCTTACAACCCAGGGATAAGCCCTGACTGGGAATCGAACCAGTGACCCTCTGGTTCACAGACTGGTGCTCAATCCACTGAGCCACACCAGCCAGGGCATTTTTTTTCTTACTCTAATTAATTACAACCTTCTTCATCACTACTAATGGTTTTACACTAAAGACTATTCCTTTTGATGTTATTAAATTAGCTATCTTTTAGTTTCTACTATCCTAGTATATATTTTCTCAGCTTTTTATTTTTAATCCTATCCTGGCATGAGTCTCTTAAAAATAACAGTTAGCAAGATTTCTGTAATCTGTTTCTACAAATGTATGCCCTTTAACAGTGACCTTCTCCTATTTAAGTATGCTGGAGGGAGATGTTTCTCCACACTTCTCCGGCTTCATGAAGAAAAGGCCTACGTATCAGGCCCCGTCCAAGACCCCTGACAACGTTTATTATCATCAATTACATCTTCAAATAATTTCACCATATTTTAAGTACACATTTTTTATGTGTCTCTGCGCTTTTCCCTCTCTTGGTATCTAACATGGAGTTTATCGTTTTCCTTGCTCGCCTTTGTCCTTTCTACTGACTTCTGGAATTTCTAAAGACTTCATTGGCTATTATTGTCATGGTCAGCCTTAAATATTTAGTCTACGTGGTCAGTGCACAGCATCTAAAGCTTACCTGTGTCTGAGGCTTTTCTCATAAAATACGTGAGCGTTCAGTGTGCCGTCCCCGGTAACCTGCACGTCAGGGCTTCGTTGCATTTTAGTGCCACCTGCCCCTGAGCTCCGCCTGGTGGGGACTTTCTTGTTGTGGCTCTTCCGCCAGGGCCGATGTGCGGTTACGACTACTCGACTTGGAACCGTATTCTTGCGTCCACGTCCTCCCGTCCCGTGCCCTGTCCCCAGTTCACAGTTTGTTTCCCGGGCCCAAACTCCCCAAAGATGGCTCAAACCTAAGCTTCCTCTCAGGCGCTGCTTTGGGGGGGGGGGGGCCCAGTGGGACACGAGGGTGGAGCAGAAGAACGGGAAGTTAGAGAACAGAGTTCAATCTTTATTCCACTGATATGGATGAAACGCTGACGCCCACACACAGAAGGTCTGGTGACGCAGCTGATGCCAATGGAGGCCACCTTAGCTTCACCACGACACAAAGGACACGTGTGTGCCGTTCTCGCCAGCGACGCTCAGCTTCCCGGGTGCAGATCAGGAGAAGGAGGGTGCTGGTGTGACTGAGGTTCGCAGATGTGCCCGAGGACTGTGACAGGGCACCCGTGGGTGGCGTGGGGGTCCTTGGAAAGAGAGGGAGGTAAAAAGTGGGCCCTGTGGTCCAAGCCACTCAGAGAGGGACGGAAGGCCGGAGGAGGGTCAGTGGAGGACAAGGGGGAAGCAGAGAGGCCCGGGTCTGATGGCCATGACGCCAGGGCAGAGAAGGGTCGCTGATACCCGGGCAGGCACGGGCCGGAGCAGGCGCAGCCTGGAGGTGTGTGCACCGTCTTCCTAGATGGCAAAGAGAAGAGCCCCCGGAAGACTCAGGGGGCTGGCGGGCGGGCTGGCAGGGCACCGCCGCGCTCCCGGTGCACGGCCTCCTCCATGTGCAGGGGCCACGGGTTCCGCAGCCTCTCTCCGTGGCCGCTGCTGCAGGCATCGCGAGGCCTCGTGCAGCCCTTTAACACCCCAACGCACCTGTGCAAGCGAGACATTTTTGGCTGGGAAATCCGACTCCCCGGCAGGGAATCAGATCACTTTTAGTGCATACATTGTCCTTCAGTGTTGTTTGAGGAGCAGTAAGGACATTGTGTTTCTTTGCATTTAACAGAAATCAAAATTATCAGGAGGGGGGAATGGTAAAGAGTCCTCCAGAGGGAGCTTAGGGCTGCAAGTCTCCTTGGAATTTTCCTTCCTTCCTCCTTCCTTCCTCCTTCCTTCCTTCCTTCCTTCCTCCCTCCCTCCTCCCTTCTTCCTCCCTTTCTTTCTCCTTCCTGGCTTCCTTCTTTCCTCTCTTTTTCTTTCTCTTTTTTTCTTTCTTTCCTTTCCTTTCCTTTCCTTTCCTTTCCTTTCCTTTCCTTTCCTTTCCTTCCTTTATTTTCACCTTCCTTCCTTCCCTTCCTTCCTTCCTCCTTTCTTTCTCAAAAACCAACACCTCAAAGTATGTTTTGATTCCCATTTGTTTTGCAGTAGTAAATATTTTATTACTTAAAAAGGGAAGCAGTGTTTGTTCTTAATTGTTTTTGATTAAATATGCTAATTACATTTCGGGATACTAATGACACACGGTACTAAATGTTTTAATAATGCAATGAAATAAGCTGGCAAATATAACAACAAATTAACCTGAAATGGCTACATAGCTTTCCTCATTTTAAATGGTAATAATACAAAACAAAGAAAAAACATCAAAATCGTGTCATCTAGTGTGGGGGGGGACAAACTTTATGAAACAATTTTTGGCATTTTTTGGCACGGAATTCATGAAGAGTCTTGCCTTTTCGAGAACCACGCCCGGAGGACCGTCCACCGGCAGACTCCCCCGAATCGGTTGCCGTCCACGCCCCACGGATCCAAGCACAGCCAGGTCCTTGGTGGCAACCAGAGACCCTTCTCCTTACACGATCACACGGGGTGAAGACCCACGAGGAGCACAGGACGGTGTGGGTGGGGGGCGGCCAGGCCTCCAGCCAGGGCTCACGGTGTCCCCAGCCCCAGGCTGCCCGCCCACAGCCAGGATTCGGCTGCTCGTTCTCTGTGTCAGTACGAGGGGCGCCCTGGACAGCCAGAAGGAGGGAGCGGGGAAGCGCCCACTCAGAAAGGGCGCTGGGGTGTGAGCTCTCTCTGCGTTGTCTCAGAAAGCGGTGGCCACGCCCTCAGATCGGCCCCCACTCGGTGACAGCGGCCTCTCCAAGACGGGCAGAGGCTGCACCTGAGGCAGCGCAGCCTTCCGCACACACCTCACGCACGTGCCGTGCGGGGCAGACACACCGATGAAGCGACGGCGTTGGCGAAAACATCGTCCCTGAGTCCCAGCACCACCTAGGGCAGCGGCTGATGGCCGAGGGCCACCTGGGCCCTGGCGACACTTGGTAGTGTCTGGAGATGTTTCTGGTGGTCGTTGCTGGGGGGGCCCCGGCACCACATGAGTAGAGGCTACAACAACCCCGCAAAGCACAGGACCATCCCCGGGGGCTGATCCCAAAGGCTGGCACCTCCGCGGCTGGGAGAGCCCGCTCGGGGCCACCCGCCGAACTCCCACAGACGCCAGGAAGGAGGGCCCGGCGAGCGAGTGACGGGGACACGCACTGCGACTCGAAGCTGGCACTCCACAGGACCGCTGGCCTGCTTCCTTCACCTTAAATCACTGCGGGAAAGGGAGGAGGAGTGAGAGAGAGAGCGAGAGAGAGAGCGAGAGAGAGAGGGAGAGAGAGAAAGAGGGAGAGAGGGTGCCCAGACTAACGGAGATTTGAGAGCCACCAACAACCACTTGCGATGCACGGATCTTATTTTGATCCTGGTTTGAACACTAAATTATTAAAAATTTATAAGGTTGCCAAGGAAATTTGAACCCTAATTGGATATTTAATGATAGTATAGAAATATCGTAAAGTTTTTAAGGGAATAATGGCATTCTGTGTGCGTGTATCCTTATTTTTACCAGCACAACCTGAAAATTTCATGAGTCTGATATTTGCTTTGAAATATGCCAGAGAGGGGGCGGGCGGGTGCCGGCTGCCGACGGGACAAGGTAATTACGGCTTGAGCAGAGTGGCTGGCATTCGGCGGTTTATCTTATTATTCTATTTTTGTGAACGTTTGATATTTTCTGGAGTAATTTCTTTCAGGGAAGACTGTTGTTGAAGTCCTAGAGAGTCCATCCATCATCCTCTCGGAAATCCCCCGGGCGGCTGTCACGGTCCAGAGCGGGGCAGCTGCCTCGATGACAGCCGGCCGGAGGCCTGCGTCCGCGGCCCGAGGCCCAGGAGGGAGGCTGGGGCCGGGGCTGGGGCCAGAGCCAGGCGGGCAGCCGGGAGGCCTGGCCGGTGCCCGGCGGCCGAGCTCTCCGAGGCTCCCTTTGCCCGTCTGTGCCCCGGGGCGGAGCCGGTCAGTGCCCTGCCCCCGCAGTCCTGGGAGGCCCGTGCAGTCCCCAACACTGAGTCCCGCTGACTCCAGAGTCCCGGGCGGATGGCTGACCCCCCTGAGGCGCTCAGAGGAAATGGGGGCAGGACTCCCCTCCGGGGCTCAGAGACGTGTGTCCTCTTGAGTCCGGTGCCGGAGGGGGAGCCGGGAACCTGAGAAGGGCAGTGGCCGGGTGCGCTGGGAGAGGTCGGCAAGGCCGGGCGGGGGCATGGTGTCTGAGCGTTCGTGGGCCACAGGGGTGATGGGGTCGTGGGCCCTGGAGGGCGCCGGGCAGCCTGGGCCCCGGGGCTCTCCCACTGGGACGGAGGAAGGCCCCCGCGGTGGCCAGGCAGCCCCATCGGCATCGGACACGGACATGTCAGGTCGGGCTGAGGGACAGCACCGGACAGAGGCGGCGGTCTGGGAAGACTGGCTTGGGGCGGCCCGTGGAAACTGGGGTCAAAGGTCTGGCTCGGCACTGGGAGCCCCCGAGGGGCCTGCGCTCAGGACGGACGGCCGCCCTGCGTCTGGGGGCGTCGTGAGCGTGTTTGGGGAACGTTGTTGTTCAGGCGGCAGGTCACAGGGTCTTGGACCGCAAGCGGGGACGTGCAGACTTCTGTAAAGAGCAAGGCAGTCAAGATGGGCTCTGGCACGGACTGTTCTACTCTAAACAATTTTGTGTGACCCTTTACCAGTGTAGCAGCCATTCTTACCCGCAGGGCTCCAGCACCCCAGGCTGTGGGGCCGTGGCGCTCGGACACCGAACCAGAGAATGGCCATCAGAGTGGACACCACTGACCCGAGGATTGGAGGGAACGTGTGTCTCCTCTCTGTGTCTGGCTAGGGGCAGGGCACTGTCTCAGTGGTGGCCCTGCGATGACCAGGGTCTCCCGGCAGGCTGTGCCCACGGAGCCTCACCCCCGTGGCCTTGATCCCATGGACACGCCTATTGCCCAGGGACCTCCCACCCCCATCTCCGGGAATTGCCAATGACGCTGATCTTATTCCAGGTAAATACTTACTTTTATTCCTAATTTTGTGCCATTTCCCTTAAAAACGTGCCCGTGTCGTATACACTTTAGGCCTCCTAACCCTTGACTCACCTCTGGGCTAGGACCAGGGGGCCCCATATTTGAACTTGGGAGTCTGCCGGGGCCTGGCTCGGCCTGTCCTCAGGTGTGGCGAGGGCATCCCCAGAGCCTCACAGACCACGTAAGACGAAGCGTGTGAATGTCTCAGTTACAAAGTTAAGAACATTGTGGGTGGGACATTAGCATACCCTTCTTCTTGCTAAAGCTCCTTTCATTTTGTTCAAAGAAAAAGACATGAAAATAAAAAGAAAACCCTCCGCTGGTCACAGCCCAGCAAAGCTGGCGGCGAGCGGGGATGTCCGAGGGGCACTCTGGGACTCGGGGACTCGGGGACTGGCCTCGGGCCGGGCACCTGTGGGAGGGAAGGGCTGCGGCCGTCCCTGGGGACGAGGCAGCTGAAAGGCCCCATTCACGGGCGCCGGGGGGCCCCGCCGCTCCCCCCGTGACTCCTGTGGCAGCCGAGGTGTTTGCAAGGTGCCGGGAGAGCAGGCACGCTCAGCTGCCGCAATAAAACCGCCTTTTACCAGCACGCCCTCTGCCACGGCCTTACGAGGCCCGCGCTCCCACGGTCGGAGCGCTCCCCTGCAGGGAGCGCCCCCTCTTCTCGGTCAGCGGCCCTGCCCTGCCCTGCACTCCCCAGGGGGCCCCAGTACAATGGCTGAAGAGGGGGAGCAACCACGTGTCCTCGGCAGACCCCACGCCACAGCCCCGAGATGGATGACCCAGGGGAGGCCGGCCGCCCCAGGGCTGCGCGGGGGCAGCCAGGCAAGAGACACGGGGTGGGGAGGGCAGGAACGGGGTGCTCCTACCCCAGGGGGGTTGCCGGGAGGACCCAAGGGGACCCAGGGACACCTTCAGTGCTTGGCAGCCGTGAGTAAACACCGGAGCAGTCGGTGAGGCTGCTCCCGGGCCCTCCGTGTCCCCACAAGCCAGGGCCTCTGTGAAGCAGAGCCCAAGGCAGGGCAGGGGCCCCGAGGTCTCCTGGGGAGCGGCCCCCGTGACGGAAAAGTGGGCGCAGGACTCGGTGGGGGAGCACCGGACCACGGTGCAGACGGACCACAGGCTGTGCAGCGGGCAGGGAGGGCCGGCCTCTTGGACCGTTGGGGGCTTCAGTCCGGCTGGGGTCGCCCTCACAGGGGCATCACCTGGACCTCAAGGGAGAGGCCGACCCTGAGGAAGAAGTAGGCTGTCGGCCAAGTGCGCACCCCCGCCCCGCCGGCCGGGGTCCGCCTAGGAAGGCGAGAGCATGCTCGTTCACACGAAGCACAGACTCAGGCTGCGGGATGAGGCCCCTCAGAGTGGTTTCACTCGTGTTCAGAACATGTGATGTGTCTACACACATGTGCACACATGCACACATACCGGTACATGTGTGTGTGCAGCACATGTATACATGTAAGATATAAAGTCTGAAAGGCTGCACACTGCCTGTTAACATTATCTCCAGGCTGCGGGGGCTGGAACCTGTAACTTTTTATTTGTGCAGCTTCATGTTGTTTAAATTACTCTGCAAGAACCACGTGCTCGTTACTGTAAAATAAGTATTAAAAAGCTAAATCTGTTTTCGTCGTGGCTGTTAGGCTGCGGTTTACTATGTTTATTTGCTAATTTTTTAATGGTTTGCCTTTTTCGCCAGCAGCGGGTCTCTGGGGAGACAGCTCCGGGGGGAGCCGGGGCCGGGCCCTGGGCCCACGGTCGGTCCTCGGGGCTGCGGGAGGCGGAGAGCCATGCAGCAGGGGTGCCGGGCCCCCTCCCTCCCCACACGTGCTCTCAGTTTGAGCAGCACAAAGCCATCCCGGACCCGACCTCGGGTGATTCCCATGGCGCCCGCCTGTGGCCAAAGGGCAAAGGTCAGCTCAGGTCAGCGGAGGGCCTGCTCAGGCCTCCTCCCCGCTCCCCCACACCCAGCGGGACGGCTGCTTCCGGAGGGGCCCTTTGGGTGCATGGCCTGGGGCTGGGGGCAGGAGTGTCAGGGCCCCCCAGTGCTCTTACTCTGCAGTGGGGCCCTGAACTTGACCTCCAGCCTCCTGACGTGTGCACACGTCAGTTTACACAAAAGTGTACGTGAGACAACGGAGCTAGAACGTACATTTATGTCAAGCATTTCTTCATTTTTGGTGGGTTTTGCTCAGTTTCACCTGACTCCTCCCTCCCCTCCCCCCGTCACCCCCCGTGAACACTAACGGTGTGACACGCAGCCACACGCACACACAGAGGTTCGCATATATTGGTGCATGGGGCACCGCACTCCTGGTTTATATATTTTTTTAATCACACACTTTTGCCCTGGCTGGCGTAGCTCAGTGGATTGAGCATGGGCTGCAAACCAAAGTGTCACAGGTTCGATTCCCAGTCAGGGTACATGCCTGGGTTGCAGGCCATGACCCCCAGCAACCGCACATTGATGTTTCTCTCTCTCTCTTTCTCCCTCCCTTCCCTCTCTAAAAAATAAATAAATAAAATATGTAATCACACACTTCCTGCGTCATTGTCTGCCACTCACCTCAGCTCGCTGACTTGCTCGGTTTAACCCCTCCCCTCCCCCACGCTGGGCGCCACCAGGCTCGCTGCCCCGACTCCGCCCTCTGGGCAGTGGGGGCTCGACCGTGGGCCAGACCCTGCGCCCCTGAGGCTGCTGCTGACCCAGCCGGAATGGGAGCTTGGTCAGGTTGGAGGGAATGCCCTTCCCCAATTAAAAAAAATTAAACTAAAGAAATGATCACTTGCAGCTGACATACGATACATCATATTTGTTTAAGGCGCACAGCATAGAGGTCGGACATTTCTGTAACTCACGAAGCGCTCAGTCACCCCGAGAAGCATTTCCTAGTCTTTAAAGACGCGGCCTGGCGGCCCCCTTACGTGACAAGAGGGAAGGCTTCGCCCACCCCCACGCCCTTTCTCCGTGTTTCCCGCCGCGGGGAACGGAGCTCGTCTCCCCACCGGGCAGAGGCACGCCGAACCGGGTCCTGCCATCCCCGGGATCCGCGTTTCCTTGGCTCCTCCCGGTCGGACTGAGCACTCTTTCTACCCACAATCCCACGGGGTTGCTTGTCTTTATCTTGTGAAATGTTAGGAGCCTTTTATACACGTAGGGTGTCATATGCCACAAATGTTAACCGTAAGTCACTCTCCATTCGGCAAAATTTGACCAAATGTACTCTTTGTTTACTGACCACTTCCACGTTATATTTTGTTATTGAAATATTTCAGGATTTTATGTATTGAAACGGGTCTCCCTCTTCTTTCCAAACTGCCGAACTTCTTGCCCTGATAGTCCAGTGACTGTGCCGTTACCGCTCGCTGTAGAACTTCTGTTCCTCTAACGACCAGTGACGTCTCAGGCCACGCTCTCTCCAGCACAGCACGCTCTGGCTCCATTCTCCATCCAACAGGACCGGGGCCGGCCACCCTGTGGGGTCTCTGGGCCCCCCTGGATGAAGAAGAGCTGGCCTGGGCCCCACAGTAAACACAGAGACAGTGACAGAATCTGATGAGCAAACAAAAAGGTCTTAAGTAAATGCACGACGTTGTGTTGGGCCCCGTGCACAGCCGTCCTGGGCTGCACTCGGGCCACGGGTCCGGCACCCCTGACCCTCGCCGACCTGAAAAGGACCAGCCCCACGAAGCTCCACCCTCCAGGACGCCCGTCTCGGCCGCGGGCCCTGAGGCCCCGGGCTCCCCGGAAAAGCCAGGTGGCCTGGGGTCGCATGGGGAGTGCAAGTTTCATTCGAGCTGCTCACTCTGTGGATCCGTGTGTAATTTCTAAATTGAATTGACCCTCTTGTGACTTAAGAAACAGCTCACATAAATTACTTGAGAATAGGGATTTTGCTATTCCCTCTGATTTCATTCCATAAAACGTCGCTAAAGCCGTACTGATGGTGTTACAACTTGCTCTTCAGTTCACCCTCCCCCGGACTCACCGCGTCGGACGGAGGTGGGTTTGGGACGCGGCCAGCCCCTGTCGCTCCCCTGCCCCGGTCGCCCGCCCGGCCGGCTCCGCTCTGTGTCCTGGCTGCCCGGGCACCCTGTGTCTCCCGGAGAAGGGGAAGGTGGCGCCCCACACACTGCCTGTGTGGCACATGCCGGGCTGCGGTGGCCCGCAGGGCCGGCCCCGGGCCCCCTTCCTGCAGCTGCCACCTCGTCCCGCTCCCGGCTCAGGTGCGGGGAAGGCCAGCGTCCCTCTGATGCCCAGAGAAGGACAGGGCTCCCCTCCAGCTCACACGAAAGGACACGGCTGCTGTCGAGAAACTGCAGAAAAGGAGACCTAACTGGAACTTCCCAGCAGCTCTGATCTCGTGACCTTGAGAAGATCGCATGGCCCGTTGATTGAAGATGATCAGGCATTTCCCTGGCTTCACCCCCCGAGACGCAGGTGGATGGATGGGGAGCGTGGCCTCTTCGTTGCCCGTCAGGCGGCGTCAGGTCTGTGACCCGATCTGTGACCGGGAGTGCCGACTCCCCGGCTCAAGCCTGTGCACAGGTGCGCCCTCCGGAAGTTCCCTCTGGAGCTTCCGTTTAAGTTCCTGAGCGTCAAACACAGGGACACAGTGGAAGCACGATCTCCCTACCCACCGGCCTCGTCCGGGCGGGCCGTGGCCACCCGTGAGGAGGGCGTGGGCGGGGCGGGCCCTGCGGACGGCTCTGTCCCGAGCACCGCATCCCTCCTTCCCACACGCCAGCGTGGCGTGTCTCCAGGCCTTCGCTGTGGCACGGAGCGCCCTGGGGCACGTCCAGACGTCTGTCTGTCTGTCTGTCCTCCCCCCCGGGCTAGAAAGAAACCAGAGGGACAAACCGGACCCGAGTCCCCTGTGACCGCACAGCATGGCCCGTCGGTGAAAACCGGAGATGCGGCCTGGGCAGGCGGAGCCCGGGAAGCACCAGGGGCTGAGAGTCCCTGCGCGTCGGAGAGGGGCCTGGAAACAGCAGGGCTCGTCAGGCGGGTTTAAATCCCAGGCACAGGCTCTTCGTGAACTTCATTAGACATTTACAATAAAAAATCAAAATTTAAAATTCTTATTTTGGGGGTGTATTGTCTTCTGGAGCCACCACAACAAGTTACTGCAACCTTGTCGCAGTAACAAGGGGTGGTAAAAGAACAGAACCTGACATGCAGGTGCTGGCCGGGCCCCGCCCCCCCGAAGGTGCTGGGGGAGGGGGTCCTCCCTGCCTCTGCCAGCTCTGGGGGCTCCACCTGTCCTTGGCTTGCAGTGGGATCGCTCCAACCTCTGCCTCTGTCGTCCCAGGGCCGTCTCCTGTCCCCTACCAGGACTCTTGTCATTGAGTGAGTCTAGGGCACAGCAGGGTACTCTCATCTCAAGATCCTTCGCGCAGTCCCACATGCAGAGAGCCTTTTTCCAAGTCAGGTCGCGTTCCCAGGTGCCAGGGATTTGGACGGGGACACCTCTTTCCGGGAGAGCACCACCCAGCCCACGATGGGGGTTGTTGTGTAGTTCGTGTAAGGAATGGAAAGGCTGTTTAGTTCCATCAAGATGTTAGGACAGCTGCCCTGGCTGGCGTAGCTCAGTGGATTGAGCACGGGCTGCAAACCAGGCATCACAGGTTCGATTCCCAGTCAGGGCACATGCCTGGGTTGCAGGCCCCCAGCAACTGCACATTGATACATTGATGTTTCTCCCTCTCTCTCTCTCTCCACCCCCCCCCACCCTTCCCTTCCCTCTCTAAAAATAAATAAATAAAATATTAAAAAAAAAAAAGAATGTTGGGGCAGCCCGGGCCAGGCGGCGCTGATTCAGGAAGAGCGGTCACAGAGAGCCTGGCCGGCGGCAGTGGGAGGGTCTCGGGAGGCGCAAGGGCCACATCTGTCAGCGGGGGCACCCGCAGGCACAGGCCGCAGGAAGGGAACCTGGGGCCAGGAAGGGCCTGTGCCCCACAGACTCACCTGCTTCCTTCCGGCCCGGCATGGACCTCGGGTCCAGGGAGGCCGCGCCCCGGGCGTCCTGCCCGCCTCGTCCTCCTGTGGCCTCTCTGCCAGCCCTCGGGCCCAGATGACGCACACACAGTGGCTGTCCCTGGCACAGGCAGGACGGGCTGACACAATCCATTCCGTCTCACGGCTGACCTTTCCGCTCGTCGGCAGACCTGCAGGTCTGGGCTGCATAATCCCACCCGGGGCCCGGGGAGCAGCGCCCGGGGCGCCATCCGACGCGTGTGTACTTGACCTTACAGTTTGAGGGCCTGTATCGATCTTAATTGCGCTGTTAAAATATAGCAAATATCTTTATACAAATTAAGCGGTAATAGGAATTTGCAGAGGTTTTATTTTTCGTGAATTAATCTTAAAATAAGCTGATTATACAAATCTTTAACCAAGCAGCGACTAATCCGGAATACAAACATGACTTTGACAAGATACATTCGAACAAACATTTTTGTGGCAAATATTAGCAGAAACGAGGCGGTAATTGGGAGGTGGCACTCAGCGAGCGACAGCCACGGAAGGACGGGGAGGCGGCGCACTCGTGCCTGCGACCGCGACCTGGAACGGGATCCACGGCGGGGTCGCTGTCGGCTGTTGTGACTTTGCATAAAGTAACCTTCGGGCTTCTGAGGACCCTGGGGCCTGTGTTGAGGAGGAGCTAAAAAACAAACAAAAAGAAAAAACAGAGTCTGTGTCAGATCCCTGTTCAGCCGGGTTTTCATTCGAGAGGAAATGCGTCTACCCCACGGTTGCTCGGTCTCCGCTCTCCTCAACAGGCGCCGTAATTGCAGCCCCAGCACGCTCCTCGCCAGCTGAGCTTCTTCGCTGCTTCGCTTCGGCCCACGGGAAGCTCAGCACGGATGCGGAGTTCAATTTAGTAATAGTCGCTGACCACGCGGTAGGCAAAAATTCCTTTCCATTTCATAGACGATTCTTGACAAATAGAATGTGTATAATGTAAATGACAAGTGGGAAGCACTGTAGTAACATCTAGAGCCACACACCCCCGTTACCCCAAAGCCTTCCCCCTGCTACGTCTCCCCCCGACCCCACACACGTCCCTCGAGCACAGAAGCGGTCTCCACCCAGACGTCACATCCGTTACCACTTCGCCGTTTTCACAACAATCCCATCACGTATGTGAGCATGCGTGCGCAGTGCGCTGTTGAACTGTGCTTGTTTCTGAGCCTTGTGAAGTCATACTATGCTCCACATACGCTCTGGAATTTCTTTACTTGCTGTTTCTGGAATGTAGCCTACTGTTGCACACAGCTGTGTTCCTGTTGGTTTATAATTGTTCATGTTCAGACTCCACCAAAACGCCTTTGTCCATGTTCTGGTCGATACGTTGAGGGTGCTCTCTGGTTTGCGAGTATGAACGGTACTTCCAGGAGTATTCACGCACACGCCTCCTGGCACATACATGCAAACGTTCTGCTGTATATCTAAGTGTAAAATTATTCAGTCACACATTCACATTTATAAAGTGATGCCAAATTATTTTCCAAAGTAGTCGGTACTAATTGTAGTGGGTCCCGCATGAAGAAAAACCCCCGCTGATTCACAGCCGTGCCGGTGTGGAGTTTTACCAGACTTCCGAGTTTTGTTTCCGTGTCCGGGAGACAGAGTGGATGTTCCGCGTTGCCTTCCCATACTATGTGTCTCTGGTTTTACACCAAGCTGCCATCACCCTCTTAAAATGAGCCGAGAAGACTTTGCTCCCTCTTCTCCTTCTTTACGGTACGTGGGGCAAATTGGAATTTGCTTTTCCCTTTTTTGGTGACACTCACCCGCCCAGCAATCTGGACCGGGCATTTTCCACCTGGGGACACCCTAATGACGCCCCTTCACTTCCTCGGTGATCATAAGACTACTTAGGCTTTTTATTTTTCCTTGTGTGTGTTTTGATGACTTGTATTTTGTCTATGAATGTATCCCCTTTACCTAATTTTTTTCAATTTTAACATGAAGTTTTCATGTTTTATCATTTATTTAATTTCTGTTCCTGCTAGACCTAGGTTCCATTTTGCTTCCCCAAATTGTTGCCTTCTTCCTTTTTATTCATCTTTATCAATTCTGCTATTAATTTTCTATGATTTTGAAGTTTGGCATTTGGCACACTCATTTTGAGTCTTTGATCATTTCTCACATACGCATCAACAAATTTAAAATGCTCTCGCTTTATTAATAAGAGCGAGAAGCTATTAAAGTAGGACACAAACTGAGAGAGCTGGTGTCCAGAAAGCCGACAGAAACTCTTTCAAAAAGCAGAAAATGAGAACCGCCTTCCCTGCTGCGGCACCGGTGACGTGGGGGAGGTGGCCCTGAAGGGGCCACTCAGCGCCGGGTGGATGGCAGCGGGGCGCGCCTGCAGGTGGAGGGGCACTGGAGGTCGGGGGTGGGGACGTGAGTACAGCGCCCCCGTGTGCTGGGGCATTGTGGGCGCCTCTTGGGCAGGTGCTCCGGCTGCACAGCAAGAAGTCACAAGAAAAGCTGACTGTCTGCTCATCTTCCTTAACGTAGCCTTGGTTGTATACACTGGGAGGTGATTCTGTCTATGTGAATGGGTCGATGAAATGCCTAGAATTTTGGGGTGTATAGAATTTGGGGACTTTTCTTTGCATTCTAACTGTTAAGCGTCTCTCTTTGGAATAGAGAGAGAGAATTCAGCTCTCCGAGTCACAGCGTCGTTACGAGGTAAAAGAAAATCAAGACGCATGGCCAGGTGTGGAATGCAAACGTCCGTTGCCCACGGCCCACCTCCAGTGTCGTTTTCTGGGGGCGCCCTCTGCCCCCAGATCGTACACAAACCAGGCCGTACTGAACACGCCGCTCTCCGGCGTGTTTCCGCTGAGCGCAGTGACATCCGTGTCATCACACACAACCCCCCCCCCCCCGTTCCCACTCACCACTCACGTCCTGTTTCCTGTGAGCACAGCACTCCCGTGTAGACAGCCCCTTGTCACGTTCACGTTCCTGCTTCGCCTGGATTTCCTTCTCTCCCGCAAGCCACCCTGCAGCAAACATTCTTTCGGATGGCCCCTGGGGGCTGGGGAACTGCATCTGTGGAGCAAACCCTTCGCTGTGGGTGGATACCCATTGAACAGTGCTGTCGAGTTGCCCCGAAAACTCCCACGTCCTTGCCAGGGCGCGTGCTCAGCCGCACCACGGGCCACGACCTCTTACCTTCCCTGGACCGTGTCCCCGGTCAGGTGACTCTGCAGTCCCTCCTGCTGATGGCGAGGGGGGAGAAGTTCCTAGCTGTGGACTTCGGGGTTGGCCAACGGCCTCGCTCGGGCGCATGGGGGTTCCTTCCGCACACTGTCCCTCCAGGAGGGATGGGGCCGGGCCCTGGACACGCACTGAGGGAGCTACACGGATGCCAGGGGACAGTCGGGCAGAGCTCTGAGCCCTCCCGGGCCCCCCTCCCGGGTCCCCCTCCTGCTGGCAGCTGCCATTCCTGCCAGGTTGGTGACCTCGGTCCTCAGTGGGGTCCCGAGGTCCTGGGACGACTCAGGTACCCCAAAACAGACGTCACCCTGCTGCCCCCTTCCTCCACGTTGACAGGTGCAGCCCCTCTCAGAGCAGGGGGTGGGGGTGAGCAGGGGTCTCATGGACAGCCCACCGCTGCCTGCCCTTACTCTGGGATCAGGAAGAGTCCTCTGTCCTCCTAAGGGGGGAGGACCGTGAGGTCACAGGCCACAGTTCACGACATGGACACACACTTCTAGCTCCAGGCCGCTCTACGGGACTCAGGCCCCCAGGGCCGGGCCTGGATGGGGGTGGGGACAAATAAGCCCAGGGCTGAACAGCGGCCCTCCCTCCCCCTTCTGCCCGCCCTCACCCCTCAGGGGCTGCCCCCCCCCCAGCCCCGACCTTGCTGATGTCTGGGGCGTTTTTAAATCACCCTCCAGGTCTCCCCTGTGTTGCCAGAGACCCGTTGGGCCCACAAACGTCTATTTGGTGTGTTTGCTGTTCATGTGTGAGTCATTCTCCACCATCTGGCCGCCCCAGGCCCGCTCTCAGAGACAGACGGAAGGACGGACCCTCGGTGCAGAGCGGGTGAACCTCGGCGGCGCTGAGCCCAGCGAGAGTGCCTCAGCGAGGAAGCGGAGGGCGGCCGGAAATCAGGTCCTCTGCTCAGTTCCGCCAGAAGAGCAATAAGAAATCTCCCCCTGCAGGCGTTCTGTGGTCAATGCAAAATAAACAGGTAAACGCCCTGCAAAATACCTGCTCATCTATCAAGCCCGCGCAGAGGATCTCGGTTCGACTTCTTAAAAACAGAACCGCTCCCTCCTGGCACCCGCAGCCCCCAACCCCCCCGACCCCCCACCCCCCGGTGAGCGGTGCAGCAGGAACCCCCGGCCCCCACCCCTCGGGCCGCAGCGGCCGAGTCCGGTCCCAGGCCGGGCCGGAGGGGCTCTCCCTGCCCCGAGAAGAACATCCCCTGTGTGCTTTCATTCTTAGGCTTGCACCTTCACCGGGCAAAGGGGAAGTGTTTTCACGGGGGAAGATGCGACTCCTCCGGACCTGACCATGAGGAAGGACCACGCAGGACAGGCCTGGGCTAAGGCGGGGTTCCGGAGCCTTGGTGGCCCCAGGGGAGGGTGGTGGACGCAGGTGGCAGATGCCCGGAAGAGGGGCCGAGGCCGACCGGCTGCAGCCCAGCTCTCGACCCCTTGCCCTTCGGCAGACCCGCTCGGTGCTCACCCTCCCCGGAGCCTTCTCCCCGCGTGCGTGTCTCAGGCGGTTGAGATATTTGCTTCCAGACCACGAGGGGAGCCTGCCCACAAACCACGTCGCATGCAATGAGGTGCTGTTTCAGGGGACACCCCCCCCCCCGCTGCCATGGGAGGAGCAGCGCCCTGTGCCCCGTGTCTGCCGTGGGCACATCCAGGGACCTCCACTGTCCGGTGTCCCTGAGGCAGGGAGGCCCCTCGGGGGCTCACGGCGGGGGGTGGGGCTTGGAAGGTGGGTTGGGGGACCCTTCTGGCCACTGAAGCGTACTGTTCCCCCGGCATGCTCGTTACTTCTCATGTCCACGTATCACGAGCCCCGAAGTTGAAAAAGCTCCCGGGTTCTGCTAACAGGTCCTCAAGCTGCTACTTACTTCCCGCCCTCCGGGGGCGCTAAACACACAAACACACGGGCTCCACGGCTCACAGAATCAGGGCTGCGCTCTCCTCCCGGATGAATCGGCACCAGGGACACTGTCACTCGCCGAGACCTGACACACACCACAGCCCAACCATGCGGGGGGGCAGGGGCCCCAGGGCAGACCCGAGGCCGGCAGGGACAGACGTGCCCCTGGGGTCCCAGAAGGGAACAGGGCGTGGTCCCTTCCACACAGCAACGCCTGTGAACCAGCCACGTGCGAGCACACGCCGGAGGGAGGGCCCGAGAAGTGAGGGGTGCGCCGCACGACACGCATTTTGATAAACAGAAACACAGGCCTCACAGGCCTTGCGTGGTCGTGAGACGTGTGAAATCGTCTCGTCCGTTCGACTACACGGACGTTTTCCTCTCGTGCGTGCTGGAGCTCAGTAGCCGTGTGCCCTAAGTCACGTGAACGTGTAAGTTACTCTCCATTAAATGCCAGCACCTCACAGTTCAATGTCGACACTTTGTGGCCCATTCTGGGACGGCCCCCGAGCCTGTCCCTGCTTCTCCGTGCACGCGGAGCTGTTCCCCGTCCCCCACCCCAGGCCTGTGAAGACAGGATGCCGGAGCTGGTGTCGTCGAAGGAGAGTGACAAATCCGCCCTTTCCTCTCGGCCCTGCACGCCAGGCCCTGACCCCCAGGCAGGTGTGGCCACGGGTGCTCATACCTGGACCACGGGCTGCGGGAGGAGGTGGCACCGGCAGCAGTACTGGGTGTGAGCCCTGCGGAGCAGACCGGGGCCACACCAGCCCCAGGCCCCAGGATCCGGGGTCCCGGGACCCCCGCCATCCTGCATCCTGTGTCCACCTGGCCAGAGCGGGAGCCAGAGACAGAAGGGCCAACAGCCATCAGTGGCCTCTCCTGTGGCCACAGCGAGGCAGACACCACCCCCCAACCCGCTGCCTCTCATTGGGACTCACAGAGCTGCCTGCCCCAGGAAGACACAAGCCTCACAAGCCTCACCACATGCTCTTCTGCTCTCCCAGTCAGGGAGGGGGCCGTGCTGACCCCTCGAGTCTCCAGCTGGACAGAGCGGAACGGGGGGCTCAGCCTGGATGAGGATCGGGACTTGAGCGGCAGGGCCCCGCTGACTCGTCCTGCAGATGAACACCCGAGGAACGCCTGTGGGCACCGGCAAAGAGGCTCGGCACCGCTAGCTGCCGGGGAGAGGCGCATCAGAACACAGTGACGGGGCGCGTCACGCCCGCCCTCAGAGCGACTGTTCCCCAGAAAGTAAAAAATAAAAACAGCAAAGAACGCATCTGGGCCAGGATGTGGAGGAACTCGAACATGGATGCCTCCGTGGCCGGGAGGGAAAGGGGGGGAAATGATGCCGCCGCCGTGAGAGCCAGTGGGGGGCGCTGCAGGACGCTCAACACAACCCAGGAATTCCACCTCCCAGAGGGAGGAGATCACAGGAGCGCTCGTCACAGTGGCCAAAAGAAGCCACCCCCCCGCCCCAAGTGCGCGGTGCGTACGTACAGTGGAGTGGTGGTCGGCCACGAGGGGAACGCCGGTGCAGGCGACGGCGCAGAGGGACCGAAAACACTGTGCCGTGTGGGGTCGGGGTCGAAGGCACCAGTACTCCACGGTCCCACGGGTGCCAGGTGCCCGGGGCAGGGGCCCACGGGGGGTTTCTGTTTCATGGGGACGGAGTTTTAGTTTGGGAAGATGACAAAGTTCTGGAAACACAGGTGCTGGTGACGCCGCCTCACACAGCGGGGCGCGGGAGTTCGACGTTCGTGTATTTCACCACAACAAAAACAACGGCCAAGGACACACACAGACTTGAAGAGCACCGACAGGACGACGAAACTCATGAGCCTGAGTCCGTGCAGGGGTGGCAGACGGAAGGGTGACCCCCACCCAGGTCCCCCCCCCACCCCCCACCCGTCTCCGCGGGCCTCAGCTTCTTTGCTGGTCTCCCCCTGCCCCCGCCCCCTCCCGGCCCACCCAGGCCTGGGAACACCCTCGAGGCTCTGATACGAAGGAGGGAAACAGTTGTGGGGGAAACACGGCCCCTCCAAACGCCCCCGCAGGCGGAGGCCCCCCGGGCTCCCGTCCCCAGGCGGGCCAGACGTGCCCTGCAATGAGCACGTTTCCCTGGGAAAATGCAGTTTTTGCCTGCACCCTCGCGTCCGCGCCCAGAGGTGTTTCAGGCGGAGGACTCTGTTGCTCCTGCTACGCATGAACCGTCACCACCCCCTTCCCCCTTGGAAAAAGAAAAATACGTGATTTGTGCCAACTTAGAATCGGCGTTTCTCCTCTTACTGGAAAACTTCAGGGTGAAGCAGCCACAACAGAATTCTGCCTCGCGCTCTGAGAGCCACAGAAGAGAAAGCTGTGACCTGTGAAGTGGATACAGTAGATCAATGGAGCCGGAGTGGCCACGTCCTCCTCCGTGAGCCTGCCCGAGGTTCATCTGGTTTGCACAAAGTCTTCCCCGTTCCTGGAGAGCACACTTCTGGCTGCAACATCGTTAACCGGCCGCCGTCGTTCGAGGCACGTCTGATCGCGCGTCACCGGTTATCAAGGGGCGTGACGGGACGGAGGGGCACTTCTCCGAGCGCTGACGGCCAATTTCATGCCATCCCCGGGGCACAGGGCAGGAGCGCACTCCAGAAGCCCTTCCGCGGGTGCTTTATCTGGCCGTGATCTCGGTGGTCACTGCAGCTACTTCCAGGGAAAGAAACTATGCACAGGTCAGCCTCCCCCAGCAAAGATGAAAATGGTCGTCCCGTGACACCCCAGGAGGGGGGGTCCTGCGCAGGAGCGGCTCCCGTCTGGGGGGTGGCCGGTTCGTAAATGTGGCCCCGACATTGGACATCGCCCCCTCTCCCTTCTCCAGCACGCCCCCGCTCTGCAGCCCGCCACGGCAGGGGCGCCACGCCCTGGCGTTAGGGCTGGGTTTGCAGACTTAGAGAACAATGTCCGGTGGATGTTTCTCCCAGCGGGCCACCACTGGGGGCCGCTGCCTTGCTCGGGCAACGGCAGCATGGCACTGGTCCAATTTATCCAAAAACACAAAACTAGGGACTTCCGGTCAAGATGGAGGCGTAGATAAACATGTCTTGCCTCTGTGCACAACTAGAGCAAAAAATACAACTAGGTTGCAAAACAAGTGTCACCCAGAATGGTCAGAAACCGAGCTGCGTGGAAGTCTGATAACCGAGGATTTAAAGAAGCCTCGTTCATCCGATGGCCAGGACTGGCAGAGAGGCGAGAGGCATAGAGAGGCAGGGAGACAGGAACGAACAGCCCCCACCCACGTGTGATGGACTGACAGTGGGAGGGACGCCTCGGGAGAGAGGGACCTCAGCCCCAGCCCAGGGTTCCAGCACCAGGAACACAAGTCCCCATAGCCTCTGGCTGTGAGAGCCAGTGGAGCTGGGTCAGCAGAAGAAACTGTGGGATTCTCGAGAGACTCCTCTTAAAGGGCCCGCCATGGACTCAGGACTCACGCAGACCCACCCGCTCCGAGCCTCAGCACCAGGACCACAGCTGGAAGGGTACCAGCGGCCTATGGGGAGAGAAAGTGAAGTTTGAGTGACAGGAGACAGCTTCCTCCAGGCTGTCCTCCAGAGGCCAGGCAGTGGGTTGTCCCCTCCGAGAGCCCTCCCCCACGGGGAGGAACAGAGAGGTGAGGAGGGTTGCCCCGCCCTGGCGATTCCCTAAGGCCCCACCCCATAGCACGTGACAGGTGCGCTTTTCTGCAATCGGCCACGCAACTACGGCAGCGAGTCGAAGCAGCTCTGCCTGACACACAGAAGCAAACACAGGGAGGCTGCCAGAGTGAGGAGACAAAGGAACACGGCCCAAATGAAAGAGCAGGTCATGACTCCAGAGAAAGAACCAAATGAAATGGAGATGAGAAACCTGTGGGATGCAGAGTGCAAAACACGGGTTGTCAGGACGCTCACAGACCTCACTGGGTGCTTCAACGGCATAAAAAAGACCCGGGAAGAGATGAAAGCTGCATTAAGTGACAGAAGGAAAAATCTACAGGAACCAACAGCGGAGGGGATGGAGCCAAGAATCAAATCAACCATTTGGAACACAAGGAAGGAAAAAGCACTCAATCAGAACAGCAGGAAGAAAAAAAGAATTAAAAAAAAAAACAAGGATAGACTTAGGAAACTCCAGGATATCTTCAAATGCACCAACATCTGAATCATAGGGGTACCAGAAGGAGAAGAGGAAAAGCAAGAAATTGAAAACTTATTTGAAAAAAAATAATAAAAGAAAACTTCCCTAATTTGGTGAAGAAAACAGACATCCAAGTCCAGGAAGCACAGAGAGTCCCGAACAAGGTAGATGCAAAGAGGTCCACTCCGAGACACATCATAATTAAAAAGCCAAAGGTTAAAGATAAAAAGAAAACCCTAAAAGCAGTGAGAAAAAAGCAGAGTTACCTACAAAGGAGTTCCCATAAGACTGTCAGCTGATTTCCCAAAAGAAACTTTGCAGGCGAGAAGGGACTGGCAAAAAGTATTCAAAGTGATGAAAAGCAAGGACCTACAACCTAGATTGCTCTATCCAGCAAGGCTATCATTTAGAATGGAAGGGCAGATAAAGTGCTTCTCAGATAAGGTCAAGTTGAAGGAGTTCATCATCACCAAGCCTTTATTATATGGAATGTTAAAGGGACTTATCTAAGGAAAAGAAGATCAAAACAATGAACATTAAAATGGCAATAAAGTTAGAACTGTCAATAGTTTAATCCAAAAAGCAAACTTAGCAAACAACTAGGACAGGAACAGAATCACAGAAATGGAGGTCACATGGAGGGTTATCAGCGGGGAGGGGGAGAGAAGAGAATGGGAGAAAGGTGCAGGGACTGAGCATAATTGGTAGGTACAGAAGAGGACAGGGGAAGTGTTAAGAATAGTATACGAAATGGAGAAGCCAAAGGAACTTACATGCATGACCCATGGACATGAACTAAGGAGAGATTGCTGGTGGGATTGGAGGTAGGGGGTGAAGGGGGGGCAAAGGGGAAAAACTGGGACACATAACAGCGTAATCAATAAAATATATTTAAAATAAAAATATATACAATAATGTCCTTAAGGAAAAAAAACAGCATCCTACCCCTTCCTCCTCCTCTTCCTCGTCACCCCTTCCCCACCCCCCCCCCCCCTTCCCCCCCCCCCCCCCCCCCTTCCCCGTCCCTCCGCCCCTCCCCCAGGCCGGTCCCCAGGTCTGGTCAGTTGCCTCTTCCCCACAAGTCCCTGGAACCTGCGTTTCCTCCCTGGGTAACCACTCCCCCCCCTGGACCCAGCCCACTCTGCACTCACCTGATTACCTTTCTCAATAGCACCCCTGTCCTGTGCACCCCACTCACCCCAGCCTGCCATTCAGCTGTCCCCTCCTTAGTCTGGTCCTTGCCTGCGGCCCCCAGAGGCCCCCGGAGGCCCCCCTGTCTGAGAGTTCCCCCTACGAGGTTCTCTCCCCCCCCGAAGCGCCATGCTCGCCCTCCGAGTCTGTTTCTCCCCCTCCTCACGCCCCCAACCTGAAATGCCTGCCGCCCTCCTGAGCCTCCCTCCGCACTGTCTCCACCTCCGCCATCCCCTCGGACACAGGCCCGTCTACACTGCTCTTGGACACTGACGCGCCTGGCAGCGTCAGCGGGCCCGTGGCGGGCAGGGGGCTGCGCTTCCTCCCCCGGACGGACTGCAGACAAGGGGAAGGAAGGGTATGCGGCAGCTCCGCCAGCTTCCACGCGGGACTGGGCACACAGTGCCCTCTACCTGCGATCTGCAGATGCTCCCTAAACACGCGTGTGACGGGCGTGTGAAAGTCGGTGCTTACTCCTGCCAGGCTCGGTCTCCCAGGGGACCACCCCTGATGAAACGACAGCGAAGGTGCGTCCCACCTACTTTCCACTGCTGTCGGGGGGTGTGGCTGAAACGACCTCTGGTATCCTGAGGTCGGCAAACCGCCCCGGGCCCAGGCCAGCCCCACAGGCGGCCCCTCCCAGAGGGTGACACTGCGTGGTGCGTGGGGTCCCCTTCCTGCGTGGGACGCCTGAGCAGGACTCTCTGTGCCCAGGACAAGGCCGGGGCTCCCTTCTGGCTGGGCGAGGAGCAGGCACCCGCAGAGCTCAGGCCGTGAGCCTGGAGAGAGCACGCTCCACGAAGACCTCCCCGAGTGCAGAAGAGCGCTGGCGTGACTCAGGCCGGTGCGGGGGGGGGGGGGAGGCGGGGGGGGCCGAGGACCCCTGAGAATGCCCGCGGCCTCACGTGCTACTGCCCATGCCTCTCCTCGCTCAGCTCCACCCGCTCTGGGCCTGACCGGAAAGACTGGAAACGGAAGAAGAACGCGCCGTGTGGCTCTAGGCCCCCTTCGTCGCGTGTGTGGTCGTGGCTCTGCTTCGGTCCTGGGTGGTTTCCCTCATCGGCGTCGCAAAGCTCATGTACTTATTCTTCACCCTTTCAAGGTCTTCCTAAGGTTTCCTTGATGTTATTTCGTATCTGGAGACCAGTTGTTTTCATTGTTCCATAGGGCTCTTGTGTCGTTATGTTGCTCCAAGTGTATGCTTCCTTGAGGAGACCTACCTTTACTTGTGATGCAGGGGGCATTTTGCAACAGAACTTATTTGCTTGCACCTGTACTCTCCCCGGCTTCCTGAGGTCACCGTGGAGAAGGAACCAGGACTCTCTAGTCCCCGAGGAGGGGCCGTGCCAGCCTCACCTTCACCAGCCTCCCTCCCTCCTGCGTGACTCCCCAGGTGTGTGGGGAAACTCGGGGTCTTCTGGGCCTCATTTTTGCAGCCTCATCGCTGTCTGCATAGCATGTGGTTCTCCTCTCATGAGTTACGGACATTCAGCAAGGGTCACTTCCTTTAGAACTGGTGTTTCTAGACTCAGTGGGTTTCCTGGTCCCCTCACGCTTTGATGAACTCCACTCTGGAGTTTTGATTTTGTCCCAACGAATGAGATTCCTTCTTCTAGTCACGTTTTCAGAATCGTTGACTCTGTAAATATTTAGTGAGTCAATAACTAATTATCTACCTCCTGAGCTCATGCATAGTTAAGCGCATCTTTCCATTTTTCGTGCGTAAAACAACGGACACGCCCCGCGTTTCCCCCATCACACCGGAATGGTCCCCTCTAACCCGCGGGTTCGGCGGATCGTCCCCTTTTTCCGACCTCACCAGCGATTGCGTCGACCCTCGTTTCCCGTTCTCCCTGTTTACAGCCCTTTACTCTGAATTAACGCGGCTTTCTTGGCCCTTTCTATCACTGTAGACACGTGGTTACGTTTTGGCATGTGATATTTTTCATTAATTTACCTTTTTAAATGGTTGATTCTACTTCACTGGTGCCTGTATAAGCTTCCAACGCGTGCAACAATGTTTAATTCTCTTAAACTTACGAATGAAGCCCATTCTCTTTTCTTGTCTTATCATCTCATCTTTCATCGCTGTTCCCAGAGTTGATGTTTCATGAAGAATACCCTTGGGAGGGCAAAACAGTAAATATCTTAAAATTTCCCTCCTTGTCCTGGACTACATCTTGTTTCAAAGTGTATTTTTATCTTCATGTCATGTCTTGTCTTCTTCTCTGCAGAATTCGCGCGGGCTTCCTGTGGTTTTATCGCTGCGTCGTCCGTCATCTTTGAATCAGAGTGCTCTCTCCGGCCATACGCCTCACGCACACGTCTATAAGGTGCTACTATTGTTCAGTGCTTTTCCTCTGAGCCGAGAAACCGTTTTAACCCACCTCGTGGACACCATCAGTGCAGCCCGCCCCCCGCCCCGTTACCCACGGCCATTCCACCACGTGAGAGAGCGGGGGTGGGGGGACCCTGGTCAAGAGTGCGCACCTGTGACCTGTGACCTCTCCCTGGAAGTCTGCCACCCCCCTGCACCTCGAGTCAGAGTCTCCAAGCCGGGGCTCATCCCACTGCGACCAGGAGGTGTCCCCTTGGTTTGTGAAAGTTACTCTGTTTGGGGGTAAAGTGTGCCTTTTTGGTGAAAAGTTATACCAGAGAGAAGTGTTCTGTGCAGGCTATCGGGCTGCCGTAGTTGCGGCCTCACACGCTCCCAGTGACCTTCGTGGGGGCTACCTGTCCGTGACCGAGTCTCCGCCAGCGTCTCGCTCACCTGTCACGGAAGGAACAGGTCAGGGGGGACGTAAATAGTGTCACATAACAGCTCTTTAATCCCAACCAACTTTGCATGTTTATTAGGGAACAGGACAAAATTCAAGCCGAGAATCCCCCCCCATTTTCCTCAGTCCCCAGTGTCGCCAGTTGCCATCCTTGCAAACGGTGCCCGGCAGTTTCATCTGCCAGAACCACCCTCGCCCCCGCCCCCGCTGCCTGCACGCCGCACGGCCTTCTCCGAGAGGGGAGTGGCGGCTGGTTTGCACAACAGCGTTTATACAGATGCAGTTGTATTGTCGAGATTTACAGTGTGTGATATACGAGATTTATAATAAAAATATCAGCAGTCACTTAAATTTTAAAAAGCATGAGTCCTCTCTCTTAGACCTACGAACACTTTATGTCTAACTCTTCACTCCAGGACCTCACGCCGCCAGAAGTGACCTCTGCCTGTCGGCCAGCCTGGGAGGGGGGCGTCCCCCACGGCAGAAGCCGCTGGTGGGGGAGCTGGAGGCGCGGTGTCCCGCGTGAGGGCCCTGGACCCGGGACAGTGCCGGTGCCTGAGGACCCCACCCCCGCCCCCACCCCCGCCCATGCTCGCACGCACGCGAGCCAAGTCAGAACACGTGCCGGACTCGTAGCCTGCGAACCAGATGAGCACGGAGCGTGACGTGTTTTACAACACGCGTAACAAGGACAAGGAGATGAGTGTCTGCAAGGCGGGGGGCCGGGGCTGGCAGCAGCGAGGCGCTGGTGGTGAAAGGCGAGGCCCGCCTCCCCACTCCCCGCGGTGGGCGGTGAGGCGCTGCAGGGCGCGCTCCCTCCCGAGAGCGGTGTGTGGGGGGGGGGGAGAAGGGCGGTGTCCGAGCACGGAGGAGGGCCGAGGAGGCGGCCGCCCAGAGAGGTCACGCCGGCGCGCAAGGCGGAGGCAGAGGCTGGAGCGACGGGTCTGCAAGCCTAGGGATGGCAGCGAGGGCGGCAGCCGCCCGAGGCCGGGGAGGCAGGGGAGGGTTCCCGCTGGGCCTCCCCGGCATCCTGTCCCCGACCACCTGGGAAGTGGGTTTGGGTCCAGTGACCTGGGGGGGTGGCACCGCCCCGTCCTCCGTGCGGCTCTCAGACCGCGGCCCGCCCCTCGCCATCGCTGGGGCAGCTCCCTTCTGGGGACGTGATTGTCCCGTGACCTTGGGCAGAATCAACGCTGCTGGGCCCCAGGCTTGTGGACCCACACCCTCCTGTCAGCTCCTCCTCTTCTGGAAGGTTCTTCCGTGTTAAGTAGACCCAGGAGTAGGCCCACCACGGGTACCTGTTGATTCTGCCTCCAACTGCCATTGCCCTTGCCCTAGCCACTGGACAGCCACGCTGTGTCCCTCTGGGTCACCTAGATCGGGGACAGAGCACTTTTTTTACACCTGGTACTAGAGAACCTCACTGTCCAAGTTGCAAACCATTGTCACAAACCTTCGTCCCTGTAAGCCTGTGGGTCACCTCCCTGGCCTGGCATTCTTCCGGGCCAGCCCGTCCCCTCCCCGTCTGCCACCCCCACCCCTGGTGCAGGGGCACCGTCACCTGCACAGCTGCTTCTGCCCAGGAAGCCCAATTAACGAGTCCACCAATTAGCAGCAAAAGGCAAACCATGTATTTCAGGTTTAGTTTACGTGTTTTCTTCTCCTGTGGCTGGCACTGGGAAAGTCAGAGGCTGTATGGTCCAAGGGGGTCTCCGAATAGCAGAAGCTTTTCTGGGGGGTCACGTGACTCATGTCTGAGCACCTGTGTTACTCCCACAGCCCCTTGCGATCCTTCCCAACTCACCTCCGCATCCTGGGGCTGCACTCCCACTGCCTGCAACGAGGGCAGTGCTGACCTGAGGGAACCCCACCTTCGCTCTCCAGGGCTGACCATGCAGGTGCAGCGCGCTGCTGGGTGAGCCACTTTGCTACAATCTCTGGTCCTGAGGGTGGCCCGGGGTGACGGGAACAGTCCCAGGCCCTGCTCCGTCAGGCATGGAGGAGGAGGGTCCCCTGAGATACTGAGGAGCCGGGAGCCTGGCCGGACCTGGGCTCCCAGAGCCATTGGGACCCCTGAGGCCCAGGCTGGGGCTCGGGGTAGAGGGGGGCGGTGCTGAAGCCCCCACTGTGTGGACGGCACTGGGGTACCTGCCCCTGTAGACTGGGTCTCCCAGTCTCCCTCTCATCCCAGGGGAGCGTTCAAGCGATGAGCCTTCTCAGGCCGGGCCAGGCAGTGCCCGCCTGCCTGCACACGTCTGCCCGAGCCGTGTATGCCTCTGTGTGCATGTTCTGTGTGCATGGTTCCCTGCCCAGCGGTTCCAAGAGGTGTGGGGCTGGCCCTGGACACACTGAGTCCTCACTGACACACCCTCACCCTGTGTCCTCACTGACACGGGGCAGCGGACAGCCTCGCACCTCCGCATCCAAGGCCAGGGGCAAGTAGCCGGCTGGCGTGTCGTCAACAAACTACACGTACAGCCTATTTTCCCTAAACTGTCAGCGTCGGGTAAAGGCAATTTCTGGAATCCCACAGAAAGGAGTAGAAAACTATTTGCTGGGCATTTGGAAATCACCTAATACGAAATTTCGATGCAATGCGCTGTGGATTTGTTACTCCCAAAGTTCCCTGCGCAGGGACCAGCGTGGGGAGAATGAAGCCCCTTTCCTGAAAAACTCCCAGAGGTTTCTCTCTGGGGGCGGCCACATCTGTGGGGGGGGCCGAGTCGGCTGTCAGAAGCCGATCGCGATGGCTGGATTCCACGGGGAAAGATGGCAAGTCGTTGCAACTTTATATGCATTTAGATGAAAGGAGGAAATAATAATGGCGTACTGTAAAATGAAAACAACACTAATGACCGCACTCATTAGCGAAACGGTATCTGCCGGACATGCGTTAGCAGTTACCGCATTGCGGGCAATCGTAGGAACGCAAAATTAATTTCACTGAAGGAAATGAGGAGTGATTTACTTACGGCGGATACCCGTCCTCTGTGAAACTTCACTGACTCCGTTACAAATGCGGCTGCACGCTTCCGGAACGCACGGCTCAGACCTACCTGTTCGCAATCGCGTGATTTTATCACATCTTCACCACAGTGCCCACTCAACTCTCCTACGGGGATATTTTGCAAAAATACACGCAACCAAAGTTTAGGTTATCGAGGCGCCCCGGGGGGGTCTAAGAGTGACGCAGGGTCCTGTTCGCAGCGCTGGGGATCCCTGACGCGGAGGAGAGCGAGCCACTGACCCGTGTTGAGTGCAATGAGGCACCTGTGCGCCCGAAACTCAGGTCAAGGTACGGAACATCCCAGCACCCCGAGAAAAACCCCACCCCTTCTGGCCGACGCCTGCACGCCCCGGAACCTTTCTCCGACTTCAACGACACAGACCAGTTTTGCTTGGATTTGAGCTTTTTTTACAGATGGAATGATACTGTGTCTGTCCCTTTTTGCTTCTGGCTTCTGTCCCTCGACGCCGCCTTGTGGGGTTCGTCACGTGCGGGCACGAGCCGGCAGTTCGTTTGTCTCCTGCCCCGTGCCTGTCTTCACGCTGCTTTGGTTCCACACACGACAGACTCGGGGGCCGATTGCCCCTCAGCCCCGGACGGTGAAGCGGCTCATCCTGGAAGGTCCCAGCGTCAGGATAGCAGGTCTGGGAGAACAGGAAGTCGGGGTGCCACCCACGGGGGGGAGCCTGGGGTGAGTCCCTGGGCTGCTCCGACCTTGGTCCCCAGTCTATGAGTAGTGACCAGGAATGCTGGTGCAGCAACTTCACAGCCCCCCCAGTCAGATGAATGATGAAGGGGCCACGGGGACACCCCCCTGGGGATACAGCACCAGGCAGCTGGTCACGTGGGGCCCCCGATAGCTGAGCTCTGCACTCGGACCCTCGCACCGTGTTTGCCAGTGAGTGCCTCATCCATCCCAGCGCCGGGCGCACACCTGAACCTCCACTTCTTGCTGCAGACCCACGCACAGCCCTCAGCCTCCTCGTGGGACGCAGGCGCAGGAAGACGCTGCCCGCTCGCTGGCGGGGTCCTGCCTCCTCCAGGAGCTGATCGTTTTCGGAAGTTCTCTCGGGGCATGAGTTCCAGCAGCCTCCTCTGCCATGTTTACTTACTAACTAGCCAGCTGAGCAGGAACGGTACTTTTTTCTTAGTTGTCATCTTTTTAAGGGTTTAGGCTGATCATCTAAATAAACGGCACTCTTAAAATCGTCCCTCAAGTAGACAATTGCGAATCCCACCGTACATTTCTGCTACAAGAGCGTAGACTCCATCCTCTCCCACTCAGCTTCCTTCTCTATTCCAGCGTTTCCGGGGCTGACCAAGCTCGGGCGTGGGTGAAAGACCCACGTCTGGCCTCCTACCCCCAGGGGTCCCACGGGGAGATGGGGAAAAAAAAAGAAAAGGACCCTCGTGGCTCCACCGCGATTAGGCGCAAACGGCTTGAAGAACTCCCAGGAAGTGCTGGCTGCGACACCCCCACCCTGACGCTGAAGCCCGACTGCCCTTCAGCAGCCCGCACGGCCCGTTAAAATGGCCCCTGGCCGGGAAACGACCTGAACAGGTGTCCGCGCTCTTCTCCCGGCGCGGAGGTGTCGCAGCGGTGAGATAGCACACCCGTCGCAGGAGTGTAGCAGCGGCACCACACTGGCTCAGCCTTCCCCGGTCCACGGTCAGAGCCAAAGCCCACGGTGGAGAAGAAGCCACCATCCCAACAGCATCTTCTGGGTCTGCTGCAGAAAAAGAAAGGACGTGCTGCTCTGGCCCGTGAACGTTCTGGAAGGACATCTATTCTGAGGGGCTCCCTTGGCAAAGCAGTGAGCAGGGAGCACCGCCCCGAGAGATGCGGCGAATGGCGTTGGATCACGGGGACGCGGTCACGTGAGAAGTTCAGGTAGAGACCAGTGTGTGTGCCCACTCAGCCCCAGTCTCAACCCGGAAAGACGAGGGCCTCGGTGACACCAGTCCCTGGGAGTGTCTGTCCCTTTAATTAGAGGCAAGGTCTTGGCAGCTAGAAAGTGGGCTCCGCTGAGATGGGGTGACGGGGATGAACTGCTCCGAACCGCGCACAAGCAAGTAATGTCGAGGAGTGGTCCTATCTGACCTCCACAGGTGTTCCCGAAGCACCCACGTGCAGAGGGTAGAAGTCCCAGGTCCTGCCTCTCAGGCAGTCCCTACAGGAAGCGCTCGGACAGGCTGGTGCGTGCCCCCGGCCCCTCCGTGCACAGCGCGATGTCCGGGGATGGCCAGGACCAGCCCGGCTCACCTGCGCGGCGTTGCTCTCTGAAACCACAGGTGAGCTGTGACTGTTGTGCCCATCACCTGCCCTCCCACAGGTCTGCCGACTTGCTCAACACTCTCCGTGCGTTTCGGAGCGCTGGCTTACCGAGTCCGGGCGCGAACGGCAGGGAAACCCAGGAAGAAGTGCCGAGCAGACACGGCACGTTCACACCGTCGTAGAATCGCCCGGAGAGGTTGTTTGGAACGCTCCACCGAGACCCCCACAGAATGACAGACCCCCTCAAGGGCCTGGCGTCGGCGGTTCGGCTGTAGCCGGGGCTGAGGGCCAGAAACCGGGGGCCGACACACAGCCCGGGTTGGGAAATGAAAGGAGGAGGGGCCGGGCCAGCGAGACGCTGCGCCCTCCCTGCTTTAGAGCACTGAACCACAGTGACCGATAGGCGTGCCGCGGGGGCCCCACAAAGCAGAGAGGAGATTCCAGCTGTGACCTCTGCTGCCTTGTGGGTCACCCGCAGGGAAGGACGGGAACGGGATGTAAAAACGACCCTGATGGTTGAAAGGAGGTGACTCCCTCAGAGCCATCTTGTCCGTGATATCAAGCAGGCACCGGGACACACTTGAGAGAATCAACTCAGTCCTCCTGGAAGTTTCTACCAGTCACCCGTGTTACTCCCCCAACAGCCTGATCGCCGGACTCATTAAGCACAGCACCCCGGACGAAGGTGTCGCTGATGGAGTTTCTGAATAAATCAGTGCATTACTGTTTTGTTGATGATGATTAGAGTCTGCCGAAACAGCCCCATTAGACGGCTGGACAGTCTGCCGAAACAGCCCCATTAGACGGCTGGACAGAGCCGTCTGGGCGGCAAGGGCGTGCTGAGGAGCTGCTCGGTTCTGTATGAAGTCCCTAACAACCTGGCGCTCCAGCCGCGGCTCCGCACAGACCGCCTGTGTCCTGAGATCGGATTCCTTAAGAACCGAAGACACTGTCAGCCCCCAACTGAGACAGAGGGCCAGAGGAGGTGGCCCCCGGGTCTCTCTGTGGTGCAGAGAGGCCCGACCCCCAGCCACTCTGCAGGGCAGAGGACACATGGTCCAGAGGTTTCCTGGCCGGGCCCGGCTGGCCCTCAGCCTCCCAGCCACCCCCTCGTACCATTTAGAAAGCCATCCCCGGAAACAGCCCCGGGGGCTCTCCTTGGTCGCCCTGGGGGTCGTCTCGGCCACAGCGGCAGGAAAGCGCATTTCCAGGAGAGCCACCAGCCTGATGTTCCACCCGCAGCTGCCCAGCCTCGGGCTCCCCCTTCGAGGCCTGCCCACATCTTCCCGCTGGCGCCAGCCGCATCCACGGGGCAGGTCTGCGTGTCTGGGTGAGCGCTGGGGACATGAGCGGCACACTGGTGGCTGGAAGTGTGCCTCTGAGACGGTCCCAGCCTGGCCCGGGGAGGAAGTCTTAGGTTTTCCACCAGAAGCCCGTGTGCACGCCCTGTGCAACTCAAGTCCAGGGTTGACGTGCCCAGGGCTTAGACACGTGCCCAGCAGCAGCAAAGCCGGGGGCGTTTGGCCAGTGCCAGGTCCGACCCGAGGAACCCCAGAAACAGCCTTGTCCCCGCGCAGCTACGTACCCGAAGTGGAGGCACCAGAGCAGAATCTCAGAAAGCAGGGGGTGCGCTGTGGCCGGGGAAGCAGTTCGGTTTCTCCTGAGACGCTGCCTCTCGGGCTTAGAAGCCGGAGGACTCGCGGGGGCACGTTGCCAGCCACCACGATGCCCCACGGCACTCCTGGACCCGCACAGGTTTGAATGGAAAAACAGAAACGACATTTGTGGAAGTTCCCGGAACCTTCGTCACCCTGACCCTCACACAGCCAGGGCCTCCCCGTGGGCTAAGGGACCTCCGAGGCAGCCTGCCTCTGGGGCCTGCCGGCCGCTGTCACTTCCCCCTCACTCCTGTTTGTCGCCAACTCTGCTTAATGCCCTTGTTCTCGGGGACTCACCGTCTCCACAGTAAAGGGGGCAGGCCCACCTCTCCGAGGCCACGGCGGGGGCTTGCTCGCTGCCCGGGACCCCAGGGCCCGGAGCCCTGAACCACGTGCGCAGCCGTGAGCCCGGCTGTGCCGCACGCTGTCTTCTAAATGGATGCTCGGTATTTTAAGTGGCACCTCGGTCACTCGGGGGCCTCTTACCCAGTTCACTCCATCAGCTTCAATAAACGCCAAATTAAAGAGAAAGGAGCAAGGAACAGCGTGATCTTCGGGTGTGTGTGTGTGTATGTGTGTTCGCGTGTGTGTGTGCGAGCGCCTGGCAGAGAACTCAGGCTTCTAGACAAGAACCAAAGGAATTAGCAGGCAGAGGGCCAGCAGACGGGGGTGAAGAGGGGAAGACCACCAGCGCCGACACCCACCTGCCCCTCCACTCCCTGGGGCGCGGCCCCACCCCCGGGCTGTGTCTTCCCACATCCTGTGCCTTCCCAGTGGGCAGTGCAGCGCCCCCACGCAGGCGTCCACTTCCTCGCCCTAACCTTTTACCTGGCTCAAGGGGGGGGGGGGCTCTACAGACGTGGCTGGTGGGGGGCGCTGAGAGGGGTCAGTCCCCATGGCCCCGGTAGGCCTGAGTGCATGAAGGCGGGCGGCGGGCGTTGGGGCGGGGTGTCACGGGGGGGAAGAGGAGAGGTTACCCCTGGAGCAGAGGCTGGGCTGATGCGGGGCAGGCGGATAAGGCCTGTGGGCAGCTTCCGGAGGGCACGGAGACAGCCCCGGCCGAGAGCCCCCGGAGAGGACGCAGCCCTGCCGACCTGCACGTCAGCCCGGGGCGCCCATCTC